>NC_054539.1:50204287-50536787 GCF_017654505.1 Polyodon spathula
ACTCAGGGAAAAAGGATTGTCGAGGAGGTTCAGAAGCATTTAAACTAGAAAGGAAAGGGGGAGAAATCAATAAAAAAAAATGATTACAGAGACTACATCTAAACAAGGTCAACAACTTAGGTAAGACAGCTATTAAATGTATTTATCTAAATGATAGACGTCTCAAATAAAATGTTAGAACTTGAAGCTACTGCACTAACAAGTAACTATGATGTGATAGGTGTTACTGAAACTTGGTTATCCACGCGCGATGGAGACAAATATAATATTAGTGGGTATACACTGTATAGGAAGCGCTATACATCAAAAACTGTCTTGAAGCCCAGGTGTTAAATCTGGAAGAAAAAAACAACGCAGAATCAATATGGACAAAAATAATGGACAGAAATTCAAAGGGCATAATTGGGGCATGCCATTGACAAATTCAGACACCAAGCAAAATACTCTGTTATATAATTACATTAGAAATGCGTGTAGCAAAGGAGAAGCCATACTAATGGTGGATTTCAGCTTCCCCCGTATAAAATTGGAAAACCCGGTAGGGAGCACGACAGATGGAATTTAAATGGTATAAATGATAAATGACTGCTTCCTAACGCAACTTGTCAATGCACTGACTAGAGGGGAGGAATGCCTTGATTTAGTCTTTTTCAATTAACAAAATACAGAATAACTAAAACAGAGGTTAGAGAAACATTGGCAAACTCAGATCACAACATGGTCTCATTTGAAGTGCTAGTTAAAACCCCAAACTATGAAGGAATGAAACAGAGACTAACAGAAGTAGATTGGAGTAAAACAGAGAAAACCTCCACAGAAAAAGGATGGCTATTTTCCAAAAATGTAGTACTAGAGGTGCAAAACAATTACATCCCAAAAGTGGACAAATCAAAATCTAAAACAAAATGGTTTAATAGATAAAAAAAAAAAATATATATATATATATATATATATATATATATATATATATATATATATATATATATATAATATATATTTTTTTTTTTTTTTTTTTTTTTTTTTTCAGAGAAAAAAAAAAGGTACTTTACAGAGCATTTAAAAGGGACCAAGAACAAAGTACACTAAAAGAGTACTTGAAACTGCAAACGCAGGTCAAAAAGGAAGTTAGAAAGGTCAAGAGAGATATAGAAATGAGCATTGCCAAGGGGGGTAAAACAAATTCCAAAAAGTTTTTCCAAAATTTTAACAGCACAAGAACATTAAAGAGGAAGTAAAACGTCGAAGAGATATAAATGGCAAAATCATAGATGAAGAGAAAAAATGTAGCAAATATATTAAATGATTACTTTTCACAAGTTTTTACAAAGGAGGATACGGGACAACACGCCCCACATGTCATCCAGTTCCTATCCAGTTTTAAATAACTTTAGCATGACAGAGGCAGAAGTGTTAATGGGACTATAGTACTCAAGGAAATGAAAGAAGTTATGTACAAACCACTAACCGAACCAATAGTCTCTTGAGACGGGTTGTACCGACAGACTGGAAAATTGCAAATGTAATACCGATCCATAAAATGACAAAACCAAATCGGGTAACTACAGACCAATAAGCCTGATTTCTAATACATGTAAACTTGTTGAAACTATAATAAGATCCAAAATGGAAAATTACCTATATGGCAACAGTATCCTGGGAGACAGTCAGCATGGTTTTAGGAAAGGGAGATCATGTCTAACTAACCTGCTTGATTTTTTTGAGGACACATTGACAATGGATAATTGCAAAGCATAAGACATGGTTTATTTAGATTTCCAGAAAGCTTTTGAGAAAGTCCCGCATAAAAGATTAATTCTCAAACTAGGTGCAGTAGGGATTCAAGGAAATGCATGCACATGGATTAGGAAGCGGTTAACAAGAAGAAAACAAAGTACTGATTAGAGGAGAAACCTCAAAATGGAATGAGGTAACCAGTGGAGTATCACAGGGATCAGTATTAGATCCTCTGCTCTTCCTAATCTACATTAACGTAGATTCTGATATAGTAAGCAAACCTGTTAAATTTGCAGAAGACAAAAAGAAAAACAGGAGTGGAAACACCGTTGCAGCAGCAAAGGTCATTCAAAATGATCTAGAAAGCATTCAGAACTGGGCAGAAACGTGGCAAATGATATTTCATATAGAAAAGTGTAAGGTACTGCACACAAGCAATAAAAATGTGCATTATAAACACCATATGCGAGATACTGAAATTGAAGATCTAGGAGATTATGTTGACTCAGAAATGTCTTCCTCTAGACAAATGTGGGGGAAGCTATAAAAAAGACCAACAAAATGATCCGATATATAGTGAAAAGTGTTGAACTTAAATCAAGGGAATTAATGTTAAAACTTTACAATGCATTAGAAAGACCTCATCTAGAAAAGTCATCAGTTCTGGTCACCTTGCTACAAAAAGGTCATTGCTGCTCTAGAAAGAGTGCAAAGAAGAGCGACCAGACATTGCTGCTCCAGAAAGAGTACAAAGAAGAGCAACCAGACATTGCTGCTCTAGAAAGAGTGCGAAGAAGAGCGACCAGAACTATCAGTTTAAAAGGCATGTCATATGCAGACAGGCTGAAATAATTTAATCTATTCATTCTTGAACAAAGAAGACTACACAGCGATCTGATTCAAGCATTCCAAATTCTACAAGGTATTGACAATGTCGACCCAAGGGACTTTTTCGACCTGAAAAAAGAAACAGGGGCCAGGGGTCACAAATGGAGATTAGATAAGGGGGCATTTGGAACAAAAAATAGGAGGCACTTTTTTTTTTTTTTTTTTTTTTTTTTTTTTTTAAACAGAGAATTGTGGGAATCTGGAACCAACTCCCCAGTAACGTTGTTGAAGCTGACACCCTGGGATCCTTCAAGAAGCTGCTTGATGAGAATCTGGGATCAATAAGCTACTAACACCCTAACGAGCAAGATGGGCTGAATGGCCTCCTCTCTTCTGTAAACGTTTATGTACTTAAGTACTAAATGTGACAATTTACTGGCAATCTGGTTCAAATCTTGCACACACACACTGTACTTACTGCATGTGTTATTCTAATAATCGTCTTCCCCGTTTCCCCTCCAGTGCCTACTGAACAAATTATTTAGCATACGAGAGAGGCTTGTGGTACAATAGCACCATCTAGTGGGTAGGGTACATTTAGTTCCATCAAAGCGTAAAAATACTGGGGCTACAAATAATGCATGAAACTATACAAATAATAAGACAGTTTGGTAAATTAACAGTGTTGTAATACTTCCCCAGCCTCTTCACATATTTAAAAAAAAAAAAACACACTGGACACCTATCGAAATAAAACCTCACCTGCTGTTTCTTTAATAGGATGCTGACACTAGTCAAGTCTTTGCCATAATCGTCGGAGTGGATCTGTCCCTCCAGACCCATCAGCCACTTGTCAAGGTCAGCACAGCTCTGGGTGAACAGCTCTGCCTTGTTGGCATCAAAGAGACACTGTGCCTTGGTCTGGGTGGTGGATTCCAGGTCGTCCCACATTTTGTGAAGGGATGACAGCTTCTCCTTAACAACCACCTCAGTCTCCGGTTTCTCTGCAACAAGCTGCATTCCATCCTGCAAAGCAATAAATCAAAATGCACCTACATAAACTACTGCTGAAGCCTCCCGCTAAAGCAGCTGATGCTCTTAATTCTTCTGCCTCTGCTCACGGAAAAAGACAGAGAATGTTAAAAACTAAAAGTTACGTAACAACTGAACTGAAAGGACACACTAAGTTCTATCAAGTGTTTAAAAGGTCATAATGAGAAACACCAATACAAAAAAAGTTGGATTTGATGAAGCTCCAGCCTTTATGGTAGCAGACATCATAGAAGCCTGTTCAATAGTTGTTTTAGATTTTCCAGTGCTACCCTGTTATAACAGGACCCGTTACAGTGCGGAATCGGTTATAACATTTCCTCCATAATGCAATTTGACTCAAACATTGGGTTTTGTTATTGTTTTACATTACCGTATTTAAACCCATTTAAATTGAAACTGGGACATATAGTACTTAGAAAGCTCCAGTGCTTGCACTACTTTTTTTTCTAAAAGTAAAAACAAACTGTCCGTTAATGTTACAAAACAAGTACGAAACAATATAAGTGTGTATAAAAGTTATTGGATTCTGTGTTATTTATAGTTTACAACATTATAAAAAAAATATACAATTTAAATGAGTGGTGCAAACTTAAAACTGGTGGAATAGCAGTTTCTATTATACTGTATATATTGTAACGACACAGGATTTATACCGTCACACGACTGGTCTACGGGCCCTGTGTGTTTCTGTGTGTGTGTGTGTGTTTCTGTGTGTAAGCAGGGAAGCAGTAAGCTTGCCTCAGCCGTGACTGATTGACATCCAGGTAGGCGGGGACATGAAAGTCCACATCAACGCGGATAGAGCTGACAGCTGACTCAGACAAGCTGCTGTGTGAATGTACAAGACTGTTTGTTGTTTTTGGTGTCGCCCAGGCTGACAGGGGCCAGGAATAATCGTCCCAGTAAACTGTGGAGTTGAGTACATGCAAATTGTGTGTGTCTCCTTCCTTCCACAGTACGATACAATATTAATTTGGCCATTGTAAATCATTTCAGGAACATAAACGCCAATATTCATTATAAATCAAACCACGAATAACGCAGTCTCCAATTATGGACACAGACAACAGAGTTAGAATGGTGTAGCACTGAATAATCTTTTAGAGAAACTATATTTGTTTATGTTTATAAAATGTATTACAGTAATCTGTTGCATACCCGACTGCAGTGGGACCAGAGCAAGGGCGGATATGTAAAAAGTCGAATGAATGAATCTTGTTTTAAATACCATTATACACAGCTGTAACAAGTACTATATTCAAATAATTACTGTTTTGAGATTCAGCTTTTATTAGGGAGCTCCCTTAAATCCCTTGTTTAGAAACATACAGGGTTGATCATGGCTAGGGTGGACACGTGACGGGCTGTTACCCGACGGATTATTGTACTTACATTAAACGTTTGTCAAAATGAAAAATAAAACAAGTTTCAGGTACAAAAAGGTTGCCACAGTGTTCTCAATACTAAAATATGATTCATATATGTCTAAGTAAAAATGATATATCTAGTTCTGGCATTCAAATCATTTTGTTAACCCACCGTTACAACTGTTTTGCTTGTCTTTTTGACCACCACAAAAATAACATGAACGTTTACAGTTTCTCTCCGAGGGATACCTTTTCGATTTTGTCCAGCCACTCCTTGTTGGACTGCAGCTCAGCCATGAACGCCTGGTGTTTCAGCCATTTGCTATGCAAGTTCCTGGCTTCGTCGTATGACATGTCCTGCGCTGTAAGCATCTTCTCATTGATCCAAAGGGACAGCTGGAGGACGAGCAAAGTGATTACAATGTGTGTCAGGAACAACTGTTGTTGTGAGCTGCAGGTGATCAGTTACACAGCAGGCTAATTATCCAGAACAAACTGCTTTAAAAAGGGCTACAGTCATAAAACAACATTATTGCCTAGATGGTGCTGCTCTTCATGTGACCTTTTTATTTTTAATTAATAAATCTGACCACTTTCAAAAGGGGGAAGTTAACGCAAAAGTCATATTCCGTACCCTTTAACATGCTAGTTATGGATTATTCACAGCAACTTACCTCCTGGCAGTCCTGAAGGAATTTCTGCAGGTCTCTGTTGTCCTTAAGTCTCATCAGGAGTTCACTGGCAGCCTCACGGTTCTTTTTATGCCTGTGATTCACACATAAAAACACAAATTAAAAAAAAGATCACATAAACACACACTGTCAACATCTCAGTCTGTACGCATGGGATACAACCTCCACAGTGAAGTCAACTCTTTTGTCTTAATAAAAAGCATGCGCTGTGTAGCTGCCTCCAAAACGAAAATCATATGTTGCAACAAAGCTGGAAACTATATTGATCGTTTGAAAATAAAGGAGTGACGCAGGCATATCTCTGTCATGAATATAGGTTGCCAAAGTGCACTTTTTTGGCTTGGTCAAGTTAAAGGGACGTGATTTATTTTTTACCTGTCATCTATGGAGTCCACCTTTTCCTGGATCTTGTCGGAGTTGATGTTCCCGTCACTAACGAGTCTCCTGCCCGTTTCCACCACGGCGTTGATTTTCTCCTCATTGGCATCCATGGTGGTCATAAAGTCCTCCTGTTTCTTAATTGCAGCCTCTGCAGACTCCAGGGTGGAGGGCAGCTCAGTGTGTGCCAACACATACTCCTGGAAACACGCAAGCAAAACACGTATGGTGAGCAACATCTTCTCTAAACATTTCCATTCAGCAAAAAGGACAGTCCTAAGCATACTAGTCAACCCAGGGGATGGGAAACAAACTCAAAACCGAGCAAAGTATCTTAAAATAGCTTTGTGGCTTTCACTTCTTTGACACAAATTATTGAGAAGTGGGTTACCTTTTTAGCAATTTGAGCAAAACATCTTTCTCGTCCCTTTCCATTTACAATAGTGACTGCTGCAAGTCAAAGTAAACACTAAAAAGACCATGTGCATCCATAAACCTGGTCATGCTGGTCAACAATGACAAGATCCATCACACTCATATGATCCTGCGTCTTAAAATTACCTTGAAACCAATACCACGTTTCCATGAACCACACAACCCCGTATGTGCTTGAATTGCCCCCCATTGCTATCACTCAGTTTTAAAACATAGCTATGGTTCACAACATAACACAATGGAATGATCACAGTATCATACAGTAATTGCAGGACAGTATTGCCACATGTGAAAAATTTAACAATATAAAGCCGAAACGAAAATGCTTTAAGACTAGCAAGCACTGGTGAAATCAGCTCAGTTTTATACGGTGCAGAACTAATTTATGTTAACATTTTGTTTTGTTTATGGACTTTGCGATACCTGCACTATGCGTGTCTTCAGTAACAGTAGTATCTACAGCGTATCGACAATAACAATCAAACATTTTGTTATGTACTGTCTAACAAGTCTGGCAAAATACTTTTGGCTATTAATATTGAAAAAAAACCTAAAAAAAAACACAAAAATGCTTAACACAAAACAGAAGAATGCTACTACAGTAGCAGACACACTTTACACTGCCTCACAGTTTTTGATCATGTTTTCAAGCAAACTGACTTCATCACTGCCACTCTCATATACACTTTGATGCCTGACACGTTTCTCTTGGGGCGGGGTAGCTAGCAGTACTGTATGCAACCTTCTGATTGGTGGAAGTATTATTGGCGATCCAATCAAAATAGCCAATTAAGCCAAAATTTCCCGTTATACAGTAATTATACACAATTTTTACTGAATAAAAAGATTTATTAAAACATTAATACAAGTACAATGGCTTTTCATTCATATATCATCTATCTATCTATCTATCTATATATATATATATATATATATATATATATATATATATATATATATATATTATGTAGTGATATAGAGCTTTGTATCATGTACTGTGTAAAATAAATGTAAAAAGAATATCTAGATGGATTAATCTTTTAAATAGTTGATAATTTGACTAATACCGTCTGCAGCGAATTTATGTCTTGACATTTAGCTTTCTGGGGGAAATCGGTAGTATTTCCTGCCCAACTCATGTGATAACTCACGTAACTTGGAAAAGCATGGAAACGTCACCTTTTTCACCAACTCGAGTTGTACATTCGAACAAATGTAAATTCTTTTTTTCTTGGTGCTCCCACCAACTTTTGCTTTTTGACAGATGTGTTAATCACTGACATACCTGGTTATTGAGGAATGCTTCTGCTTGTTTTGTGTCTCTGAGGAACAGCTGGTAGGCATGGGACTGAGACAGCAGGCTCTGTCGGTTCTCCCACATCTTGTGCAGCTCATTCCAGCCGGTGTCCAGGGCCTGCAGGCGCTGGCGCAAGAACATGTACTGGGCATCCGTCTGGCCTTGCGTGACCATCTCACCCATGTCGCGCATCTTCTGGTAGTCCTCCTCGTAGTTGTTGATCTCATTCTTGATGTTCTCATGCTGGGTGAGCAGCTTCTCGGCCTCCGTCAAGGTGTTGGGCATGTCCTCTGAGGCGATGGCGGTCTGGGTCCTCGAGAGCCAGGACTGGAAGTCATCCAGGTCACGCAGGAACTGTTGAAGCTTGCTGGCTTCGCCCAGGGACTCCTCACGGTTCTTCAGGGTGGTCTTCATCTCCTCCCAGACATCTGTGATTTCCGCCAGACGACCCATTATGGCTTGAGCCTGGTCGGGGTGTTCTGCGGCCAGCCTTTCAGCCTCCTTCTGCAGGTCGCTCAGCTTGTCCTCGATGGCTGCAAGGTCTCTCTCCATTCCTGTCAGTTTCCTCTGCAGAGCCATGACTCCGGCCAGGTCATTGCCCAGCTCCTGAGTGGATTCAATGACTTTGGTCTTCTCCCTGATCCATGATTTGGTTTCATTACATTCCAGGTGGTAGTTCTGAACACCCAATGCAGAACTGAGAGAATCTTTCTTTTGGTCCACCAAATCACGGAACTGGCTCCATCTGAAAATAAACAGCAGACACTGTAAACACATCTATTGCCGTTTAAATCCAAATAAATTCATAATAAAAGAAGCCACCATGGCACAGATAGGTACTAACTAATACTACTTTAGGCTGTTGTTTGAGGCCTTTATACACAAGGAAAAATGATATTCTCTTTTTTCCCCCCACAGACGGTGCATTGTCAGATAAACTGCACACATCTGGCCAGAAGATTGTGCCATAATATTAATGCAAAAGTTAAACAGCCCATCAAAATGGAGATTTCAGATCACAATAGTTTTACCCCCCAAAAATGTAATCAAAGTTTACAAAACACTAAGGCTGAGGCAATGCACTGATTTATCGATGCATCACACTGTTTGATAACAATCGATAGTCATGGTTGTGCATCGTTTTTGTGTAAAGGGTTTAAGCAAAGGACATTTATTTTTTATTAAATTTGGAATCTGCAGTTATTTTTTGCATTAGGTGCTGAGCTTCTCTGCTCCCTTCAGGTCTGACTCTCTGAATCTGCATGCGATTGAGCTCCCCTTCTCCCCCGTGCCCCGCCCCCTGTGAGTGTTTACAGATGGGACTGGATCTGTGCAGGAATCTTCAAAGTAACAGAGCCAATTAAGAGTGTTATGCTAGAATTACAAATACTGTATCGACAGAGTTACAATGCCTTCCTACGTTTTACAATAATTTTCTAAAGTAAGAAAGAAAGAATGTAATCTTTGGAAAACAAGTAATTTGCGTGACCATTTAATGAGATGGCATCCTACAAAACTTCAAAATAAATCTACATGTATTCAACTGAACTACCCCAAAGAAAAAATTACGAAAAACAACCAAGACCGTTCCAAAAGTTGTATCTTTGGTCAGAAGAATTAAGCACCCTGGCAATGTCAGTCCCTAGTGAGCTGGTATTCAGATTGTAAACAAATGCCAGTCATCGCTTAAATTAGAACAAAATGTGGACACTATCATGTTCCTTAACACAATTAAACTATATGCCATGGACAACACTCTTGTTACTAAACTGCTGTGGAAAGTGATAACTTTAAAAATTAGGGGTTTTTTTCTTTTGATTAGTTGTTGCTCTCACTGTTATGGATTTTAACAACTTTTTTGGGGGGACTTTGCTTTGACCCACAACTGGTACAAATCAACACGAATAAGGTAATAAAAAAGGTTTTAATTTAATATGCATAATAGCTTTTAAAGCATTACTAGTAATGTGACACAGTAATCCGCAGCTCAACGTCGATGTTACACCCTTTATAACATCAGTGAATCAATGCATTAGCTTTTTTGGAGAACGACATTTTGATAGTGAAAAACTAGGCATCGCCCAAGCCTTACAAATCATGCATGTCATAGAACATGGTTTTCCATTTTACTAGCTGCCATTTCCTCTCAGAAAGCTTGTTTAAACTCAAAAAGATAAATCTTTCCACTAAACACCACCAACGATGATAGTATTTACAAAACTGAAGGAAATGGAACAAATGCCATTTAGCTTAACTTGTGCTCATCACTGGCCAACTCATTTTCTGGAAGAGTTCAAAGTGTCAAACACAGCTGCCATTGTTTTTTTTTTTTTTGTTTTGTTTGTTTAATGCATATTTCCCACAAAGTGCAGAAATGTGCTTTATAAAAAGATGGGCACAAGCTCTGTAATTCCTTAGGAAGCAGCAGGGCAGGTGTGAATAACATTCGGTATGCACAAAATCAGCAATCTGACTTCTTCAAAAATAAACATATGTACTCCTGCGAGACAAATTTGCATACATTTACAAAATCCTTCTGTGTTAAAATGCATATTTATTTTCAAAAGAAGCCTATTTTCTTAGTTAAATTAAAGCTGCAGGTACTAATCTGTTTGCACTTGATTCAACATCTCTGAATCTTGATATAAGCCAGACCTTTAAAATGCCTGTTCCCATTTAGGTATTAAAATTACCTGGTATTAAGTTTATCCTGCTGGGCTTTGATTTCTTTCTCGCTGGGGTGTCCACTGTGGATCAGCTGGCGAGCAATCTGGTTGACAACAGCCACACGGGAAGCCTGGTTATTCATTTCCGGTTCCAAACTTTCAAACCTATAAAAACGCAGTGTTAGAGGCAACTGTGGGGAAAAAAGAAATGACAGCTTCATATACAGAATAGAGTGCACACCTTGTATAGAAGAAACAGTATACAGTTGTGTTGTGTCCCGTGACGCCAACCACACGGGGGGTGTTGGGCGCCACGGGACACAACACAAATCTGACTAAAATACAAAATAAACTCCTTCTCTATAATGCACATATAGGTGAAGCACAAATGTAACTTTCCATGAATTATCCATGCACAAAGCATCATGTAAGCAACTCTGTATTTAAAAACTATAAATAGCCTGGCTAAACGGCGGTCGGAGTTCAGTTCAAAGTGACAGACAAGCAAACCAAGTGCGAGAAGGAGTGCGGGTCTGGAGAGGGGAAGTGGGAATGGGCTCGCCCCAGGTTCGGCTGCTGGACTGGGGCTGAAGCGAGGCTGAAGCGAAGCTGAATGTCTCGTCTCCCAGAGAAAACTGCAGCTCCTCTCGCAGCAAAAAAGTTAATACATTAGGAACGATAACCACGTAATAGGCCTAATATTTATTTAGTTATTAAACTAATCCTGAATAAAATGTCCGTTAAAAAGTGCTAGCACAGCTTTTCTTCAGTTGAGATATTGTATCAAACGGGAGAGACAGAAACAGAAGTTAGACTGAGAAGTTGTTTACAGTTTGAACACCGGTACTGTATTTACTGTAGAAATATTACATGAATCACTAGTATAGGGAATTGGGGGGGATATGCTGTAGGAGAGTTATATCCCAGGCGCTATAAAATCGAGAGCCTTATAGCGAGGGAGCACTGTGTATAATATATATATATATATATGAGAGAGAAAGAGAGAGAGAGAGAGACACATAAACATAGGGGTGGGTGGGGGATACATGTTTTGAGGCAATGCTGCTTCCTACCTGTGCTGGATTACTTCCAGATCTTCAAGTTTCTCTGGGATCTGCATGCTGATCAACCACTGTTCCTTCTCATCGATCCAGAGCTCGCAGGCATCAGCCTCGCTGGACATCTTGTAAAGGGCCAGAGCGTCTTGTAGAGCTTGCTTGCGCAGCCTGGTGAGCTCAGCAACCTCTTTGTACCTCTCCTCAATCCCGGACAGTCTGCCCAGGACCTCTGGGGACTGGGCGTGCTCTTCAGGGAGGGCCTTGGACTGCTCCTCCAGGGTGTCGATGACGGGACGGTAGCTGGCGATCTCTTCAGCCACATCTTTATGTTTCCTGACCAGTGACTGGGTGGAGTACTCGTCGTGGCCCACGTCACTGCTGGAAACGATCCGGAGGACATCGAGCATCCAAGTGTCAATGTCGTCGGCGTCAGCCTGGAACTGGTGCAGGTTGGAAGCCTCCTCCAGGCGTTTCTTCCTGATGGCGGACAGCTGCTCCAGGTTGGTCCACTGCTCCTGAATGTCCATGATCCGCTCCCTGATCTTGTCAGAGCCAAAATGGTCATCAGCGATCATTTCCTCTCCTTCCCGTATTGTCTGCTGTAGGTGAGTGTATCGGCCACTCATTTCGTCCTCGAAGGCCTTGTGTTTGCTCAGGAGGCGCAACACGCTGGTCAGGTCTTTGCCATAGTCGTCGGACGACAATATCTGTTCCTTCTCTCGGATCCAACCCTCTTCCTCTGCCATCTCCCAGAAGAACTTCCAGAGGCGACGTGATTCCTCAAGACGGGCCCTACGCTCCACTGCCAGCTGGCACAGCTCCTGATAACAGAACTCCATGTGTGCCACCCGGTCACGGATAACCTGGGGGTCACATGGCTTGTAACCTGCAAGCAGAACCCACCACTCAATAAACAACCTGAATCTAGATGTGCTACTGTACTCCTGTAAACCGCACGTTAAAAAGCTCAAGAACAAAAACATGCTGAACACAAACAATTGAACACATACAAAAAACACACTTGTCATAACATTTTTATAATTCTGTGCATTTGCATGGTACTTTCCTATTTATTTTTATAATGTATGTCAAAATACAAATTAGTAAGGCTGCAAAATGAGACCACTATGACAACTCACAAGTCAAAATGCTGATTTACAAGTAACAGGAAAAATCAAGATACATGTTAAGAGAAAGTGTGTCTTCCTAATATTTTTCTATTTGATATGTTGCTATGCTTTGTCTGTCTATTTACTTAAACTCAATGTAAAAGGCAAGCTGATGGGCTGATGGAAAGTTACTGATAAGGACACACTCCTTTTCTGGGTATGGAAGTTGTTGGTGTCTGGTAATCTTCTGTTGTAATCTCTTGTAGTTATATATCTTAGTGGAGGGTGTGCGTGTGTATGTCAAATGCATGAATTGTAAGTATGTTTATTAGAAGCAGATTTGTCTCCGAAAAAGGTTATGTATGTGCATAAAGTGCTTTTTTTGTATTGTATGCTGATGTTTAATAAAAGCATGAGTGTTAAACTCACTAATTGTTCTATTGAGCAAATCATTTGGGGTTAATCCACAATAATAAGAGTCTCACCAGTGAGCCAGTATCATATAAAACAAACATACTGCATGTGTAAATACATAACACTTTTCTACCTTCTCCATCACTTGCAAATTTCTGAGCAGATGCATTGACGGCCTTGACTCTGTCTGCCTGAATACCAATGTCAGCTTCAACCAGAGCGTGTTTCTGCAGTAGATCCTCCACGCCAAGTAAGTGCTTTCCATAATCCTGAGACAGCAAGAGCATCTGAGGAGGAAAAGTCAAAAGAGAACTCGAGCAACCTTTTTAAAATTGGAACAAGAGTCAAATTACGTGTGTCACACTACACTATTATGCTTTTATTATGTCATTACCTTCATCTCATCCATCCAGTCCATAATGTAAAGCATCTCCTGGAAGACCTTTTGCAGGCCCAGGTTCATCTCCAGTCGCTGGCGCCGAGCCTTGAGCAGCTCCAGAAGGTACTCCCAAAGCCGGATCACATTGTCTTTCCTGGCTGTGATGCGCTTGATGTCATGGTAGTTCTCAGCTTCAAGTTCCCTGGCCACAGCCAGGACTGCCTCCACTCTCTCTTCATAGGCCGCAATGTCAGTCTCAATTGCTTCGTGCTTCTTGGTGGCAGCTTCCACTGCCTGCAGGTCATACCCGAAGTTGTCCTGCAAATGGGGTTGAAGATAGGCAAAAAACAATAAAAAGGAGTTCAAATCCAAGTTGGAAGAAAATAAAGCTGCTGACAGATACAAAAAATTGCTTTCTAGTACACTTGATATTCTTTTTAAGGTGGAGTGCAAATGATTTGTGAAGAATCTCAGGAACGGCACTCGTTATGTACTGTGTGCCGCTTGTAGCAAGTAGATGTTATTTACAGAGTTGACTTGCTATAATGTTGGTTTTACCTAATGCATTGAAAAAACTTCAAGGTACAAATCAAAATAATAATGGCCACTTCTCTTAAATAGCTTAATGTTTGTTTCTAATGGGAATGGCCAATCTGAAATGAACACATCTGTGATCCCTTAGAGGGGACGTTGAATCTAGATTCTTGTTTGGGTGGTACAGCTTTTGTGTTGAACCTCAATCTGGAGCTGATTCTTCAAATCCCTAATACAGAGGGATACAGAGAAGTTCTTCTCCAGCCCTACCTGCGAGACGAGCCGCTGATTCTCGCTCAGCCAGGTCTCTCTCATGGCTGCCTTGCGGTCGAAACGGCGGGCCAGCTGTTCCAGTTTCTCTTGCCTTATCAACTCAGTCCTCAGTGCCAGTTCCCGTTCATGCTCTGCTTTTTCCAGTCTTTCCCAGGCCTGTGAGTGAAGAAAAAGATATGTTCAATATTATACATATAGTATATGGTTGAAAGAGAAGGAATGTTGCATTAAAAATATATATATATATATATATATATATATAAGTGATGTAGTCAAGACCGAAATTTTGAAAACAAGATTAACAGTGTGCCGGCGCTACAAAGGTGTTCTAAAAAAAAAAAACTTAGCAAGCAAGGGGTGCTTTGTCTTGGGACAGCTGCATACAAAAATCACCTCCAGTGGAAAACCACAGTCCATATCCACACAGAGTTCTCAATAAAAGCAATAGTATTTATTTCATATCTTTAAAACTTCACAGCAAATGTAGCTTTAGTGACATTGCATTTATTTCTGAGATCTGACCACTGAGCTCGTCTTAACTGTAAACGGTTTCCTAATTAGGGTTATCCAATAACGACAAAGCAAGTTTGTGTTCGCTAGTTTTACATACAAGCTATCCACATGGCAAATAATTGGCTTACCTTAGAAAGAAAGAAGTTCCACCCACATCTGACACCTTTGTGTGGCAATACTTGCACTTTGCCATCCATTAATTATTTTTCTCATTAATTTTAAAATTGAGAAGGCCAATTAATGCTGTTGGTGATTGGTTGTGCTGTGGTGATGAGGCGGGACTAAAATGGAGCTAAAGACCAGTGACGGTGAAGTGTTTGTTGTTGTTGTTGTGAAGCAGAGAGAGAAGCAAATAAACAGAGACAGAATAGTTCCTTCCTGAGATTCCTTTTAAAAATTAATTTGTTTCTGTGGTGTAGGTCATGGCCCACAGCAACATGTTAATTGTTAGTTAACAACTTGCAGATTGTCTTTGATCATTTGTTAGTGTAATAATATCGAGTTTGGCCCTGAATCGACTGAAGGCTCATTCTTATAGCGTTAAGGATTTTTGTTACAATATACACACACTGTCAACATCCCGGTCTGTACGCACAGGTTGCCACCTCCAGCAAAGTCTTTTGTCTTAAGAAGCACGCGCTGTGTAACTGCCTCCAAAACAAAAATTATTTTATGTTGCAACAAAGCTGGAAACTATGTTGATCGTTTGAAAAAAGTTTTAACGCAGGCATATCTCTGTCGTAAACATAGTTTGTCAAAAAGCACTAGTCTTTTGGCTTGTTCCGCAACCAAAACAAAATTGATTAAAGAAAAAAAAATATTGAGGCTATGATTAACTTTTCATGTCGAGCTGATTTGGAATAAAAGCTCAGTTTGGGAGTCTTGCGTGTTGGATTAAGACTTGGTGCTCATTGAAACGATTTATGTCAGACTGATTTTGAACAAAAGTTCAGCTCCAATTCGGGGTTTGTGCTTTTTTTTGTACTGCGTTTTAATTATTTAACGAATTGGATAAAGTAAAGGCACAATACTGCATACATGAAACAAACAGGTACATGTAATTTTACTTTTACTCACAATATCATCTCATTAACTTACTCCAGCAGTTCATTGTTCATTTTGATTGTCCTTTCGCTGTAACGAACCCTCGATGTAACAAACAAAAGGCTTAAACCCCAACAGGTTTGTTATAGCGAGGGTGTGCTGTGTGTGTGTATGTATATATGTATGTATATATAAAATTTAATCAAAATCTCCTTTTCGTATCTTTCTTGCATTCATTCAAATCCAACAACAAAACAAAAATCGCATTGTTCCCCTGTTGCGTGTGACTCGCCTTGTTAATATCTGAGATGAGTTTCCCCTCTCTGGGCAGGTACACTTTCTGGTTGTTTGCTCTCATCTTGCTCTGAATGGTAAAAAGAAGCACTTCCAGGTTACCCTTTTCTGTAAACCTAAAAAAAGACAAAGATCGACTTAGAAACAACATTACTATTTTACATGTATTCCTATTTTACACAGGGTATACATGGATCTGGTTCTGAAATAGTTGCATTCACACAAGCCAGTAGAAAGCCAACAGACTAATGTGCAAGCAATTCACAAACAGACATATATCAAGTTGTTATTTGTGTGTGTGGGTGAGACAGGGGGAGCTTATGAATGACATTTCCAGCAGGTGTCCGTTTCCTTTAGGACAGGTGAGCAAGATGTCTGGAGAATAACATGCTTCAGTTTCACAAGCGCCTCTCATAGCAAGCTATAGACACAGAGATGCTACTACAATGGTACAAACATCCTGGAACTTACTTAGAGGGCTTCTCCACTGTGCGGTACGTGTTGAAGGCCTGCAGCTGCTGCTGTACACCAACAAGAGAGTTGGCAAACTTGCGATTGTTCAGGATAATGATGGTTTGCTCAATCCACTCCAGGAGGTCAGAAGCAAGGGACTCATACTTTTCAATCATCTTCTCGGTCTCAATGGCATTGTCAAGCACCTGTTTTGACGAAAGCAAAGCCGCAATAATGAGCACCACAAGGATTCTTTACAGGTGGAATGACAGCAACAGGAGGGTGTACTGAAAATAGCAACAATTAAGTAACAGGATGAGCTTTGGTTAACATTACTGAATAAGTTGACCAATATACCATTTTGTTGTTATGGGTTTTTTTTTTTCGTCTGTGACAAATTCAACTAAAAAGAAGCATTTCACCTTTCCAATTCGCTTTCCTTCTACAGCCAAAGCCTTCATCTTGGAGAAGTAGTGGTAGTATGTTACCACGTAAGTGATGATGGACTTTTCATCAGGCTGGTCCACACTGATATCTGCAAAAAAAAAAAAAAAATGGTGAGATTTTTCAACTGATGCAGAACATTGTGGAAAATATAAAATAGTGTTGCATAGCCCACATAAACACATTCATTCCAACAGCAAAACCAAACCTTCTGGGTCCAGGAGCTTGGTGAGACCAAGGTGTTGCTCAGCGAGGTTGAAAGCATTCTGCAGATTGTAGTGAACATTGGATTTCTTCAGCTTATCAAAATCAATCAGGTCAGGCCTGGGGAGGTTGGAAAGAGTTTATAGACTATTCCACAACCATCGTTACATGTATTTCATTATTAGAGACATATACACACCATATATGCCAACAAGTTTTATCAATACTCTATTGTTTAAAAGACCATTTCCCCTGTCAATTCAATATTTGTTTCATGCAGTAGTTATGGTAATATACTGTAGTCAGTGACCTACCTATGTTTATGAATAAGTGCATTGAAAGCCATGCCATCTCTCCAGCTAGTGGTGAAATTGCGAATGTTGACATTTTGATAGCTGTGTGGAAATAAAATGTCATGAGATTGTTAGCATTTACAGATTGCTCCAACATGTCAGTTTAAATAATGTATTCTATGTGACAGGCAAAAAAAAAAAAAAAAAAAAACCTTCATTCAGCATCATATTGGGACATATTTCAGATTACAGTTAAGTTACATGTTTAACAGACATGTATGTATTCATTCTTCTAATTTTGGTCACTCCCATCAAGAAAAAACAACTTCTAGCTCATTAAAAGTATAAATCTAGCTGACTGTTAACTGCTATATAACAGTTATATAACTGACAAAGAATTCTAAAAATAACATGTCTAAATAGTCAGATAACGAATAAAAAGAAAGGTTTCCAAAAGCAGGATATGGAAGGGAAGACTATTGAGTCTCACCCAGCAGTCTTCATCTGGCACCACAGCAGCAATGCATCCTTTGCAGATTTCTTCTCCTTGTTGTCTTCAGTCTCAACGCGGATATCTTGAATCTGGAAAATTATGAAAAATAAATAAACACACACATTCTGGTCTCAGATAAAACTCCTAATCAACGTAAAAACAATTAACGCTGTGAGTTTCTCAAAACAAAGTGTAGTAATGGGCTAATCACTTTTGGCTTTAATAATCAGGTCTTTGCTATAATTCAATATATTTATTACTATTTAGCAGACACCTTTATCCAAGGCAACTTACAGAGACTAGGGTGTGTGAACTATATCAGCTGCAGAGTCACTTACAACAATGTCTCACCTGGAAGACGGAGCACAAGGAGATTGAATGATTTGTTCTGGGTCACATAATGAGTCAGTGGCTGAAGTGGGATTTGAACCAGGGACCTCCTACTTACAAACCCTTTTCTTTAACCAATGGACCATAGCCCCTCACAGATCTCACACTTTTTCTGTGATTGTTAAATGAAAACAACTTTGTTTTTGTTTTTTGTGAGAACTCCCACTACCTCCAGCCCAGACAACTGATGGGTTTGCAAGTCAATAAATAAAGACGTGAAATGCAACTATGAGTCGAGATCATTGAAGCAAAATAGATGCAGTAACTACAGGCACTATAGTATAATGTTTTAGTAATTGCACTCAACATTTTGCACTGCTGCAAACTCATAATGAGAATGTTTGAAAGTTTCCAGATCACTGTCAACTCCAGGAGCAGTTGCCTTTGCAGCAGTAGATAGAACAGTGGCTGGACCAAGTAAAGTACTTGTCCAGTAGGTGTCACTATTATACAGTGGAGTTGATTTCATTCTACAAAGGGGAAAGGGAAGGGGACTCAGTGGGGATCAGAGTTGGGGGTAACACGTTAGTAATGTAACACGCTACTGTAATATTACATTTCTTTAACGAGTTAATATAACAAGTTAGTTTTAATTTGAGTAATAATATTACAGTTACTTTCCGTAAAAAATAAGCGTTTTCTCGCTACATTATTACATTATTATTAAATGATGTGATGTCTAAATTGGAAGCAAGCAGCAGTAAATCCAACAAGACTTATTTACTTATGTACGCCATATCAAAATCACTATACAAGTACACACAGCATGTAATGTCTATGCAGAGGCACCACTTGGACTGTTTGGTAATTAAAAGAACATAGCCTACCTGTATTGAGAAAATAACCCCGTGCCTTGCACTATACTGCAATTGATGCAATACAACAAAGATTACTGGGATTTTTAAACGAAACGTTGAAGCTACGATTTGAAGAACTAAAATTGCATACACAGTAAAAATGAGGATGGATTCAAAAACTTTTTTTTTTGTTCAAAGTTCATGTAGTTTAATACAGACAACAGTGACCATAAGCCTTTACCAAGATTTCTGTTTTTTTATTTTTTTGTTTCCTGATATAGGCGAGTTAGAGATAAGTGTCACTATTTTAATGTCTGCGTTCATATATATTGAAAGGCTATCTCAATTAAAGTAAACGATTAAGTGTTGTCAGTTTTGTGAACTGTTATAATGAAGCTAGCAAATTGCAATATTTAGTTTGATTTTACAGTTTTAATTTATTTTGTAACTTAATAGCCTCCGTAGCTAATGAGAATGCTGTGAGGAGTGTGAATTTGTGCAGATGTTGTGGAGTGCGCAACGACCCCTACTGTGCTTCCATGTTATTTTTATTTCCTGTTTTAATAGTAACAGATACTACTGGCAGATTAGTTTGTTTTCTATTATTGCTGAGCCTTTGTAATGAAGTCACTGATTAATAAAACTTGAGTGGAAGCAAGATAATATCGCCCCGCCTGATTCATTTGCAGTTGTCTACGCTACTGACCCGAGAACTAAGGTAACCCACGGCCTTTTAGAGTTGATTTGTTTAAAATCAACTCTAAATTTAAAAAACGCATTACCAGACTATGGAGATTAGTCACAATTGTTTCGAATGGCAAAAGGAAGGAATGTAGTGGTTAATATAACGAGTAATATAGCATGCTATTTTTTAAATTAACCAATATGTAATACTAACATTATTACTTTTTTTCCCTCAAGAAACGAATAACGACTAATACATTATTTTTTACCAGTAACAATCCCAACACTGGTGGGGATACATGAAATACAACATACTATCCCTAGTGGAAGAACTCTTTAGGTTAGTTCTTTACAACCACTAAAAATATCCTTTTGTATGAAAGGTTTTTTTTTTTCTTTTTTTTTTTTTTTTTTTTTTTTTTTTTTTTTTTTTTTACCTGGAACCTGAGAATGATGGTCCAAATAAGGCCAAGCGTCAGTCTGTGATTCCCATCCACAATATCATGTGATCCCATGTTCTCTAAATGCACTCTCTGTTCTTTGAGGAACTGAAGGGCCTTGTCGACATTCTCCAGACAGTGGATACGCATTCTTCCCTTTGTTGGCTTGGGCTGCAAGCAGAAAAAAATGCGCAAAATTAATATATAATGCATTTGAACTCACATTGACTGAACAAGCAATGGCATTAATCATGATTGTTGAACCCAGCAGTAAATATATGCTCAAGGCATAAAGTCACTTCAGACAAGGTCAATTATTTATAAGAAAATGTTTCTGTAGGAGCTCATTTTTAAAATGTATTTCTACAACCACATTATCTACAGTAGGATAATGACCGCTCTACTAGGAAGCTGACAGCCTTCAAGGTTTATAATCTTTAACTATCTGACTATCTGCAAGGTTTATAATCTTTAAATGTTATCAAGGTGCAGTCAAACAATGACATTGTAGTTTCAAACAACTGTGTAAGTGACATACATCCACCCCCATGGCTGTCCCTAACAAGTTTCATCAGAGTTGACAAGTGGTTCTACAGATATGTTAAAATGTAAGGTGTGACTGACAGACAGACTCAGTTTACACTGGGATGCTAATACCGTCAATAACTTGTGCAACAAAAGAATCTCCTTAGCAAACATTTTTATTTTATGTTTTTAATTATGTTAAAGTATTAATATAATAACCTTGGTTGCAATTAAGCCAGTTCAGACACTTTACACAGACAACGAAAAGCATCTATGGAAATAAAAAGCTAGAGTAATTTTTGCTTATAGGTGCCGACTACTGGTGGGTGTGTCTCACTGCAGAATTAATGCAGCCCACTGCAGTTGTTTTATCTGCATAGGCTGCTGATCTGATGCATCGATTAAGTTCATGAGGATATTTTGATGCAAAGCACATACACATTTCAGCATTGTTTGCAGCATCACTACACAGCCTTCCAGTAAACTCCACCTTCACTTAAACACTTAAATGAGTATCTGTTTCTTGACAATAAGACTATTTTCTTACAGCATAAAACTACCATACATAAATTGTAGTTTTATGCTGTAAGAATATAATCTTATTGACAAGAAACAGATACCCATGTAAGTGCTCAGTGAGTCAAGGTGGAGTTTACTGGAAGGCCCTCAATCGGATTTGGCTTTAGATTCCTGATAACACACACACACTTTCAGGAATCTAAAGCCAAATGCATACTGTCCATTTTTATTGAAGTTACAGTATTCTGTGTTTTATTGGAAATATGGCTGGAAGTGAATTTTTTAAATAGTATACATTATAAATGAACTGCAGTTGATCACATTATTCCCCCCCGATTTTCTCCCAAACTTCAAATGTCCAATCATTTCCACCCTCCCTGCAGCAATTCCCCACACATCTATTGCCGAGCCAGCTTCCTTTTACACACCCCCAGGAACTCAACAGCAAATGTCTGTGAGCTACTGATCTCTGCAGGACAAAGGCCAGCCCTAAGGTGTCCGCTTTTGAGCTTTTAAAATACAGTACAGAGGTGCTAATGTGGATGCAAGTTAAATACATTACCAAATATTCTTTATATTCACATTTCTCTTCCCTGGGATGGCTCCAAAATAATTTAAGCTTCCCCCAGGTTCCCTAATATGGAATTATAGAGGATGTGTTTTAGAAAACAGTGATTCAGGGGGTAAATAAATATTTTTTGTTGATGTATAGTTTTTACATGTTGTACAGGCTGCACAGCACAGAGAAAGCCTGCCTTGGTCCTGATCCAGGCAGGTCAAGTACCAGATCACTTAGTGTTTGAGAGTATTCTGCTCAATATTCAGGTCAGTAGGAGCTGGCCTGGATGTCAGGTCATGGCACAAAAAATAAGCAAGCAGGGGCACAGTTTGTTTGGACTGCCGGGCTGAAACAGGGACAGTGCACTATTTTAAACCGAGAAAGCATAATCTGACAGCTTGTTAAACCCTTTTCATTTTTAAAGAAACAAATTTCTCTTTATCTTACCTTTTCCCCTTACTAAACAAACCATTTGGGAAAAAAGTTTTAGAATTACAAATTGCTTCAATGTTTGTCAAAATGCCCTTTTTTGTGTAACTACTCGCTTGATCTTAAAACAACACACAACGCAATGATACAGTATTCTTTCAATTTTCTTTCTGTAATTAAATTACTTTGAGGCATTTCTCCTGGCTACTGCTAGCCCTAGACTAATATCCTTATCAAGCGGTGTTGTGTTTATAAAGTCACAAATATTTAAAGCTTTCAAATAGAAACTGTTCTCCAGAACTCCTGATTTCCCAGAATCATGTTGCAACAGAACAAATGCTCCATTCAATTTCTAGTTTTTGGATTATAATATGCATATGTTAAAATGCATCAAGAGAACCATCAGCATTTCAAATTTACAGTATTTCGGGTATCAGTAATTATTTGGGAGCCTAATTTAAATGAAAAGGTGTTGTTGTATTAATATGAAAAGGAACTCAACGATCTATTGTAGGATTTCTTTCTTAATGATGTTAATGGATTATGTGCTAATTTAATTTCCTGTATGAATTGACAGTGCTATTTTTCCGCTCTGCTTTGAAGCAATGCGATACCCCCGAGCAGCCGTCTCAATTTCCAGAGAGGCTTTCCTTAATTTCACTTCGAAGGGAGATGTGTTACACCATTAAAAAGATGAATAGGTTTACCGCCCTCGAGCTCTAGCTTTAGTATACTCGACTCTCTCTCATTGAGAGTTCATCTAAACAGATACATGCAGTAAAACATAAACCCAGTAACTTGTAATTATTTGTACAGTAATTCCACCAAATCCTTAACACTAGTTATTTTGCTTAATCATTTTAAAACTACCGTTAAATCAGGGGGCCTCACGAGAAGTAAAAATATCCTGAATAAGCGCCTTTCCCAATTAAACAAAAGGCATTTGAGGACGACCTTAGGTCACACTTTGTTTCTAAATGCAAAGAAAAATAATGAAATCACATCACATTAACTAAATGTTAAATACATACTGTCAAATACAAGTCTGTTTTATTTTATTCCAAAACAAATCACTGTTTTTTTTATTTCTACACGAAATGAAAAAGAATGAAATCCCATCTTATCACAAGGTGAGGCACCTGCGATGTTGACAAAGCAACTTTCTTTGCAACAGCAGCCTGAGAATACTCTGGTTTACACAAGTCATAGCGTAATCACGAACTCACTGCACTGTGCTACATGAGCCTGTCTTGCCCTGAAACGTGATCTCTGTTCATCATTTGAAAATACTGTATCCTAATTAAATGAAGTGACATCCCAATTAAAGAACATAAATAATATTGGGAAGAACCGTCTCCCAGAGTTGTATCCCATTTAAGCAGAAATCACAATTATCAGTATCCCGATTAGCACCGACCACTTCAAAATGCGTGTTTAATTTAAAAAGACAAACCGTGTTGAGGATCAAAGCTCACAGATGGAAATTTAAACAGGTAAGTGCGAATAAACAGCTTTCTTTGTTAAATACCTAATGATTTACCCTTCTGCCTGCCTGAAAACCAAACAAGGTCTTGTTTTAATTAAGAATATTTACATTCTTAAAAAAGTAGTTTTAGCTGAATTTATATAATTTTCAAAACTGTGTAGGGCTCTGAATCTGGTGTAAGGAAAGTGTTTAGGACTAAAACACCAAGCAGTTCTACAATAGGTGTGTCTTGCTAAAAAGACAATTTGTTCTTCAAATGACAAACTCAATAATATCTTATCTTAAGTGTAAGAAACATGTGTATGGAGTAAGGGTGCGTTAAGCAATTCATTATTGACACAAATGATCCCCATGGCGACATGTGTAAATTACTGTAGACTAAAAGCTAGCCTTTAGGATCGTTGCTAGCCACACCTGTTTCAGTTTCTTCTGATAGCTATCAGAAAATAATCTCTTTCCCTTCACTGAGCCATTACAGTAACTCAAGTGATTTTGTATCAAGGCATACAGTTTTGTTTGCTTTACCTGAAATAAACTGTTTATTTCACTATATCTGTGCAGTTGAAAAGGGTTTGTTATTCTTCCAATAGGAATTTATGTTGTTTGTTTTTGGTACTTACAAGTCTCTCCCCAGAGAGCACTTCCAGCAGTTTGATTAGCATGCGGCCATCGCGCAGGTCCATGTACAGGTCTGTGATTCGGCAGGACACACGCGCCAAGTGCGAGTTCACCCATTTTGTGAAAGTTTTCTTTTGTACAGCTTCACGTTCGTCTGTTGGAAATAAAGAAACAAACTCATTTTTTTGTTAACACAATTAACACATTATAGAAAGAAAAAAAATATCTAAAGAAACTCAACTCAGAAATTGTTCACTTTGTCATTAAATGGTAAAAAAATGTTAGTCCAAGACAGTACATGACTAAACAAAAAGACATCAAAGAGGTTGCCTTTTTAAAATTGCAAGTTTAACGACTTATAAAAAAAATCTGTGTTTGCTACCATGACTTAAAATAGTATCCTGTGTTTTCTTTTTTTTTTTTTTTTTTTTTTTTTTTTTAAACAAAGGTTGGCAGTGCTCAGCAAACTTGAAGAACAACACTTACTGAGAGTGGGGAGAGCTATGGTGGGGTCCTATTAGTTACTGATTGCTTTGTGCATTTTTCTTATTTAAAACTAACGCAAACCACTGTTCACCAGCTACATGACATATCAGCTTTTTTTTTGCTGACAAGAATACTGCAGCCAAAACACTTGCATGAGGCAAACTAGGTTTGTATACGTGAAACAGATATTTCAGTGGCAACTTATTTCACCATTTCGTAGAGGCATTCAGGAACAGTAGCTGGGAAAATTGTTCATGTGTGATTGTGTCTAAACAGGCTAGCATTATGCCATCTCTGTGGAAGCTAGCATCAAGCTGGCAACCAGCCGACAGTAAACCAGCTCTAGAGCAGGATGAAATTAAAGAAGGCTTCTATTATTTAAGCTGAATTTAGCAGTCTATGCTGGCCAGGCTCTGAAGCTGGCACAGAAAATGCAAGTGTAAGAACGAAACCCTAGAAGTCTCAAAAACAAGTGCAATTCAATCCATTTTCCCAGTTCAATAAAAACACAATTCATTCACCTCTTTAACTGTTTACAATTTATTTCCTACAATTTTATAAACTGAAATCATTTTTAATAAGATACAGCCTAAACTGACTGGTACCATCACCCCACAATCTAATCAAAGTTGTGCATGGGTGTGTTACACGGTTGTTTGGCCACAAAGAACTACATCAAAGAAATTATACTTGAGTACCTTGCGTTAACTAACATCTTGAAAGACGTTACGTATCTGAACATGTTTTTACCACACAAAAGCAGGATACAGGTCTTCCTTTTATCCCTCGACAGAAATGCCTGTAGTTCATTTTGACAGAAAGCAGGCAGTTTTTTTCCTCCTTCACAAAAAGGAATTTCCTGTACAGTAGTAGCCTACATGACCAAATTCTGAACAAACAGGAATGTTACAGAAATAGGAGATTTTATAGCACTCTAGCCTGACCTCCCAGTAAAACCTGGTTATTTTAACTTTATCTGGCATATCGGTTTGATGCTAAAAGCACATGTGTTGGGCTTAGATATTTTTCTGAAGAGAGGCACACCATTTTAAACAGTCTGTTCTAAAACTTGCAAAATTATGAGCTTCTCAAGGTTGACTAAATTTAATTTTTAAAAATATATGAAAAATAAAAACTTTGCCTTGACAACATAAATAGACAAAAGTTAACTATCCTGTTTATGCTAGATGGTGCTGTAATATTTTCCTCTTTCCAAGATGCACACAAACACACTTCAACTGGCAAGGAAAAGAAAATGACCACTGAAACTACCAGCAGAGATAACTGGTTGATGAGGTTACTAAGAGCAATTAAAAAGCATATGTGCATCTTGAAGACTGTCACTGTCTCACGTCTTTCATACTCTTGCACAGAAGCTATAAATATAACACCCACCTATTCCTAATCATCTGTGCAAGCACATGGTCCCCTCACAGTTATCACACATACATATCAAAAGGCAGTCCAGCTAAATCAACATATTGTCATAAAGCATTAGTCACGCTGACTCATGACTTTTTGAAGGAAATTTCACAACTATATTTCTATTCTGCAAGGGGTGTTTTAAAACCAATTTTTATATTTTCAAACGTGTATGTACAGTACATATTCATTCACATAATTTCAATAACACTTTCAAAATACTTCTTTCAGTATTTCCAGTAAACTTATTTGGAGGAAGTCGTGTCTCTAGGCTGTAGATTTGTGGGCTTGGGCCCTTGGGTCAATGTCTTACACATTTTAACAATCTGTGTTTTACTGAACCTTTAAATTAGTACAAAAGAACAGGACTCTGATCTCATATCTGAAAGGCAGTGTCACAACAGCACAGCTTCCTCACCCATCAAACTGAAATGTGAGATGAACAGGGACAAACCCTTTTCCAACTTGCAGACAGTATAGTGCATGCTACTACAGTAACAGTCGTTTTGAGTGGTGTTATTTTTGCCGGACTGTAGAGCAGTCTTTCATTACCATACTTCACTATTTGAAGTTAAGGGCTTTCTGATTTCACACCCAGACATACACTCACAGATATGGTTATCTAATTATTTAATACATTGTTTGAACAGTTCCTACCTGCTGCTGATTGACTGTTGAAATTCCAAACACAGATCGTATGTTACTGTAACCCCTGGTTGCGTTCACCATCATACACATACATACAGCACTTGCTCATTTATTTTTTAATGAATCCCAATTTAGTAAATGTCCAAGTATTTTTGGGCTCAGCTCACCGTTACCACCCCTGTGCTAATTAGGGAGGGGTGAGGACGAACACACGCTGTCCTTCGAAGCTTACAGGCAAGCCCGCAGGCGCCCGGCCAGACCACAGGGGTTGCTGGTGCGCGGTGAGCGGAGAACACCCTGACAACCTACTCAGAAACAAACAAACATTCGTAATCTAAATGTCTTGTTCTTATTGGGGAAAGAAATATTTGGAACACACTAATAAAAAATATATATATTTGTCACATTGGACGTATATTTTGCAAAAATAGGTTGGTTGAATAAGTACATTTATGTGGGACGGCAGTAGAGAAATAGGAATAGTCTATTTCAGACACTGCCCATTTCACGCTACATGCCCGGTATGAAAGTCTGAAGATGTACAGTATTTTAAAAAACCCTGGATGCTGACACGACACGCTTGGTGTGCAAGGGCCCAGCATATATATATATGTTAGACAGTGCATAATCAATATACAGCAGGAATAAGACTCTTTATCCAACTTTCATTACGGGTAATTTTCTTTAAAGTTGAATTAAGGCGTCCTTATCAGAAAAACATATTGCCCCACCCATTCCCAGTAGATTTTTTTCTCTTATTTTTACCCACCAATTACGGTTCTTGAGGTAGTCTAAGGATTGGTTCAAATACCATATTGTATTAATTTTTTATTGCTCTTATATTTCATACAAGAGTAGTTGTGTGAAGGGACTAGAAAGTCTAAATACTGAAAAAAACACACATCTGCTAATAAATTAAGAAAATGAAGTAGAGGATCTGGATATATCATGCAACGAGCACCCAACTATGTAACTGATCTCTTAGCTGCAGGGTTACAAGTTCTTGTGGGAATGTAAAACTACCAACAGAAAACAACAAGAACATTGTTCTCTTCTACTGCCATGTGAAAAATACAACATTCAAAACTTAAATGTTATGCTATGTACATGTGTGTGTGAGTTGGTGTATATGTACAGAAATATTTTGGTTACATGCTTCTGATGTGGGTAGCACAGGTTTGAGTCTATGATGTACTGTGCTCTTGTTGTGGGTAAATGTGGTTTGTATGGTGCATGTGTTTGATGTGACATAAGGAAACACACCTGTATTCAGTTTTGAAGTTATGGATTGTATACAAATGTGATCTAAATCACTAGCAGCAAGAACAATCAAAATCAAAGCAGACGGATCTCTCCAATTACAGGACAATTATTATTTTTTTTTTTTAAATGGTAAAGTACTATATATTTGATTACTTACTGTACTGAGCGTACAACAAAAATAAAATAAAAATCCTTCTTTGGTTGCGGTTTTGAACCACTTATTTTAAAATGCAACAAATAGTAAAAAAAAAAGTGGTATAGCCTTGTATTCTTGTATATGTATCCTAACAGAAAACAAACAAACAAAAAAAAAACAGACCTAATAGTAATTACAAAAAAATATCAGAATCTAAAACCAAAAGCCTTATATGTTCAGAACTATAACCTAAATAGAGGATATGAATATGGTCTTATTTGTCTAGGGGCATGTAAACACACTTTCCCCAGGGGCAACCAGAGTGCATCATGCAAACAGCACACATCTCAGGAAAAAGGAAGCACGCTTACAACAACTGTATTGACAGTATGCAATCAAACTGTTATCTTGCAGCACCAGCAGAAAGGATATTTCCTTCGACGGAAAACAAAACAACCCGGAATCAGCTCCAAATCCTCAAAGTCTGACACTGCTAAAACTAGTCTGATTGATTCATCACTGCACTGGACGTTAGGGTGAGTACAATTATACACTCACATCCAACCATTCATTAGCCATACATGACTGAGATGGTTAAACAAGTTCTGAGAAATCTAGCTTGAGACAATCCTCACATCCTAAGGAATTGTCAAGTGTCAGTATTTGCATCTTTATATAAATAAAACATTATTTTTATTATTAGAAGGACAGGCACAGTGGCCAAACAGTAGCAAAGAGAAATAGAACGGTGCACTTTATTATACTTGCCAATAAGTGCAAGTAAGATTTTTCTTAAAATGCTAATTGCAGGTAGATGTATTGATTATGACAAAAGTAATCTAATAGAATTTACATTTAAATGAAGACCCCAGCCCTTCTTGAAAATATGAACTGCCATTTCAAAGGATGAGGGCAGCAGAGGACACACTGCAAATATTCAGGGATGTAGATAAGCCAGGAGCAGAGAAAAATAAATCACTGTTTAGAAAATTCCCAGCTGTTTTCCTGATATGTTACTGGAATAATGCAAACTATTGCTATTCTCTGCTACTGTATATGAAAACTATTATGTAAAGCCTGGTATTTATCAGATCAGTGTGCCCATCTCAATTTGTGTCTAAAATCAACCACATGCCCATCTAAAATGGAAAGAGGTTAACCTTGTTGATCCATATCTAAAATACCTTTATGCTGCCAATATTGATGTTACTATCAAATATCAAAAGGGGGCAAGGGACCACATTACCACGTTTGCTAATAAATTCTCAATTCTGTAAGGTGAAAAATGCAGAAGTAACAAACAGGATGCTCTCTCACTGGATAATGAACAGTTTAAAACCAAACTCACTTCGTAAAACATTAAGAAAGTGATTTCCAGTTTCGAAAAATCACCCTCTAAACCAGAAGCGATTTCTATTGCATGTTTTTTCTATGCAAAAAAATAAAAATAAATCATTTTTCAACCATGACCTAAAGACATTATGAAATGAAGGTTTGGTGATGTATAAACACAACATAAAAACAGCCACTTAACAATAAATTAATTGCAGCTGTGCTTGACATTCTTATCTCCCAAGTTACAAAATCAGGAATATTTCAAGTGTCGTGAAACAAATATTTTTTTACAGTATGCAAGAACGAATCCCTGCAAGGCTTAGTCGTTGTGTCCTTTTTAAAACGCCCACATGGTGAAAATTGAAACTATTGTGTATAAAAGGGAATTTCCAAAGGATCTTTTTAAAAAAACAAAAAGAGCAGAGAAAGAGGCCTATACATCGATACATGGATTTCACAAAACCACGAAAGTAAACATAGATTTGGCCAAGTACTATACAGGTCCTTCTTGGTTTTCTTGTAGTACCGACAAAAAATGTATGAACTCTGTAACAATCATCATCATCATAATTACTGACAGGACAGTTACCGACCGTATATGAATGAATGAATGGGCTTGCATGCGAAATACCACATGGCATTGCAAATCCTCCAAAAAATTCCAGCCACAGGATTGGGAAAAAAGACCCACACCATTCGGGACTATTTAAAACTCTGCTTACGGTCTCGCAAGGAGGAATATTTAATGATGGTTATTTAGCTCTTTTGTTAAATCAGATACAGTATGTTATGATTGTACATACTGTTGCATTTTTAAATTATGGTATATCTGTGGTTATGGCTAGTCTGTTTCCTAAGCAGGGAGGGCAGTGCAACCTTATGATCACAGTCATGTAACAGTAGTGTGTGGGTTTAAACCTGGCATGTATGGATTTAAATCTTGAGCTCAGTTGTATTTATGACCTTGTTCTTTATACAGTAAGTAGTTCACTGTCAATTCCAGCTGTAAGAATGGACAGATGCAAGGCGGGGCTAGAAATGAAATACTTCATCCTGGGCACGTATCTAAAGCTAAGCAATCATAACACAGCTTTCCCAGGGGTTTTCTTGGGAAATAGGATGCGAGTTACAATAACATTCATACAGTATGCACTTACACAGTACGCACTTATATATAAACTGAGCATCAGTTCATAAATGAAAAAAAAGCAGTAAGCTTGTACTCTTATGGTGCAATGACTTTATTCCCAAACCATTGCCCCCCTTCTCATTCTGGAGTTGTTGGGGATCACAAAAAATACTTCTATAACAGTTGTGTAATTGAGGTGTGTTATTGTGTAAGATTATAAAACGTATTAACATTTAGCAGAAAACTCCTGACAGCCCAAGAAAACCTTCTCATGATCAGAAAAACACAATGGATAAAAGCATTTTCCCAATGTAGACATTCAAGGAAATCCAGGAAACCAGGCCCTTCCTCCATCAACCGATACAAAATCCTGTTAGAGCAAGCCGATCAGAGCCCATCTGTCCTGGGCCGAGTACTAATTCTACGATACCAACGACAAACATTTGAGCAGCTGTTTAATTAAGCAATGCTCCCTTTGAGCTGTCACATGGGGTTAATATATTGGACTGCCTTGTAAACTGTTTAACCTCTTCTGTTGACCTTTTTGGGTGAAGTGGAAACTGTACAGGAACCAAAACAGAACTAGGATCTCATTCAGGTAACTAGAGGACCACAGTCTCAAAAAAGCATTCACCACCACATTTGACTTCTGTAGTTTGAATGACCTGTTTCTACTAAATAAAAAGCTTAACATTTTGGAAAAGACTGCTATAGCATTATCGTACTTCAGATTTACAAACAGAATTAAATCCTCTGATTATCAGCTTTTTTGTAATTCTGGGCATTGCTATAAACCTAAGGCAATCATTTCCATTGCAAATATTCCATTTTGTATTTCTTTTGACATTCACTTTATTGTCACCATTTCCACCAGACGACTTTAAATAAACGTTTTGTTTTCCCCTTTCACTAACCCATCAGTTTACTTGCAATCTGAGCCCAAACTATGGGAAAAACTACACAGGAACCAATTACCTTGTAGCCTGATCAAGCAAAAAAAAAAAGAAGTACTTCTTGACTTCCGCTTAAACATTTTTATTCCAAATAGCCCTTTGGCTTGTGTGCGACACCAAATCATACACTCACTTTGGTTTTCTTTGGTGGTAAATTACTGCCAAACCCCATCCTCCTCTGTGCAGGAAATCCTGGCTGTGTACAGCTGCACCCAATAACTCTACAGTTAACAAAGTGAAATATACAGGAAACCGCCAGCATACCACAGTGTGCCTTGTGGCTGACCTGTATTTAATAACTAGTAGATATTTAACTGTGTCAAGTACCCATTTCTGCTGTTCCCTTACCTGCAGGTACATGTGACATAGGGAATCACATTTCACTTCTATGTCCTGCCAAAGCCATTGCTATACCTGCAACAGGTATTGCACTGCATGGCCTCAAGATACTGCACCCGGTACCGCACTTCCAGCAGTAGCTATATTAGTAGCGATTATGCCGCAGGGACATCCCTCAATCTTCCTCATTTACTGCTTTATGATTTTTCACAGTTGCATGAAAAAACAGATTACGCAAAGTGTGAAGATGGGACAAATTATGCACAGCGAAAACAATCCAGATGAAACATGAAGGCACCAATAATATTTATGGTGTTAACATATTAAAAGGCTAAAGGGACGAGACGACAACCCCCCCCCCCCCCCCCCCAAATGCAAAAAAAAAAAAAAAAAAAAGTACACAAACTATACACAGCAATGAGATGGTAAGCATTCTTGCCCAGTTTAAAACAATACATTTTTCAGGAACTGATGCTGATCCTGTTTATGAGTATTCTCTTCTGTGAAACAGCTGCAGTAACGTTACCCAATTGTGGAATTTGGAGTGTCCAGCTTTTACATATATTTCTATAAAAAAAGGCAATCTCTCATTTTTGTTAATGAAATAGGTAACAATTTAGAAAGTCTACAAAAAAAACAAAAACGCTTGTCTTTCCAAGGAATAATCTTTCACAGTACGATTATAACACTATGTAACACAATTTTTGTTCCTGGGTAGTAAGTGTTATTTCCTAATTGCTTATGCCTCAAAAGTATAGAAAATGGCTATTATTCCCCACAAACTTTGCTTTTGTGACCAGGACAGTGACATTTCAAAATATCACTATTTCCAATGGGAAAACGGGCAAATGTGTGTCTTTTCGTTCACATAAAGTCAGAAAAAAACAACATATGAATCCAAATTAACATGTATTTATACTAAAGTAATACAAAAATGACTACAAAAGATTTAGAAGTGAGTAGTTTTTCGAGATTTACGATTATGCTGTAAATACAGCATAATCGTAAATCTCGAAAAACTACACAAAAGCAAAGTTTGTGGGGAATGATAGCCATTTTCTATACTTTTGAGGCATAAGCAATTAGGAAATAACACTTACTACCCAGGCACAAAAAAAAATAAATAAATTGTTACACGGTGTTATATTACATACAGTACACTGTTACCCATTCAGAAGGATCTGGGAATCTGGCAGACAGAAAAATCAATTTGCAGGATGTAAAAGGGGAAACTTCCTCATCGGAACAATGGAAGGTAGCGAAGGTCACAGACAAACATTCAGTGTTGAGACGTCCACACAGCCTTACAGCTTCCTTACAAACATTTCAACATTAAAACTACAACAGAAAGCAGCAAGAATGTTTTTCTAATAAACTATTCATTTCCCCAGCTCCTGCATACACACTGGAAAACGGAGTTGAAGGCCAAACAAGCTATAAAAAAGCACAACATTGTTACAATTGGAGCTTTGCGGTCCTCAACCCCTCTAATCTCCCAGTCTTGTCTTCTGATAAATACACCAATTATAGAATTATAAAATTCTAAACAAATAGCCTTAGACAGTAGGATTATGATTTCCATCAGAGATATATTCAGTGGGTAATGACGACAAGGCAAACTGCCATGAACATCAGATTTTTTCTCTCTTATCCAGTAGCTTTGCCCAACATGTTGACAAACTAAAATAGAAATGTAACCATTAACACATGGGTATTTACCTCCTAAAAAGACCCGGCACCTGAATGTTTTATACCAAAGCTGCTTTGAGCCAGATGCAGTCATGGGCTGCCCAAGAGGGCACAAAAAAACTGCATGCACAGACCTCAGTGTCATTTTTCCTTTAAGCCTGCTGCAATCATGGACGCAGAGACCCTGAAGGTTAATGTTACTTTGTCAACATTTTGAACCTCCTTCGGCTCAGACACAGGTTGACCACCATCTTGCTTGTGCCCTAGGAAATGAGGAGTAGAACCCAAACTCAAGGGGGTCTATCATGCGAATATCTTGGTTTTGTAGCAGAGCTGCAACCTTCTGAGACACCACAGCGGCATCCTGTGGGTCTGTGACTGAAGTTGCAGTCACCCCCCTAAAGGGAGGGGGGTCCTGCTTGAACTGCAGTGAATAGCCAGTGTGAACGGTAGTAAGCACCCTGATGTCTGTGGTGCACTGAGGGCAATAGTCCAGATGGTTCCCTGAGAAGGGGCCCTTGGTAGTAAATTTCTAGGGCTGCTGCTTAGCCTGCGACTTCTGTCTCTGCACAGTGCAGTGGAACCTATTAAAGATTCCACAGCAAGCATCTGCGGACCGGTCCCGAATATCAGTCGGCTGTGTCAGTCGTTGAGGCTGCTGGAGCCTAGGCTACCAGTTTGCACTGGTTTAATGTACTAGAGGTGGTCGGTTGGGAAGCAGACGAACCAGCTCCTTAGTGGATTCATGCGCGCAGTGGGAGCGCTGCAGCACCTCGTCCACCTCAGAACCAAATGCTTGCCCAAGAGTGATTGGGGCATCCAACAGCAGTGCTTTGACACTATCAGGCATGCGTGCCTGGGAAAGCCAAAGCTGCCTACGTGCAGCTACCAGCGCAGCCAGGTTTCTACCTATAGCCTGTCCGTTACACTGAGCAGGTTCTTGTTAACCAGGCACAATTCATGTAGCTATTGTGGCGAGGTCCTGTGGTTCCTAGAAAGGAACTGCAAATGCGACCAGGATGATGTTATAATTGCCTAGGCGTGCACCGAAAGCACTGGCTGAATAAGCTCTCTTGAGGATCACCTCAGGAGACCCGACACTGCTTGTTAGGGCTAAATTAGGTGCCTAGACCAAGGCGGCAATAGAAGCCACAACAACCGGGGAAAATGGCCCAGTCCAGCTTCTCCACATCATGTACCCTATATAAGGCATCCATCAACCAAAAAACAGCAGGAGCTGTTGCTGAATGGTCCCAGGAAGACTGGATTTCAAAAAGAAAATCCAGGTGAACTGGGGGGGGGGGGGGGGGGGGGGGGGGGGGAATATGGGGCCCTCTACCATACGGTCCCTGACTGCCTTGTATCCCCCGGTGACGTGAAGTTATTTGTATCCCCCACTGTAGGCCACGGCACTTCAATATTGCAGTGGCCCTCTTAATTAACGGTATTAGCTCTGCCGACAGGGACAGCTTAACCGCAGGGGATGTGCTGTCGGACTCCACGTCCTCAGACTGTAAAGCCAGCCCCTGTTCGCCCACCTCAGAGGCGGCGATGCCAGTATGTCCTCCTGTGTCCAATTTGCACTCGCAGCCCAAAGAGCCATGGGGTGAGGACACAGCCACCTCTCTACAAGAGGGTGATGGGGAAGAGCGCTGAGCAGGAATAAGGGATGAACAGCGCTCCTCAGAATGAATGAAAAAAGCGGCACAAAAACTCATAGAAGCTGCGATTAGCCAGCGCCTCCTTGTGTGCTCTGGCCCCAGGCAGAAAGAGCACCTGCTGTCCTCAACGGGCAGACTGACCTTGCATGTCTCAGAGGGTTAGAGCCTGGGCATAATGCAAGGATCAAGCAATGCAGTGTACATACATAGTTGTACAGGTGCTGCCTCAATCTGTTAGACCTTGACCTGGCAGATCAAGACACAACGTAACTTACAGAAACTGAGCTGCACCTAACTGGTCTGCAGCCAACAATGGAAAAAATGGATATAAAATGACACTGGAGTGAGGTCAATTCACTTTCTAATAACATTTACACTCTGCATATGTAAGCCATTTCATACAAAATAAGGATTAGGTGGACTTTCTAAAGAAAACAAATCCAAGATATTACAATATAACAATATATATATATATATATATATATATATATATATATATATATATATATATATATATATATATATATATATATATATATATTATATATATATAAGGGGAACTTGCTAATGTGCTGAATCACTGTCTATGACAGTTTGAGACAGATATACTGTAGAACCAGCCATGGCTAGAACAACTTAAACTTTGCTTCGCAATAGGCGTTCTTCCTGGAATGTGAAAACTTTGGATGTTATTTCAATACGTACAGGGTTATAACATTCCTGCTGCCAGATACCGATTGGGTCAAAAGTACAATTTAATATTTCATAAGGATGCCATTGTAATTTTACCCCTAACTTTTTGTGCTTTTAAAAAGATGGGAGTGATGAAGTTTGAGACCTAGTTGGGTAGAACAAAACCTGGGCAAAGACAATAATCAAGCACATACTGTAATGTCAAGACGGCACCGGGTAGTGATCAACAACAAAGGATCATGCAACATTTGTGACCATGCCTGTATGTACTGTATTGAAGACCACAGACCCTTTATGCAAAGACACGGAATCACTGCTGATGTGAAAGCTGGCTACGGTATGTAAAATGGCACATTCTCCATTTATTTAAAACAGCCTAAACATTTCAGTTTCAGCTGACGTGTTAATGGGGGAGGGGATAAAAAAAAAAACACCAAATAATCAAATCCAGGCATTGCCATGCCCCCCCCCAAAATAGCTTTCAACAATTTGAAAGTTAAAGTGTTAAAGACGTATTTCAGCTATGCTGAGATCACCTTGTTTTCATTATAAAAAGGCCAAAGGTGCAATTTCCACACCCAAAGACATTCCAGTTTATCCACGGGCAATATTATGAAAAGCCATGATATAAAACAGGTAAGAGAGATATGATATCTAACATCTGTGTTTAATAAAAAACTGATATTGATGCTGTTTGAATTGCTAGAAGTCTGCAGATGTGCCCCACTAATACTCAAGTAAAGCTTACTCATATCCAGACCACCTTCCAAGAGCGTAGCCAATTGCAGAGGGGGTCATGACCTTGCAAAGTTGCACCTTCTGACCCACAAACAAAGGGAGTGCAAACCATTACGGTAAAAGAAGACAGAGATACTTCTGTCTATGTGAACCAACAAATAAAAAGAAAAAAAAAAAGAACTGTTATAAATCGTAGCCAAATATTTAAAAACATGGAAAATTAACAAACAGCACACATTCAGGAAACCTTTTCAGATTAGTATTTGTCTTATGCCATCAACAAACATGGCAGGCAGCAAGTGTGATGAGAAAAGAGTACAGCCTTGGGACGCTGAGGAAGTGCAGGCTCTAGTTTCTCTGTGGGCAGATAATAGTGTTCAGGAAGATCTGGAGTCGTGTCAGAAATTAGAAAGTTTATGCCCGAATTTCTGACGATTTGAAGCAAAATGGATATAAACTGCAGGTACTGTATACTTAATTCAAACCCTCAATTATACCACATTTCTCATACTTAACCTTAATTATGCTAATATATTATAACAGGACAGCCACTATAAGATCATTACCTTTATTAAAAATGTGCATGGATGAATCTACCAATTAATCTACGGTTAATAAACTAAATAAATTAACCAACCAAAAAGAGAATCGCACGACAGCCTTAATTTCAATATATACTTTGCTGTGTACGTGTTTTTACTTTGTAGTTAAGTCTTTGCGGTGTTAAATTATATTTGCTTATTTAGGGGTTCTCTGCTTGGAAAATACTAACCTGGGCTGTCAATATACATCACAATGTAATATAAAAGAGAGTGTGTGTATATGTAGATATGGTTGTAACGCTGACACCTGCATAGCATTTAAACAGTTCACAAAACTGTTCCAAGAGCACATCCTTCCTGTATACCCTTTCCTAATTCAGGGAATAAAATAAAACATTTTCTAAAGTCCACTACCAAACACTGTAAAATATCCTTGCGTTCCACCGAACACAAACAGTACAAGTCAGCACAACTGCCAGACCTTCTCCACTTGCACTAGTACAACACAGAGTTATTTTAAGATGGACATTTATCTACAAAATATACAAGTTGCACACCTTCATAACCTCATTGTCCTTAAACTAGAAAAGGTACAATGGAGAATGTTAGAGGTCTTCTTTCTGGACTGAGCAGACAGAAGGGCAAAAGTACATCCTCACTGAGCTTCAGTAGTTGTGTAATTAACTTCATTATAATAAGGGCAGGGTTTAGTTTACTCATTGCATTACTTGTTCTGCAGGGGCATTTAAACACCTGGCAGGAGTATTTACTTACTGACCTAAAGCAAATGTATCTTGTCAATGTAAGGTCTTGATATTTTTTTATTGCTTACTGGAGAAGCAAACTGCCATATTATTCGCAGCAATCTGTGTGGCTGTGATAGCTGCACTGCTCATTTCTACACCTCTTCATTACACCGCTACGACACACCAGGAACTTGTTATTTTAGGGGTGTGTCAATTTCATCTGAGATTGGGCATGGCTCATAAAACGTTATATTGTAACCTAAATAATACTTAAGAAATAGAAACTAACTAGTGTCTGGTAGTGGTCAACTACCAAGGAAATACCCGATAAAAATCACGGTTCTATTTCAATTAGAAACCTGTGCCTTTATTGTTATTTTAAACAGTTGAGATATTTAAGTTACCGATTTAATTCCTCTTTCAGTGTTTTGCTTTTTTAACATTCTTCTTGCTGAGCTCTACTAAATAGTGTCTAAACATGTGGTACATTACAATCAGTTTATTATCAAAGTGCTAATACCAAGCCACGGATTGTGGTTTCCATAAGCCATGCAATAAATCTATTGTGAAAAGGAATTCAAATGTTTTTCAATTGAAATAAATACAAAAATACAACCAACTACTGTACTACCTAAAAAAAAAAAAAAAATAGCAAATGGATTAGTAAAGTTGTTTACGGTACAATTTTGGATTTGTAACTCGGGTGACTTTTGCAACTCATCCCGTTTATAATGTCACATTATATTCTACCACTTCTACGCCCTCATCTGCAGATCATTACCAATGGTAATCATACATGTTCATCTGGTGTAAGTTCAATGTGGTGTATGTGAAATATTGAAGACATATGCATCTCACTGAGGGGGGTTACATTCTTGTTTGGTCACAATCAATCATTGAATTCAAGCTAATTCCATATACTTCTTGAGTAATTACTATTCAAGTCTACCACAGGCTTGATGCATTTTTATTAAAACCAGATGGAGCTATATATGATGAAGTACTTACCATGTTATTTTCTTAATCATTGTAAAAACTCCCTGTAGTAATGATGGTGGATGGGGGGCGCTGTAAGTGTATATGCTTCTATTTGTGACTTGAGATTTGTTTTCAGAACAAATTTCAACTTAACAGGTCTTGCCAAGAAAAAGAACTTGATTTACTTGGCACATGAAAGCATCTCAATGTTTTTGAAAAATTCCTCCCTCTAGGTTTAAGCCTCTTCCAAGGAATTGTGAAGCCATAAGCACCAAAGGAAGGCACATTCACCGCAGAAAGCCTCCTTCTTTCCCTGTTTATAATTTATATGTCAGAATGAGACATTTCAAAAGGGGCTGCTGAGAACAAGGGGGCTCAGTCTAATGTGCATACAAAGCGACCTCTAGATCGCAAAGATTAAGTGGTACCTTCACATTTTTAATTTACTGAAGGGACCAGAACAAAAAAGACCACTCCCACCTTTTCCCAGCCATTGTTCTCCATGAATAAGCAATAAGGGTCCGGTTATCACATTTGCAGCTTAAAAGGAGGGAGCATGTTTGAAATTCAATCTTAACTATTTGAATGCATGGCTCTGTAAGTGAAGCAATTCAAGCTACAAATATGTTCTAGCCCTAGTTTATTTCAGCCAACTCAAACGCCAGAGCCGATTCATATTTTATAGACCAATATTACATTTTTGTCATTTCTCCATAATCTGATTTTTTCAGGATTAGGTAGTGTTTTGACCCAGTCATCTTTTTCTCCAATCATAAAATATATAATTTATATTACATATATTTACCCAGTCAAACAGGTTCAGATTTAGATTGCCAGATACTTTGACTGCATGCACAGTGACAGGCACACCAACATTGTTTGCAGAACAACAGCATAGCAACAGTACTATACATAAACAAAAGGCTTCCAGACCTTACCTTGCAACTGTTTAAATCTTCCTTCCAACTGGTTGTAATTGAATGGAACCTGAGCTGTGAAGCTAGGTTCAGGGCTAGGGCTGGGGCTGGGGCTGGGGCTGGGGGATAAGGGTCCAGGCATGCTGGATGCCCTCTGTAATTCCATTTGCTTACAAATAAACAATTAAAATGCCTTCAAAACACATAAAAAGGGTAGGGAAGCAATCCAATGCACAGTTCTCAGGCTTCCCAAACAACAACAAAAAAAAACAGTAGTAGTAAAACAGAAGAGAGGAGAAAAGTTGGAACTAGCTCCAGTCCAGTGCTAAGCTGAAGAAACAAGTACTGTAGGCAGATGGTAGTGTCTGTGTGGGTAAGGGGTTCAGCCTCCTCAGCAGTAGACCAGCATGATTGTTCTGCCTCCTCCTCCCATTCAAACAAGAACTGTAGCAGCAAAGTTTCTCTGGCCACCACGATGTTACCAAGCCCTGTCCGGCAAGTAACTGAAAGCCTTCCCTTCTGAGCTAAATCCCTTCAAACAGAGCACACCTTTCACCAACCTTTTCAGTTAAGGTTGTAATTTAATCAGTAGCAAGTCACAATGTATTTAGTGGTGATGTCACTGCTTCATTACCATAAGGGTAGGAGGAGGTGGGCTATACCATGTTGGGAGGGAGGTGTTCACCAGGATGTCCACCACTTCCTTGGATTGTAGTTGTAGAAACAAATAAGAAACACACATTTTGTAGTGCCTTTTTTAAAAATCTAAATCTGCCTTTGTCCACAAATATAGAGCTGAAGAAACAGAGAAAGCATTTTCTCTGTGCAGAGAAGTGTACTGCAGGAATATGTACTGGCTGAAATAAATGGTTTCTCCTCATACATTCTCTTGTTAAGAGCCTCATGCAACAGAAAAGTCTCAGATTACCAGTGCTCTTCTCTGTGTGTCCTGGAGTGAAGCTGTAGTTTTACCTCAAAGCACACAGCTGATTTTGTAGCACTAATTTTATTAAGTTAAAAATGAAAGTTGTGCTTAGAACTACACTCTTAAAAAGGAACAACACTGCAATTGTAGAAGTAAAAAAAAGTATTAGAAGTATTACACATATCTGTATGCAATCTGGATTTTACCCATAAAAAAAATTGACGATTAGTTTAACGTTTATCTGATTTATTTGTGTATCTTGTTTTTCTGGTTTTATTGTGCATTGGGGTAATTAAATAATGGTAAGCTATATGTATGTTTTATTATAATTCTTTTGCTATTATTATAACAACACTTGCATAAAAAGCATGCCAATGACACATCAGTTATAAAGTTGACCGCTTATGTCAGTTTATATTTAACAAGATTGATTCTAAGAGTCAGTGAAACATTTAGAGGATTTGTTTAATTAAATGATTAATTATCCAGAAACCAAGCCCAGTCTAATACCTGATCTATTTAATTACTTTTTACAAAACTATACAATGATAAAAATCAGCTTACTGAAGCTGAAAACATCTTGTGCAATATAAAAAGATACTTATAAAAAACAGAAAAAGCACAGTATTATTTGCTTCTTGAGAACTTGGTTTGATAAATGTTGTCTTGGTTTGATAAATGTCTGATAAGTTCCTTTTTTAGTGCTCCATACCTTGTGGCGAGTGGGTTTTTAATCTAGTATTGATAAGTTGTGAGAAATCCACAGTTGTTGCTGAATTGCTGAACCCCTTGTGTAAGTTCACATACTCCAATGTGTGTGGCTCCCATCCATTCTGGTTCTTATCTATAGTTGGGGTTTGGACATTTAGTCTTTCAAAAACAGCATTCATTTTCTACAGTGTTTCTAACCTGCAATAACCCCTTGTATAAAGGGTGGGCATTTGTTTGGATGCCTATTGTGGTCACGTACCAGATCACAAGGCGTCCATGCGCATCTTTCCCAGAGGGTATTTTTCTATTCAATGGAGATGCTGTGGAAGTTATCAATCCAAGGAAAATCAAAAAGTAGACATACAAAAATGTAAACGCATTTGCTAAAATCAGATAGATACTGTTTTGTATGACACTTATTACTGGTCAAGATAAACCAGGACATTCTGAAATATTTATTTATTTATTCTTCTTCATGCAATATACACTTCTGGGATGCAGACTGGCAAGCAAGGTCATTTGTTAACCATTTTACTGCTAAATAAACATCTCATCTTCAAATAGATGACCTAAAACCAGGAATACAGGAACTTATCTGAAGCAGCAGAAAGGAGCAGCAACTGGCTGCAGTTGAAACGGAAACATTCTGGCTAGGGATCTCAAGCACAATAGAAAGAAAGCAACGCTGATGCTAAGCTGGTCTGAGTTGAGTGGGGGACTGAGGGGAGTGATGCTGGGATGCCAAAATCACTGTCGAGCCCTCTTGAGGTGTTGTGGGCTAGTTGATGAACCACAGGAGGATGGAAGGTGCCCACTTGAAGACCCCAGATGTGTACCTTACTTAGCTCGATCCAGACGGTTGTCATGCTGATACCCTGGGGAGACTGCACTGTGGTTGATCCCCGGAGCCAGCACTGCAGCAATTGTATGTGCTGATGCGCTGGGGAGGCAAAATAAGCTAATTCCCGGAATCAGCATTACACTTTAGCCATCAACAACAGGCAGAAGGATATCTATTGCAAAGCTATGTCTTAGTTGGTGCTTATCCTGGCGAGAGCCGAGCTCAAATCAGCATGAAGTTTTAACATCTACTCTCATGTAATGGAAATCATCACCGATGCCAGGTTGCTTTCCATTGCCATGTCTTACATCTGTGTCCTGTCTGCTTGAGCTGGTCCAGTAAGAACTAATATGATTGGCTACCGTGGGACATGTGATGGATGCTGGCTATTGCATAATGCACTGTATCCAATACGATGTGATTGGATCCAAACGGAGGGATGAACAGAACTTTCAAAGCTGAGGTTAAGGTCGAACCAGAGTTATTACGTTACGTGCCATTAAAAAATTGTTTTGTTTTTTGAAAAATTCAAATAAAACAATTTATAAAAAAGCTATAATACACCGATTTACCCTCAGAAGCTTAGGATTAGTAGAGGATATTGTAATAGTTCATCTGACTAACCCAAAAACTGCAGACTAAGGTGCCAACTATGACAAGGGTCAACTAAATGTGCAGACAAAGCTATTTAGCAGATGCTAGCCTTGTCATCTTTTTACTAATGGACCACAGTAAGAATGGAGACAGCTGTGCAGAGGTCTCCCTGCTGGCCGCCTGTGTATTTCATACAAAGATTCTTAAGCAATTGTGAAATATCACAGAAGGATTCTGCTCGTAATTGCTAAACATTCTTTGTACAAACTCTTAGTCAGATGACCTGTTTTAAAAAAGGGGTCTGGTTTCTGTATTCCTAAATTAAACAAAATGATAGAAAAACAAAACCCCAAAATGTACAGTATATTTGGTTTCATTTATTAAAACACATTGAGAAACGCAAAATGATTTGAATGTCAAAACAGGATTTAATTATTAAAGCTTTCTACTGGCCTTGTAGAATGTGTCACTAGCATTCCATTAGACAATGCCCAGGCAAGTGCTATTTACCTCATCTGTTATTTTAGGTTCACATTTTTACAATACGGTAAGCAGATCATTACACACATTCTAGTTAGCGTACGCAATGCTCTTTCGAGAAGTCAGATCAGAAATATCACCATGGTTATAATGGCTCTATACACGCACCTCCCATTTTCATATACTGTATTCAGTGAGATAGTTTGGGAATGAAGGAATCAATTGTTGTAAATAAAAATGTCTCAAAAAAAAAAAGGGGGCCACGTTAACCCCATTTTTAGAGCTACTTTTTATTGGAATGCAATATTTCTCCTTACCTGTCATGTTAAATAACATGTGCTGCAATTTTACATTCTAGGCTTAAGGCCCATTTACACCAGAAGTGATGCGACAAGCGAATGTGTAGTAAGAAGCTATGGGGATCCAGTGGTTAAAGAAAAGGGCTTGTAACCAGGAGGTCCCCGGTTCAGATCCTGGCTCACTCACTGACCCTGAGCAAGTCACTTAACCTCCTTGTGCTCCGTCATTCGGGTGAGACGTTGTTATAAGTCATGCTGCAACTGATGCGCAGTTCATATACCCTAGTCTCGAAGTTTCCTTAGATAAAGGCGTCTGCTAAAACAAACAAGCAAACAACCAACCACCACCACGACACACCGCGCCACGACAGAAAATAAAACATTTTCACATGGACCATTCACACTGCCTGCGATGCAAAAAAAAAAAAAAAGAGTTGGTGTCCAAACAGTGTGCAGTCAGCTAGGGAACCGGCCACAGAGGAACAGCTTCTCGTGTGCCTTTTCCAGTAAAGAATGGCAGAAGATCATTCTTACAGTTTCAAAAATACCCGGAGCAGTACCAAAAAAAAAAAAAGGACACAATTATCAATACACAAAAATGAGGGAGAACATCTAGAAGTCCCTTTCCAGGAAACTGGATATAGTTGATGTGTATGATTTGTTCACGTTTACCAAAATAAGTATACTGCAAAAAGCTATAGTACGTATTCTATATTTGTATTAGCTAGGCTTGTAACGATAATACATCAAAATATTTATCGAGTAGGATCCCACGATAACAAAAGTGATAATGTTTTACTGAAACCGAATACAAAATCAAGAATAATCTGTTTATTGCTTCTAAAAGTTTGAGAAAATATGCGTCTGTGAACAAATATAGGATGATGCAGAGACCAAGAGTCACCTGCTTTCTTAATGTATTTTATACATATTATTTTGTTTTAATAATCAGTCCCAACTGTAGCCATCTGTCTTGAGCGAAACTAATACTATTTAACAATACTACGTTGACACGTGCCGATGTTTCAGAATATTTTTACCTTTTCGTTTGGAAGCAATGCACTATCCACAACCTTTTTGTCGTTTTTAATTGCTGTCTGAGTCTAAATGCCGGTTGTACAGAATAGTTTGCCACCAGTACAATGCAAAATTATTTCACAAGATCCGGTGCAATAATTACTGTAGACACTAGATTTTGGACACTCGCAAAATGTTCACTTGCTTAACAATATCAGTTGAGATCTCCGAGGATACTAAACCTGCCCCGAATGCCCAGATCTACCAATCAGTGAGAAGAGCCCGGTGGCTACTGATTGCTGTTAAGTGCTGTTAAATCCTGTCCAGTTTTCTTTCTGAAATTGAAACAAGCTTATAATTACATCAGGAAACTGGACCAATACACATAAGTTAATTGGATTTAAGTGCAGGGTGAAAGTACACAAAATAGACAGTTTTCACAATGAAGAATTAATTTCATGAAAGAGATATTATATATATTCAAGTATGGAGATGCAAAATAAAATTATCAACCGGAGTTGTCGATGTCGAAAGTTCCATTGCAGGAAAGGGGAGGCGACCGCTAATGCACTGTTTGGAAAAATTGTGTCTAAGTGGCTATGAAAAGTCATGTAAAGTTTTGATTCAAATGAGACAGCAAAATGTGAAATGCATCTCTAGAGCCGCGGTACACTGGAAGGGAATGCTGCTTTCGCTAGCAGAAGCTGGCCCACGTAATTCATAAATTGTAACCAACAGCAAATAAAAACAAGAGAGATGAGAGAGATAATTATTTCCATGTAAATAGGCCATAATGTTAATGTTGTTTTCAAACCTTGTTCTTTGGTCAGTGAGGTTGATTTTTTCTTTCTTAATTTACCATTATGTTTACACTGGAAATCTGTCAGACTTTACACAAAACAAGGCAAAGGCTAGTGACAGCAGGAGTATGAAAATTGGAGAGTGCTATATTTAAATGCCAATGCATTTATCAAGCGTGTCTTAAAACACTGGGATTTGTTTGAATGAGTTTTTACATTTTTTTTTTATTTATGTTCAAATTATATTGTTAATTCTTAATAAATTGATAAACAGAACTGGTAACTCTGAAAAATGGAACTTGCCATTTCCACAATGGAAAACCAGGAGCCCTACACACCCCCACAAACCCATCTGCAACTATCGCAGACCAAGTTTTTTTTTTCCTTTCGCATTAAGTTCTAATAAGGAATAAATTATGTCAGCATGGTAAACAAGTACTTATTTATCTTTACTACTTTAAACTGTGTTCTAAGTTTTTTTAAGCACTGTAGAAATACATTTCTAAAACATTCTAGAAAAACATGTAATTTAAATTTGAGTTTACTGACGCCAACAATGCACACACACACAGTTGTAGTCAAGTTTACATACCCCAATGGAAATATATAATTTCTAGAAATTCCTAATTTCTAAAAATTTCGTGAAAACAAATTATAGGAAAAAATCTTTTGTTGCTTTTGGCGATGAGGGAAAAAAAAAAAAAAAAAGTTACAAGAAATAGATAAATTTATTTCAGCAATTTTATTACAAAACTCCTAAGTCAAAAGTATTCATACCCTGACAAGGCAAATGAAAATGAAATGAATAGCTAGTTGAGGCACCTTTAGCAATAATAACTCATTTAAACGATTAGTATATTTGTCAATGAGCTTTTGGCATGATTCTTCAGTGATTTTTGACCATTCTTCATTGCAAAATTGTTCCAGTTCATTCAAATTCTGAGGAGTTCTCTTGTTCACAGCCTTCAACTCGTGCCAAAGATTCTCAAATTGGATTTAGATCGGGACTTTGATTAGGCCAATCCAGAACCTTGATTTTATTCTTCTTTAACCATTCTGAAGTAGATTTTGATGTGTGCTTTGGATCGTTGTTGTGTTGAAACATCCAGTTGCTCTTTAAACCAAGTTTTGTGTCGGAGGGTTTCAGATGATTGGCCATTGTCTTTTGGTATGCTATGGAATCCATTTTACCATGTATTGGAACTAAAATGTCCTGTGCCATTAGATGCACAATAGCCCCACAGAAGGATATTACCACCTCCATGCTTGACAGCAGGTATGGTGTTCTTTTCTTTCTACGCCTCACCAGACTTTCTCCAAACGTAATGACTATCATCATGACCAAACAGCTCGATTTTTGTTTCACCACTCCACAAAACCTTTGACCAGAACTCATATCCATCATTCAAATCCTGTTTTGCAAACTTTAAGCGATTGTTCTTGTGAAATTTTCCTAAGAGTGGCTTTTTCCTTGGCCTTCAACTATTGAGACCTTCACCATGCAATACTCAACCTGTGATTGAAATGGAAACCCCAGTCTCACTTGCAGACAATTCACTTTGAATATCTATGGCAGTCAATCTAGGATTGTTATTAACCTTCCTCACAATTCTTCTACTTGTTCTTGGTGAAAGAACCTTCTTTCTTCCAGACCAAGGGGGAGTTGTGACAGTACCATGAAACAGTTGAAATTGGGATACTCAAATGCTTGGAAATCTTCTTGTATCCTTCACCAGCTTTATGACAATAAATAATTATTTAATGCTTAAAGTCTTCAAATAGTTATTTACTTTTTCCCCATATTGACTTACTGGACAGCAATCAGTCTATGCTTAACCCTTTTATACTTTAAGAATGTTCACCTACAATCCCGCATTTTCTAGAATTAGGTTATGCATTATCATATTGAAATGCACAGCACCTTGTAGACAATACATTCATAGCATCAAAGGGAAAGAATACTTCTGAGTTAGCAGTTGTTGAGTTTTACAAAATAAATTGCTGAAATAAATAATTGTAGACATCTACTTCTTGTAACTTTTTCCTCATCCACAAAAGCAAAACCTTTGCTACACAAGATTTTTCCAAAAAAATTATAAATTTCCACTGGGGTATGTAAACTTTTAGCTACAACTGGATATAAAATAGAAGTAGCAACAAATGTTATTTCTCTTTATGGAAATTCTTACATAATTGATGTGACAATAACCCTTGACTATATAAGAAAAAAGTCGCACATAATTGACTACAGCTTGATACGCTTACTTTTTATTCTGGGACACCGGAGTTATACAATTCTATAGTATTTTAAAGCACCATTTAGTAAATCATACAAGAAAGACATGCTGTTATAATTCTTCTCTTCATATTTATAAGCAGTATCAAATATGCTCTCATTCTATAAGAACAAATCATAAGGATGATGCACTTTGTAGACTATCTTTAGGTGCGGTCCAAAAATTAAACAAACAAAGAAATAAAAAATATAATTAATGAAAATCCTGCTTCCTTGCATCCAGAATTCCAGCATGTACTTGCATGTTTATGTATGCGCGCTTTGTAAAATACTTCACATGTAATGAAATGCAGATGTTAGCCGACATATTAAAACATATTTCATCAGACTCTCTCCTTATGCATTATTTAAATCACTGAGCTTCCACATGATATTCACTTCATTGCCTACTGACATTGCTGCTGAAGTACTTATAAACATTAACATGCATTCATGAACACATGACTCAACTTGAGGTATGCAGACGATAGTGACTAGCCTACAGTGCCTCTACCCCTTAGCAAAATAAATAGGCATTAAAAGGTGTACCATTTTGGCAAAATGCCTCAGTAGTTACTGTGGTTTAAGGATATATAATTATATTTCCCTATGGGCTTGTATGGCATTTGTTTCAGATTTTAAAAAAAATATATAAAAAACTAAAAAACACAAACTTTTCCATTGTCAAGTACCTGTCATTACATGTTTAAATAAATATAGAAAAAAGTTCCACTGGTATAAAAATAGTCGATACAGCTTTTCAAAATTGCCAATGTACTTTTTGACAAACATTTTTTCTTCAGTTTTAAATGTACAATGTGGTTATAATCAAATATGAGAAAAAAAAAATCATACTGTTCATATGTAGTCTTGGTAAATATGTTACAATATTCATTATTTAAAAATAGCCAAATTAAAAATTTTACCAATATCCTGAAAACACTACAAATTATGTTTTTCAAATATTACAGTGGATAAACCAGGAACGCCCCCAAAAATCTTTCATAAGATGTTCCGCAGAACTGAACCACACCTTCATCATGAACCATCCTTTCTCATGCCTAAAACTACTCTGCATCATCATGCTGTAAAGTGTTTCAGCCAATCAGTGGTGCATTTTTGGTCACAGTACCTACACTGTCACATTAGAAAACAGTAATCAAACTGCATCCGTTTCCCCTTCTACAAATGAATAAACACAGCTTGCTGCCATCGAGACAGAACAGCAACTACAGTGACAGTCAAACAGTCCACAACAACAATAACAGCTAGAAATAAACCTATTTTAAAAAGAGAGACTTAAAACTAGGGGGAAAACAAGCTTGTAAATATTTTATGCTGGTTCCATTTCTTATTTCTCTCACAATCACTACAACTAATCATTACTCACATCCTAAGCATTTTTTTTATGTTACATGTGACAAACCAGGCAGTTAAAACAAAACACCAATGATAATAATAATAATAACAATAAACTCCTGGGAAGATAAATGAGACAGAAGCCTGAGATACAATTACAGGCTTTTCATTGCACACTTTGGTGCACTTTGTTATAATTAGTTGTAAGAGTTTACAATAGCTTAAAGTGCCACATATGACCATTTCCTTCGCTTGGTTTTTCAATGCTTTTGTTTTGCCACTAAAACCTTTTTGTTTTTGTGAAGTCCGTTTGGTTAACGTAGTACACTGAACTTTCACATTTGTGTCGTGTTAAATACCGGTCTTTGCTTCCCAGTATACCGTAATGTTGTCAAGTTGCTGTTCTGGTATTTGATGAATTTTCCTGTTTTCTCCATTTTCTTCAGTTACACTTTTAGTAAATGTATCTCCCTCAGCGTCTTTTTTTCTTGTGGCAGCATTTTCCTGATTTTCAACCAACACGTCTCTGTTTTCATCAGTAACATTTAGAGACCTGGTCGTCATTTTCATTAAACTGTGGTGAAGTCAGTTAAGATGCCCACGTGACCTGTACATAATAAACCTTAGAATCTTACAGCTCTACATACTAAGACTGTAAACTCCAGAGATTCTAATACAGAGCTGTAAACGGCTACTACCGATTATATTATTATTATTTATCTAATAATAATAAACAATAACTTGGAAATTGAATTAATTTATTAATTTTAATATAAGACTGATAAAATTAAACTTTAAATGTGAAGTTACTGTGCTCAATCTTGGAAGAGCAGCAGAATTCAGATCACACAATAGTACTGTACTAACATTCGATGCCACCAACAACGTACTTGCCAGAAACAGACGGTTCTGTGTTTTTACTGATTTTTTTCCCCTTCTGACATTCTGGACCATCAGAACAGAGATTTTTGCTCTTTGAAGGCTTCAACCAAATGTATCTGCTTCTGTTTGCTCATTACTACCACTAAATAAACAGTACAATTTCAGAAGCTTAAAATGTCTATCACTTCAACCGATCGTATAAGATATGCGAGTCCGCACTTTGATTACGGAAATTTTGCCAACTAAAAGGTACACACAGTGCGTAAGGCTGCGTGCGCCAATGGAATAAACCAATAATCATATCAAACCAATCTCATATAGTTTCTAACTAAAAGGTTCAAATGTAATTCTTACAACATCTGGTACCCAACTGCAGAAAGAAATAACTACATTATATCACTCATGAAGAATTTCGAATTTGCAGTATGACCACACTATTTATTGTATTGCCATTGTGCAGTGTTAGCTATTGCTTTAAAAAACAAGCTTTCACAGGTCATATAAATGCAGTCTTGTGGAAGTATATCTGAATGGCTTTCACTACTTTAAAAATTATATACAATAAATGAATATAAAAACCCACAGTACTTGACTTCCCACCATTTAACTCAAAAACAATCCGATATTAAAAGTTTAAAGCACATGCTCTCAATGGCCACTCTGACAATATTCTGGGTTGTTGTTTCAAGAACATTGTGTAAATAATGAAGCTGTAACTGGAATGTTCTCCTCTACTGAGAATCTGTGAAAACAGTCCTATGAGCACAACTACAATAAATCTAACTTCTAACCTGTTGTGTGGGCACTCACCGGATAAAGACCTCACTATTCTTCAGATTGATTTAACTCCCGTGTGGTTTGTTATATGATTTAACCCAGGAAACCTAGGATGTCTTCAGCCCTGTGCATGAGATCACATGAAGAGAAATGCTCAAGATCCCAAAATAATATTATATATATATACACACACACACACACACACACACACACTCACTCTACCGGTCAGAAGTTTTAGAACACCTCCATTTTTCCAGTTTTATTGAAATTTACACAGTTTAATGTCTCAATGTACTCTGAAATTACAGCACAGAACAAATAAACAATTGGAGATAATAAAGAAATCATGGAATCATTTTGTTTAACAAAATTTAATCTAAATTTTTGACTCAAAGTAGCCACCTTTTGCAGATGTAACAGCCGAACACACTTGTGGCATTTTTTCTACAATGGAAATCAAACATTGCTCGGAAAGTTCTTCCCAACACTGTTGCAGAAGTTCCCACAAATGTGTTGCACTTGTAGGTTGCTTTGCTTTCACCCTTCTGTCCAGTTCATCCCAAACCAGCTCGATGGGGTTTAAGTCTAGAGTATGTTTTGGGTCATTATCTTGCTGTAGGATGAACCCCTGACCAACTAGACATATACCAGAGGGTATTGCATGGCGCTGCAAAATGCTGTGGTAGCCATTTTGGTTTAGGGTGCCACTCACTCTGTGCAAGTCACCGACTCTGGATCCAGCAAAAGAGCCCCAGACCATCACACTTCCTCCTCCATGTTTGACAGCTGGTGTCACACACACACCGAGGAACCATCCTTTCGCCTGCTCGATGGTGTACAAAAACCCTGCGTGATGAACTGAAGATTTCAAATTTTGATTCATCGGTCCATAAGACCTTCTTCCAGTCTTCAGTAGTCCACTGGTGGTGCTTCATGGCTCAGGCAAGCCTCTTTTTCTTATTTTGCCATTAGCAATGGCTTTCTTACTGCCACTTGACCGGTCAAACCTGCAGCTCGAAGTCTTCTCTTCACAGTTGAAACTGAGATTTGCTTACTTCGACCAGTGTTAAGTTGTGCTTGAAGCCGTTGTCCTGTGAGCCGCCTATCACGGAAGCTGTTGACTCTCAGAAACTTGTCTTCTGATACTATTGTGGCTTTGGGTCTGCCAGACCTCTTCCTATCAGAGTTTCCTCCAGTTTCCAAGTGCCTTTTGATGGTGTAGGAAACTGTACTCACTGACACCTTGGCTTTCTTTGCAATTTCTCTAAAGGAAAGACCTACACTTTTAAGGGTTATAAAGGTCTGTCTGTCTTCCTTTGTTAATTGCCTTTTTCTCGCCGTTATGATAGCAATATACTACTTCCTGCAGTACAATACTGTCCAAATAATGCTTAAGAGGGTGTAGTAACAGTCTGTTCCAACACTGCTTTTATACAGACAGAGGGTTTGTAAGTAATCAAACAAAGTTGGGACACTTGTAGGAATTGTTAGCATCAACTTTCAAGGCTTAATTTACTTCCATTGCTGCAGAACAGCTGTAAGTTGTTAACCCATTACTTGTTCCCTGAAAAAGGCCTTTTTGTATAACTCTGAAATGTACATTATTTTTCAGTTTTTGGTAACCTAAACTATTTTTTTTTTAACCTCTGGCAGTTTACAACTTACCTTTGTACCATTTCAGGTTATTCACTGGACTTGAACTGCTTAAATTTCAATAAAAACTGGAAAAATGGGGGTGTTCTAAAACTTTTGACCGGTAGTGTATGTATGTGTGTGTATATATGTATATATATTACAGTGCCTATAGAAAGTCTACACCTCCTTGAACTTTTTTTTTCACATTTTGTTGTGTCAGTGCCTCACAGAGTTTCATGCATTTAAATGAGGATTTTTTCCACTTATCTACGCACCATACCCCACACTTAAAGGGGGAAAAAAACTTTATTGAAAAAGAAATTATATATAAAAATACAATACTGAAAGATCACAACTGGATAAGTCTCCACCCCCTGACTTAATACTTGGTGAAAGCATTTTTGGCAGCAATTACAGCTGCAAGTCCCAGTCCCTGCCAATGAGAAACATCCCCATAACATGATGCTGCCACCACCATGCTTCATAGTAGGGATGGCGTTCTTTGGGTTATGCGCTGTGTTGGGTTTGCGCCAAACATAACGCTTTGCATTTAGGCCAAAAAGTTCCATTTTAGTTTCATCAGACCACAAAACTTTTTGCACATGGCTACAGAATCTGAGTGTTTTATTGCATACTTCAAAACGGGATTCAAGGTGGGTTTTCTTGAGTAATGGCTTCCTTCTTACCACCCTACCATACAGGCCAGATTTGTGGAGTGCTTGGGATATTGTTGTCACATGCACACTTTGACCAGTCTTGGCCATAAAAGCCTGTAGCTCTTGCAAAGTTGCCATTGGTCTCTTGGTAGCCTCTCTGATCAGTCTCCGTCTTGCTCGGTCATCCAGTTTGGAGGGACGTTCTGATCTAGGCAGGGTCTTGGTGGTGCCATACACCTTCCACTTCTTAATAACCATCTTGACCGTGCGCCAAGGGATATTCAAGGCCTTTGATATTTGACTGCTGAATTTATCCTGAAATTCATGTGAATCACTGCAATTTAACACAGGTGGAGGCCACTTAACTTGGTGTGCGATTTTGAAGGCGAAGTACCGAAGCTTCGGTTTTGTTTCAAGTCACTTTGCTTGATTTTAATGCCAGGCGGTTGATAAGCCCCCCGCCTTTTAACCTCCAACTTCTCTTCAACCGACACAGAAAATGACTTCTTGAGCAAATTGCATCAATGTGATTCATTGTGGTGTCGTGTATGAAGTTTTAAATTTATCTTTCCTTCACGCTTTATTATGACAGACTCTAGATTAGACTATAAACTGGGCCTGCCGAAGATTAACCCCACCTGAGTACCGTCATGCTTCGCAAACTGCATGAAATCTCTGAAGCCCAAGTGAATACTAACAATATGAATACACAGAAACCCGAACAAAGCTGAGAGCTGATGAAGTTTAGCCCCTCGTGTTCCAATTCGTGCGCATCCAGCACATGCAACACACAACCACTTGAGGAATTCAATGTGGATTTTAAACAGGGGATTGAATAAAACAAGGTAAGGAACTGACAAACGTATGAAAGTAAATTATGTGTTACAAATTTAAAACAGGTGGGGCCGAGCACTGTTAGCCCCGAATGAGCAGCCGCCAAGAGGAAGCACTGTATTTACACACTAGTCAGTTATGAATGTTTACATAAGGGTCATATTCCATCCAATATGTGAACAAATAATCAAATTTTCAGAAACAGATAATTGGATAGAAGATTTTAATGGAATCCATGTATATATATGGTTGTTACACGAGCAGCTCTGAAAATATAACTGAATGAATTTGGCTTGGTTAATGCTTTAGGCCAAAGCTTCCCATATTTCCCCAAGACAGTGGGAGAGATGTTACTACTATCAAGATGAATAAATACAATACAAAACAAAAGACTTCCATTTGAAGAAACATATGGTTTTAAAACCATGGTTCAAAGAAAACAGCATGGCTACCAAAATACTTAATTAGCTATTACAAGTAGGGCATTATCAGCTACCATCTCTTGAATAGTTTAACAATATGTAAATAATTCAGATGCTTAAATTTCCTTTGTGGAACACAAGCTCATTGACCTGCAATCCAGAGATCCACCATGGTTCATTCAAAAGCCAGCTACAATTACGAGGGTAATCAATTTATTATTTATTGTTGGACCTTTCAAAAGGAAATGTTTGGCTGTGAAAAACAAAAATTAGAATCTTGAAGGTATCAGTTCTAGGTTAATAAGCAAATGTTTGTATTAAAATGACACTAACATTTCATTGTAGAGAGAAAGAGAGACAGATAGAGATATTTACATACACACAGATATAGAATCCGGAACCAAGTACCCGCTTTGAAAAATACCTGGGTCTTTACTGGGTAATAAGAAAAAAAAAAAAAAAGAAAATCAAATCAAATATTAAATGTTTTAAGTGCATGATACATATTTAAATACTATATAGTACACAATTAGTCCCTTTAGATCTGTAGACCCTTGTAACCTTTCTAGTACTGGAAACACCATAATAATAATAATAATAATAATAATAATAATACTTTTGAATAGTAATTCATGTTAAATGCGCTTCATACTGCAGAATTCTTTGCCACATTTAGTGTTGTTTGCAACAAATGGGTCTTTCACTTTTTTGTTTTAAACACGGCTTCAAAGCACGAGAAAACAGAATTTGAAAACTCTGCCAAGGAAATATTTCATTCAAAAGGAGGAAGCACAAGTGCTTTGACAAAACATCTTCAAAAACAAACATCCCATCTAACTAGGCTACGTTACAATAAGTATATTTGTAATTTATTAATTCGTTGAGATTTAAGTTTTATTTAAAGCACGGTTAATTGATGCTTGCAAATTATTTCTCTTTTTCACATCAGTTTAGCTTATACATGATTAGTATGAGAAAGACATTACTAGCACACTTACTTAATGTGCTCCACACATTTTTTATTTAACCCAAAACAAAATAGGTAAACATAAGCGTGCGAGTAATGTTTCTCATACTGATTTAATTGTGTACTTTGCACCCTACGCATTTTGGAGTGTGTATGCTTTATCTTTGTTAATCTACTTCATTAAAATAAAATTTAAAACCCGATGGGTACCCATGCTGACTATGTATAATACAGAGCTGGCAAAAGTAGTAAGTAGACATGTCGATTTAAATAAAGAACAATTAAATGAACTGGAAGAAAGCAAAAACGGAAAAAAAAAAACAAAATAATAAATAAAATGTTGTCTTTATACTCACTCACCCAGACTGTCACTTCAAATGTATCTTTAGCAATTTTAAACGCTAATCAAAAACACAAAATGACACTCCTGCACATTATCCATGCCTGACACAGACTGAACAAATTACTGAAATCCGAGACGTCGTTGAATTCATTTTGCTCAAATAGGGTGTCTGCAATGAGTGACAGGAAAAATAAAAAAAAAAAAAAAAAAAAAACTAATGAAACAGTACCATTCAACTCTGCCCCCATGGGTCTCTTTTCAATGGCAATGTCCACAATATCAAAAATAAAGATGTACTTTCTTTTACATGTTTTAATTAAATTAACTTAGTCAGCTTAACTTAAGTGTGCAGTTTAGAGTTATGGGACTACTTTGCTGGCGTAAGGACATTTATTGATTTTTTTTTTTTTTTTTTTTTGTTCTAAACATGATTTATACTTTATTTTCCTTCTTCAAATCCACTGTTTGACCTGGATTACAAATGCAATAAGGCCCTTCAGGGTGTCCGTATACGTCGAATATACAAACGTCTCGTGGTTGGAGACACAACGCCCCGAGCCATCCTTATATTCAGTGTATACGGACACTCTGTCGGGCCTTATTGCATACAAATACTTTATGACTGTATAACGGCTAAATGCATAATTTGTTTAAATGGATAAAGCTGCGGGGTCCTGAAGTCCATTGTACATTGAATTTTAATTTGGATAATTGCGTAATGAAACATTTAAGTGTTTACAAAAAAAAAAAAAAAAAAAAAAAAAAAGTGTTTCAGCAATAGCAGTGGCATAGCGTGATAGCAACAACATGACAGCGGGAAAAGCCAGCAAGAAAGACACAGAAAATGGAAATGTGGATACGTAAAACTCAAGCCTTAACACACTACAATCCTTCATGGAGGCAACTGTTTGTCAGACTTGACAGGTTTTTTGGGGGTTTTTTTTTCGGTTGATTATCAGCAAATCGGCTGAATACTGTGCAGACTTCCATCAATTTTTTTTTGCTACACTGAAGTTACAAGATCTATGGTAGGTACTGTACTCACCTGTTTAACTTTTATCTTTTCGAGTATTACAATAACTTAGTTTAAGAGGGTCATTATATACTGTACATTATTGTACTTTTCATATCGTGCATTGCCAGAGAATAGTGTGGTTTGTGTTGAGTCCATAATGTATGTATTCCAAGTTGGTTTATTTTTCTGAACTTGTTCAGTATTTTAAGTTACTTGTAATAAAAGTGAAAAATAAAGTTATGAATCTGATCAAAACGAGTCATACATACATGTACACGTACATATAGGCCTATTGTCATTGTATCCCCTTCACTACGGTTATATGCATATACTGAAATCGGTCCCGAGCGCATGCAATTATGTGGAGCCGACTGTATGTGTATATATATATATATATATATATATAATATATATATATATATATATATATATATATATATATATATATATATATATATCCATAAATTGTTTGTTTTTTTTGCTTTGTTTTAGAAAAAAAAAAAACTAAAAAACTTAAAACATAAAGCAAGTATGCTAGTTAAACTCATTATCAACAGATCCCAAATCAACCAAACACCTTAAATTAAACACTAATCTAAACTGGGTACAGCCATAACACTGAACAACAATGAATTGAAAGCACTTAAGAATTTGCAGGCTCTTTTGTTTGTGTTACTACATCCATGTCAATGTGTGCAATGTTAATGATGCTATTTAATTTATAGCGTTGCTTGTGTTGCCATTGTATCACTCGTCACCATAGTTTGCTGATTCTACCTCCTAGGCTTCAAAGCTCAAAGGCCCATATCTGTGAACTTTGAAGGAGGGTATTTCCATGCTGTTATAATTCTTATGAACCTGGAAAGGAAATTGTAGCAAGCAAGTATGTGGGCATCCCCAGTGAAGGATCACTATGGCACAGGAAAAATTTACAAGCAAATTACAGTAAATATATCATGCATTCCTTAAGCTGTAGCTGGGATTAAAGCTCTTTACTCTGTAAATTATTCATATTTTAGTCAAGGATTTTTTTATATATATACACACATACATATATACACACACATACACAGCTCTGGAAAAAATTAAGAGACCACTGCAAAATGATCAGTTTCTCTGGTTTTACTATTTATAGGTATGTGTTTGGGTAAAATGAACATTTTTGTTTTATTCTATAAACTACTGACAACATTTCTCCCAAATTCCAAATAAAAATATTGTCATTTAAGCATTTATTTGCAGAAAATGACAACTGGTCAAAATAACAAAAAAGTGTTGTCAGACCTCGAATAATGCAAAGAAAATAAGTTCAGATTCATTTTTAAACAACACAATACTAATGTTTTAATTTAGGAAGAGTTCAGAAATCAATATTTGGTGGAATAACCCTGATTTCATGCGTCTTGGCATGCTCTCCACCAGTCTTTCACATTGATGTTGGGTGACTTTATGCCACTCCTGGTGCAAAAATTCAAGCAGCTCTGCTTTGTTTGATGGCTTGTGACCATCCATTTTCCTCTGGATCACATTCCAGAGGTTTTCAATGGGGTTCTGGTCTGGAGATTGGGCTGGCCACGACAGGGTCTTGATCTGGTGGTTTTCCATCCACACCTCGATTGACCTGGCTGTGTGGCTTGGAGCATTGTCCTGCTGGAAAAAACAATCCTCAGAGTTGAGGAACATTGTCAGAGCAGAAGGAAGCAAGTTTTCTTCCAGGACAACCTTGTACTTGGCTTGATTCATGCGCCTTTCACAAAGACAAATCTGCCCGATTCCAGTCTTGCTGAAGCACCCCCAGATGAGTCCAATTTTCAGCTTTGCCCAACACCTGGTCGTCTAATGGTTAGACGGAGACCTGGAGAAGCATACAAGCCACAGTGTCTCGCACCTACTGTGAAATGTGGTGGAGGATCGGTGATCTGGGGGTGCTTCAATGTTCCCCAACTCTGAGGATTGGCTTTTTCAGCAGGACAATGCTCCATGCCACAAAGCCAGGTCAATCAAGGTGTGGATGGAGGACCACTAGATCAAGGCCCTGTCATGGCCAGCCCAATCTCCAGACCTGAATACCATTGAAAACCTCTGGAATGTGATCCAGAGGAAGACGGATGGTCACAAGCCATCAAACAAAGCCGAGCTGCTTGAATTTTTGCGCCAGGAGTGGCATAAAGTCATCCAACATCAATGTGAAAGACTGGTGGAGAGCAAGCCATGACGCATGAAAGCTATGCTTGAAAATCAGGGTTATTCCACCAAATATTGATTTCTGAACTCTTCCTAAGTTAAAACATTAGTATTGTGTTGTTTAAAAATTAATCTGAACTTATTTTCTTTGCATTATTCAAGGTCTGACAACACTGCATCTTTTTTGTTATTTTGACCAGTTGTCATTTTCTGCAAATAAATGCTCTAAATGATATATATATATACACACACACACGTGTATATATATGTGTGTGTGCGTGTGTGTGTGTGTGTGTGTCTATATATATATATATATATATATATATATATATATATATATATATATATATATAAAAATATATATATATAAAAAAGAAAAAACTTTACATTAAGAAACAACTTTAAATAAAATAAAACTGATCTATTTTGCTACCTTAGTTAAATACAAGCCTCAGCTAAGATAAGGACCGGCATTCCTCAAAGGTTGGCAAACATATCTTCATAATTAAACACTGTCTTTGCAAGGCACTAAACATTATTACCTGTAGTAATATACAGTACTGTAGAAAGAAAAAAAAGCATGATTCAGAAATGGCTATGAAGAGGAATGTTTTTAGTAAAAGATAAATCAAGAGTGTAGTATGTTTGCCATGCTCTCTACATTCTACAGACACTGGTTTCACCCTCACACCATCATGTTCAACACTGTTGAGGCATTTTATTCAGAGGTCAGGAATGCAAAACAACAAATCATGGGAGCTACAAAATGACTTATGGAATGCAAAACTCTTGGACTTTAAACAGCGTATGGTTTTTATGGTTGAAGCCACTATACTACGATTTTCACTCCAACAGTAAATACACACTGTCCACGCCTACTGTTGATAACAAGCAGGAATGCATTGATTTACTGATTTACTTTTTCAATGTTTGCTAAATCCACCCCTTTTATTGTTGTTCCAATGACCTGCTACTTTGTGCATTTTATTTCCTGCTTTTGTTAACTGCGCAGTTATGCATTTGCTTAACTAAAAATAAAGTGCAAATGTTTTTTCAACCCTCTTTTTAATGAAGTTTAAACACTTTGCTAAATAAATAATGTACCCGCTGCACAAAATGTCACTACTGTTAATAGTTAAAAGTACTATTCACAAACCTCTGTTGACCAAGGAACATGTGTGACCACATTGCAAATGGAGACCAGCTTGACCTCTAAACAACTGGTAATAGATACTGAAAGGAGAGGTCAGGGACACACTGCTTCTATTTGCAAAATGGATGCTTTTGAATTTGAGAGAAATCATTTAAATACATAGAAAAGGTTAAATAACAAAACAAAACTCAAATGAGATTGTTAAGGTTACCCATAGGGAAAATGTTCAGACAGGAACAAATATCTGTGTAATGTTTATATACAAATAATATCACACACACATACACAGATATAGCCCTCAAAAAACCATACTGCTTTTTCCTTGTGATTCTTATGAGGCATGTATACTACTAAAATCCTTTAATTAAAACCCAGTCACTATAGTTAACTGTATATGACACATAAACCAAAAGCAAAATGACTATTGCACTGCATCATCCTATTAATATTTATACACTGTGGAAGGTGTAAGTGCAAACACATAGTTATTAGATGTGTCACAAAGGATGTTTACTTCACGACAGACTGTGAAATGAGAAGGGCTTGTGTAGTTAATTGCCACATGCATGTGGTTTTACACAGAGATGCAAGTGAGACTGATTTAAAATGTGTACCAAGACCTTTGGAATGTTGGCATTAGTTGCAAAGACAGGTTCCCTTACCTGCTAAAGCTTTGATACGGGATCGCTCAAACAGCCGGGCAGAACTGTTTTCATTGTCCCACTCATCTGCGTCCCAACGGTTGTTGACGTCGCTATACTGATGTTGGATCTCCATATGGTCTAATTCTGTCGCTACTGCCGATGTCATGCTGACCCTTAAGAATCGCTCCTCTTCATCAGCTTCTTTTCATGAAGCCCTGATTAAATAAAGGTATAAAAAAAGGTTATTTTAAAATGGCTGGAATACTTCAGCTTCAAAATAAATACAAGCAGTTTGTGAACATTAGCCACCAATTAATTTGACAAAGACCACAATATTTACTAACAATACAAGCTTTAAGATCATCAGGTCTGACGACTGCCTATAATACATTTACAGTAAACTACTATAAAAAGGGTTTATTTTAAATGGCAATGGCAATAATGTTGGAACAAGCCATAAGCATAACTTTTTATCAAAAAAGATTCAGATCATGATAGCTAGCCCTTCTGTACAGCAGTCCATTTTTTGATCACCTACTGTACAAAGCAGCTTGCCTTATGGTTACGGCAATCAGATTCATCTTGTGAGTCTTTAAAGGGCTACATCTTTATTAATAGCAGAACACTGCACATGATTCGCCAGCCCCTTCTAGCGCCACATGCTGAGAACACCCTGAAACTCATCCTGCAATACTGTACCACCTTGACTTTACTGTACCTTCAACAAACTACTGTGTGATAGGAAGGTGACACCTATTGGCCAAAGGACAGTAAAAAAAATGTACTTGTTTTTAAAAAACAACTAGGGTAAGATTTTAAAGTCAGTTTATAACACATTCAGAGAAACAGTACAGTAATTGTGTGTATTAAAATGCAGTGTTTGTACTGACTGAGTAACATCGATCAAGCCTGCCTGCCCTGCAGTCCAGCTGATATGCTGGGCCTGGGTCAAGAGGATGCTTGCAGTTTTAAATTTAAAAGGTGCAGTGCGTCTTCATTGTAATGAAAGAGTTACTTCACTGAACTTTAAAGATAACACAGGACACACAAAAACACAGGTTAACTCCCCAAACCTCTCTCTCCAAATGGAGCCCTGGGCTCTCCTTTTATGGGATGTGGCTGGTGCCTAATTAATCAATAATTAGCGATTATCTAATTAATGCTCCAGCCACATTCTCACACATTTTTGGCAGGGAGGAATTACACCATCCCTGTCAATCACCACCAAACACCAATAAACATACATGGGCAGAGCTCTTGCTCTTCCACACCCATCTTAAAAAAGCTAAATACAAGTCACTGTACAGTAATGTAATACTCTCTTGCCTAAGGGAATCTGAAGGCATGTACCTAGATTCTACTAGTGTGGCTGTACTTGAGAATCACGGTAATAAAAGCATCACCACAACTCAGAGAGGAGACATTACAGATTAGTTAGTAGTTTATGTTAACAAAAGAATAATATGGATTTGTTTCATTTCGTTTCTATGATGATGACAACACATTGCCTTCTTAGACGATCGTGATTTAATGTTCTCCTTCCTCTCCCGTCTTAGACATCAATCAAACAAAAACAGAAGTGTATAGCCCACAATTTATAACCTAGAGGTATTTTTATTTTTGCTGCTTATTTTTTATGTACAACCACTGAAATGCATTCTGTTGAAAGAATAGCAATGGGGTTTGCTGTACATGTCAACATGTACAGTGCTCCAGAGTTTCTGTCTTCTCTTCAGAAAAGAACCAATACAAAAATACAAATACAAAAAAGGCCAATATTATAAAAAGATTTTTGATGACAACACTGTGTACTGTACCTGGAGTTATTCCTGCATGGTTTCAACTGTTTTGTCAGTTTATCATCAAGTTTTACCATTACCAATGCAACTTCTTTCAAATAAATTATTCATAAAACAGAGGCAATCGATTTGGGATGCAACACTTGTGACATCACTTAAAAGAACACAGAGCTATGGCCAAAAGTTTTGACCTAGAATTTTAGCATACTTGAAAAACGTTATGTAATTCAATGTCTTAGCATAACATTATTCAGCAGGTTTTATTCAACCTTATAAAGCCAAATTAGTTAATTCTACAGGGCATTGCAAAATTGCTGCACAGTTCATTGCATCTATCACTGTATGCAAAAAACTGACTCATTATCAAATTTACGTCATGACAGTAACCAGTTTCTATTTTTTTCCCCTCCACTCTTAAACGATAAAATAATTACAATTAAAACACACACACGTTTTATAGGCGAAATATCAAATTATCAAGTATATTTCGATTATTTTTTGTAATTCACATTGTTTTACATTACTTTTACATTGAATCAACTGAAGAATAATAACAGCAACACTTGTTAAATGTAAAATTTATACCTCCTGAACCAGGGTATTTCTACAGAGTCAGTACACAGGTAAAAAGGCAACTGTAGCTTACAGTACAGAACAGTACAGTAAAGTGTCACTTTTTTTTTTAAACTACAAAATGTAAAGCCAAAAAAAAAAAAAAAAAAAAAAATTAAAATGTAATCAACACAGTTTTCCCCAAGGCCAACCTTTACCACAGCCCTCATGGTTTCTTTTGTAAGAGTCGATAATAAAGCTAGTCCTGGGATTCTGCCGACAGGAAATAGACACATTGAACCAGCCACTGGTAGGGTTAAATTACCACACTCTTCTTGGAATTGAACAGTTACTTACCCTTGGGATGTGGCTCTCTTAAACAAATGCATTAGGAAGATAAACAACCCCACCCCCTCTTCCCTCCCCGGCCCCTGTCCCCCACTTTCGTGGATTGAAATTGGCAAGGAGCATACTTTTATAAAGATAATTTCTCTTACAAAATAACACTCCTCAAGGGATCTCATTATATTGCCTATACCAATAAATTTTCTTGTTCCTTTCCCAATAACTGATGTTTTTTCTCCACACAAGAGGCCTGTGTTAAACTGTAAAGGATGTACTGTTACCCAAGGCTATTCCGTCTTGAATGTTAAAGTTTTGGTCTTCCCCCAACATTACTCAAGTGCAGTGATAGAAAGATACAGCTGGACACTTGGAATCCTTTTTTCTTGTTTGAATTTTAAATTAATTTGCTTCCCATCTAAATTAATACAAACTGCCACTACACAGAAGGCTCTGGGAAGCAACCATTTACTGTACCTTTAGACACGACAGAGAGAGAGAAGCACAGCTTTTAGTTGGTTTGATGCAAGCATTCCATTGTGTAGCACAAGTTTTAACAAAATAAAATGCTTTTTAAATAGTCTGCAAACAAGATTTTATTCACAGAACATTACTGCTTTAAATGATGGTTCGCTGACGAATTAAAACAAATACATGAACCATTTCCAGATGCAAGTATAAAATGGTAGTATAGAGTATAAATGGTTAGTTTATTTTTTGTAGTGAAGCTACATAATAAAATTACTGTCTACTGATAACAATAAAACACTAGTGAAGTGGAACAGTTTTCAGGAACATTTTAAAAGAAAAAACACCAAAAAGAACAAGAGTTCACATTATTTGGCAGAAAAAATAGGCTGCTGGACAATATAACAGCACCTAGAGGAGAACTGGTTTGTCATTCAGATAAAAGGAAATCAAAATAGCGAGAATATAAATTATGGGATTTAAATTATAATGAAGCATATTCCAAACTCATACTTTAAAAGAGGCAAACCTTTAATTTCTTCAATGACATAAAACTTGATGACTCTCGTAGCCAAGGTTGGTCAGACACTCACAAATTTCTTTTTAGACTTTACTGCTAATATTATGCATCAGATTCCTTACATTTTGTGTCAGAAACGTTTTATTTATTGCAACAAAACACACTGACAGTGTGTCTTCATAAGTTGTTGCAGCGATTTTTTTTTTTTTTTTTTAAATGAACAATCAGTTAAAAGGCCTGCAATCAATCCAATAGTTAATGATTAACTGGATAATAAACATACAATTAACATCGCACATGACAATTTTCACCTATCATAATTGAAAATGGTTTTAAAAAATCAATTGTTAATCCGTACTGTGCAATTACACAATAATTAAACTCAAACAAAATTAAAATAGTCATATATTCTGCTATACAGTTAACTTAAACAGTTACTCAATACTAAAGCTTGGAATACATTGGAATGCGAAAAAAGTGGAAACATGTGTTGATGTTGAACAAACAAAACATGAATGTGAACTGATGAAAATGGATGTGTTACGACAGTTGGAAAATGTGTTAATCATACAAAATTAAAGTATGAAAGACACACAGGACTACATAAGACATAACTGTATTACTGACATGGGAAATTCAGGAACTATAAACAACGTTGTGAAATAAGGAATTCTACAAAATTCCTGTCTTCGACAACAAGTGAAGATGACGTGAGTGACTTGGGATACTCGTGTGAGTCCTCATTTGCACCAGGAGGGAGCAGTTTTTTAGGTTTTTTTTAGGTAAATACGTTGTGTATCATTAACTGGAATGAAACAGTTTGAGTATGGCAGAATATGTATGAAACAAAATATACCAATAATTTATATAGTAAGAACATTAATAATTGTAATTTCAAAAACTGAGCAACGCCCGCTCCTCCCCCCTCCATCTCGTATTATCCAGAGGCAAACCTTTAATTTCCTCATTCGCCATCTCGACAGCAAAGCGTCGTATAGTGTAAGCTGTATTGAAAGAAATGTCTCGAAACCCCTCTGCTGTTTGGGATTTTTTTTGTTAAATGCCTAGACAACCAAAATAAAAGTTAAATGCAAACTGTGCAAGCGACTGGTTATACATCCATGGTACATCAACAATCTCTGGGGTCACAGGACAAGCGTAAGTTAATATTATTAATATTTTTAATACCCCCCCCCCCCCCTACATGCATGACAGTACTGTACTCTGTATGTATTCAATGAATGTGTATTCACTTTATAGAAACACATTTTCACTAACAGAACACAAAAAAACATACCTGCACAATGCAGTGGCGCAGTCACTGTTTGATTATAAATAATTCAAAAACAGCTTTACTGGCTGTACACGTCATTACACTTGATACAGTATCGTATTACATGTAGTCAGTTTGCCCCGAAATCATTCTTACAAGCGGAGTATTTTAGCATGGTTAGTATAGGAATGATTTTGTCCCAGTGGTTTTGATCACTATATGCAGTTGACTCTTATAACAGAAATTCTTATAAAACAGTCTGCACTGTATTACATATCAGTAAGTACTGTAGAAGCTAACACTACTGACATTGACTGTTAATGACATTTAAATTGAGCCCCACACACAAGACTAGTCGAAATAAGACCAATGACTTACAACTATTACATCACTCACTACTGCTTGCTGGACATACTATACTGTATACAAGGCTGTTTGGTTGCAGAACAGCACTTACGGTACGTCATTTTTCTTACCTCTTTTACCATGTTATTCTGTTGAAGACTTCTTGGTACTCTACTACAATTTTGAATATGCTGCTACCTGGTAGCAATTCACTTCCTGTTCAGTTTCACTCCAATGGTCTAGCTGCAATCAAGCTATGTGACTTAACACAGGAAGTGATTAGACACCACAAAGAAATAGCTGCTAATAGGAGCACTGTAATGTGGTAAGACAGATTTTAAAACCTTGGTTGGCACTCACTTAACTGGTTTTTGATAAAGAGTTGGGAAAATCATCCCATTAAAGCAGCAATGCTCCAATGGTGAATCCAACCATCCCTACAGACCAAAGTATACCGGCAGATAAAAAACATAACATTTTCCAGCAGTGATGGTAAAAATCCAGCACATACTGTCCACATAATAAAATTGAATCTAATTTCTTTTGTCTGCAAAACAGAATAACAGCTGTGAAATGCCCAACTAAAACAGCTTTTTTAAAACGGTTTTAAAAAAATCATACCAGCAGCTAGCCAAAATATGATTTGTGCTGGCCTTGGTCCAATGCTTTTGTTTTGTACTATTTAGTTCTTTGTGAGAAATCTGGATCAAGTTGAAAAATGCATCCACAGAGTATCGGTAATGAACTGCAGATGTAAACGGTGTATAATCCTGTAGAACAGAGTGCAAGGCTCAAATTTGCAAATTTGTCTCTGCTTTCATATATTAATTTGCACTCACCATAGGCTACTTTGGGGGGGTGGGGAGGTTGACACACAATTAAAATGTGGTTTTGCTGTGGAAAAAAATTCCTCTCCTAGTGGTGCCGTGATAACGCCACTTTCTGTCATGTTCTTGTTGCCATCATGTGAGCCGCTAGAACTGATTACACACAACTACATCTACAGCTAGGGCTACAGAACGTTTAAATAAAACCTGTGAAAATGGCATCAAAACCAATTCATGATTTTTTTTTTTTAAAAAAGAGATCCAATGACAGAGATCGAAAACGTACTGTCAAGTCAACCTAATCCAAAAAAAGCAATGCACTAAAGCTCAGACAATCTGAAAAATACCAAACCACTGGTTTCAAACTTACAGCTGGATGAAAAAAGCGCAACAATCCGACGGCCCTCTTCTCCTGTGTAACCTGTGCATATCCACCGGAGAAAAGATCGCTGGTAAATTCAACATGCTTACCAGCTGCACTATGTTTCAAAAAGATACTCTTGACATAGTAGCAATAAACACAAAGTTGTGCATACTCCCACACAGGTGACAGGAACTAGGTGGGTGCCTCATGTCAGGTGAGTTCTGGATGTACTTTTTTCCAACCTGTTATCTATACACTGTTAAATGTATAGTGCAGAGTGTGAGTGAGCCTTCATCAGTGGTATGAATCAAATAAAAGCAGACTTGTTTGAGCACCAGTACTACATCGAATCTGATTCAAATTGCAGCTCAATGTCCCATGAAGGCTTTTGACCCTGAACCAACTGTAAAACTGTGTTTGAAAAACTCTGAAAAGGGCAATATATGGTACAATGGCAGGGACAGAAATATGATTCCCACTGGATAGCAGTTTGATCCATAACTGGTTTTGCTGTCAGTTTAATAAGACACACCTGAGTTTGTTACCTATTCACTTTAGCTACTCAAAACCATAGTAAAACCTAGAATTGGTGAAACTGCTATGCAATTGGAGTCTTATTTCCATCTCTGCTATGGGAGGATGATCAGATTCTATAGTAGCATTTAGCATCTCTACCAGTACATCAGTTATACCGACAGTGTAGAAGTGTTACACTTTTGTTGTTGGGTTGTTATAGTATTCGTTTTAACTCCTGATAGCATTGGTTTGTTATATCTCAAGCCATTTTCATTCAACTTTCAATAACTTTGGTTTTTTTCATTCATTCCGTCACGCTGTGTGCTAGAGTTCACCTCCTCCTCCCAGCCTCCACCTGCTTTCTTGGCTTCGTCTAAGGAGGGCAGCTAGTCTGCTGCCCTGACCATGGCTTCCCTTCAGTCAGTCTCCCCACCTGTCAGCAAGCTATATTATGGAAAGGGATACCTCGAAGACAAGGCCAAAGAATGTACAAGAATAATAAGAAGTTGTTAATGTATTATTGTCTAATCAACTGTATGCTTAATAAATATTTGTAATCTATCACATTGGTTTTCCTGACATTTAGCATTCCATCTTAACAGAGAAATATGTCTGGTTGTTAAAATAGTACATTTTATATTAGTACATTATTGTACTCAAAAACTGTATCAGTTTCTTTTAATATCAGTAGGACAATGCACTACTAAATAGCTGAAGTTATAGAACTAAGAATATTTCACCTGGCCCCTACATTTTTAATTGGCTACCAAATTTTGAAGTCTAGGATCCAGATGCCCTTAAGGATTTTGGCAAACTTTGATCCCTGGAGTGGCTGCAAATCCACAATTACTCACTGCAGGATGGGATTTGTCAATTTGATTTTTATCAGTGGTCTGTGGACAAAGGGTCTTTTCCTTTTGTAATCTGTGGAGAAACCCCCAATTCCCCTTCTCTGTAAAACATGAACGAGAAATAGGAGGGTTTACTGTAAACAGAATCAGGCAACTGTACAGTTCTCAGTACTACAAAGTAGGTAACTGCTCTTTAAAAAAAAAAAAAAAAAAAAAAAAAAAAATCTGCACAATCTTGCTAAGCAGCTCCACAAAAGCCAAAATCGGAAGATCAAGTGAACTAGTTTAATGCTGTACTCTGCTGCCCCCTAGGGGAATGTTTGACAATATATTATATTCTCAATGTAATTCTGATACCCTGGGGCCAGGACTTTTTTTTTCTTCTTTTCCTGTCTATTTTAATCCTTGCGAGTATTACAGTCCTCAATTTCCCCACAGAGCAGGTACAACAGCCACGCAAGTTTTGAGGTGAGTGGGCAGTTCACATTCCATCTCTTTCCAACCTTGGCCTCTGGCAGGCTTCCTAAAAAAAGATCCCCAATTACGACAAATCATGTGCTCATCTTGTGATGTGGACTCCTGTTTCACTTTCTAAGCTTCAACAATTACAGATGCACGAATTCCTTACCAAGAGCATCAACCCTGCTTTTATGTTTAGTCACACCATTAATGCCATCATCCCTTAGCTTCCAGCAATAAGAAGAATGCACCACTCACATGTTCAGTAGGACATCTGGAAGGTTACAAATAAATGTGACAGCTGGACAAGGAGCTTGGTTGAACCCCTTAGGGAAAGAGAATGCATAAAAGCAAATTCAAACTACAACAAGGCAGCAAGCAGGGTGTGAACTCCTACAGTCCCCTTCCCTCCAGCAGGAGTCTCTACTGGGTGCTTCAAAACTAACTTTGTGCTAGAATTTCAAACTCATGTCTACCAATTGTCTCTTCAAAGAAAGTCTTTAAAATGGTGAATCTGCAATAGACTATCCAGTATCTTTCCATCCTATAGGTAGGAAAAAAAACATTACATTTTTAGAACATCTTTACAATACAAAATCAGCTTGTTTCTTACTGCACTCTGTACTAGGGCTGGGTATCGGCAGTGCCTTCACGATACGTGTCGCGATACAGTAAATGAAGCATGAAACATAAAAATCACACAACTGTCTGTCTCATCTTCTTGTGCAAGTGTTTGCAATAACACTGGTAAAGCCCCTTTGGTCCAATAAGCTTCCTGGCCTGTTTTGCTTTTGTTTCCTATTTATTATTTAAAATACATTACTTTAAATCAAAACTACAAATCAGGGCCAATGGCTCCAGGCCAAAAGAAAAAAAAAAAAGTGGTCACCAAATTCAACTGTTGGGTGCCACTTCAGGAGCAAGTTGGTTGCTATCATATTCAACTGCTTAAAATACAACAACTTGTTAAGACACTAAACCGATACTAAAACAGTAACTTCATGTCTGTACTCACTTGTCTCATTCTGCTGAATGGTTAATCTGTGCAGCTGATAACTGCAATGACCTCAGCATGTTTATATTTTACAAGTGTTGTGTATGGAATTGGTGATGGCATCTCTAATTGTGTACAGTGTAACATGAGAAATAGCATCCTGCAGCTCCAATGCTCTGTGTCAGTGAAGTCCTGATCTGACTGCATGCAAACAGACATCTCTTACAATTACATGTTACCGTTTATTTTTCAGTAAAAAACAATTTTAACTGCAGTGAGTTGGTTCTGTTCTTTTTCTTGATATTACTCTTTTCTTGTATATAGTTCCGTTTCAGCCATGCTGCTCTGCAACAAATATGCAAAAGCAACAAGACTTCTTTAAAAGGTAAAATCATAATTTAACATTCGATTTATGTATCCGGCTATAACATAATGTACTTTACCCCATTCCTTCCCTAAACCGTACGATAAAACTAGCCTTATTTTCCTTTTTTTAATCTCCAGATTGTTAGCAAGTAAAATAAACAAGAGGTTTTATTATTGAGTTTTATTTTTAGTATTTAAAAATATAGGAAAAAAAAGAAACATTTCCTATTATCTGCAAATCCAAAATATCCTGCCAGTGAGGACTGAATGCATTATGCTACTGATCCATGCATTCTTTTTTTCTTCTTCACTGCTTACTTTATTCCTTAAAAGGGCCTGAAATGTGATTCCTTCATTACCTGCATCTATCCAAAATAGAACATGAAAGAGTCAGCAGCAAAAACTGTATCAAGGTGAATTCAAGTGCAATTCCACAGGCACACAGCAACACTTTCAAGTTTCACATTTTACAAGTGATCAGCAACCCACTGAAAGCAAATTATTGTTTAAAAAAAATGTACATTACAGACATGTGGGTAGTGGTAGGGATGTAACAATATGCAGGTTGCCAGGCAATATGTATCACAATGCATGTGATCTGGATGGGCTATGATACAGAAGATCAAATGATCATTCAGTGATGGACTATTTTCATAAAGTTAATGAGTTAGGGAGATTATGTATTCATATCAACTAATAAAACACAATTCTTCATTCAACTACCACTTGGCAAACTACAATGATCTACAGTATGTTCTTGTATCACAATTATTATGATATGATACCCCATATCACAATTTAACAACATACAGCAAATAGTTACTCCCTTGCGTACCAGTACTGGAGGTTAGCACAAATGTTTTAGGTTACAGATAAAAAAAAAATATATAGTTCTATACTGTAGATTTTGCCCATTTTATGAATGCATCAAAGAGAACAAAACAGGAGTTTGAATGCTTTCTCCTATGTCCATAAATAAACAGAAACAATTACATTATCTTTGGGAAATTCCCATAAAAAATATCCGAACAACCAAAAATCCACACCTGTAACACATCACTATTTAACCAAGTTACCTTTTATCTGTAAGCCAATTTGCGATTCAAACTAGCTACTTCTGGGTCCCTGAATGGCTCACCTGGTAAAAGCACAGCCACGTGGTGGGCGAGTCACACAGCACAGGTTCGCGTCCTGGCTGTGTGGTCGTTGGTCTTAACTGGTGATTCCAAAGGGAGTGTCACATTCGCTCTGGAGCGACAGCAAAACCGGCAGGGACTTATCACACTACAGCAACTCCTGCTGGCCAGGCCTTCCGTGAGCTCAAAAGTACACACCTCCATGGCTGGCCTTTGTCCTATAGAGGTCAGTGGCTCGCCGACACCCGCTCTCTAGTTCCTGGGTGTAAGAGAGGAAGCTGGCTCAGTAGTGGGATAGAAGGACACATACTGAACCTTCAGGTCTCCTGAGCTGTGTGGGGAAAAAGTCACTGGACATTCCAAACTGGAAAGAAAATCCAGGGTAAAATAATTGGGCACACTATTAAACAAAACCAAAAAAAAAAAAAAAAACTTCTATTAATATTTTTTGTTTTGATGTCTCAAACTGCATATTCTAGACTACACTACAACTTTACTAAACTGTATGCTAATAAATTGAGAAGGCAGGTCTTTGGAACCAGTCCCAGAAAATAAATGCCACAGTTGAAGCGCTTTATAATGGAGTGATCTGAAGCCAAAAAAAGTGTTTTCATAGGAGCTTTAAAATGAAAACAATGGACGTAGGTTAGAACCCGGTCAAGTGCATAAAGAAAAAGTTACATTTAGTTTTGATATTAAGCAGGTACTGAACCAATGGGGAATGTAAACACCCAGGAGCCAATTCTGTTGTTTTCTAAAGTTTCTGAAAGTATTTGGCATACTGTATTCAAAAACTGCCACCAACAAACTTAAGCCACATAACGAAATAACATTTTCTACATTCTAAAATAACACATTTTTCCACTACATCTTTTTGAATACCAAAACAAAGAAATATAACACAAATTGCAATATCAAACATATAGACAAGCAATATGAAAATATCACAATATCCATGGACAAAAATAAGGTCTTGTTATATTGTTTTACTATCCCATCACCAATCACCTCAAAACCGAAATATTCCTATACTTCACTGCCCAGACTTCGGGGTTGTTAATTTTCTAGCCAACCTGGAAGTAACTGAATCTTCAGTTGCTCCGCGTGTAAATGCTCTCGACACCTCTAAAATTCTTAAGTATGATGTCATGCTGAATTTTGCATTATTTTTGAGATGTGCTTTGATGTTTTAAAAGTACATCTAATTTATAATACCGAAAGTTCACATTTTAAAAACATATTAATAACGTGATAAGCAATGACACAGACAAAATGCACTGAACTGCTGGCGTATTTGCATATCCCAAAATAATGCAAATAGCATTCATTACCTAAATGCCAATCAATGAAATAAAATGGTTAAATAGTGTTTGGTGTTTGCCTACAACACTGACAATGATTGGTATGTACAGGGTTTGTTGTATCTTAATATAAAATAAAACTTGGTTATATTACATTTGTATTTTTAGCAGTGAACAATTAAAAGTAGGTCTGTGAGCGTACGTGAATTTTTTTTTTCAATCCCACAATATCGCAATATGGAAATTATCAATATTGATATTGGTGTCCATCACTAGTTACCTTTGTTACACTGAGAATTCATCAATATCAATATTTTGGTGGTGATGGGCAGTGTATAACCTATTACCCACAAGTTTGATCACCAAAAAGTCTTAAGCTTGCCAGCAGCCCGATACTGAGGACTTATTCATAATAGCAAATATTACATTTTCATAGAATGACCGTAATGCTGCAACAGGAAATAAAACTTTGCAAGCATTTACTGTAATTTAAATCACACAGAGCATGATCAATTTGGATTACAGAAACCATTAATAATATCTTATAGATGGTCCGATCTCAATGGGCATTGGCTCACCTCATAAAAGCACTGCTGTTTGCTGAGCAGGGAGAGTCTTGAAAGCGGGATTCTAATGAACAAATACTGCCCCAGCACTGATATCCACTGCATTTATAAAAGCTTTAAAATGACACTTTACAAAGTCTCTGAAATTTACCCTGACTTACAAAGTTACCATTACAGAATTTCAGCTTGTGTAGTTCACAGAAGGGCTTTATTGACATAATTTCTTAAAATAAATTTAAAAAAAAAAACTCAAAAATTTGCAGATTTCATGCAATTCTACATCAGCAGTTTGCTGTTGACTGTGGCTGAACTCGCAATCTGTTTTTCATTTGACTCCTACTCCCGTTTGTGAAACAAAATGTGCTCTCCTACAGATCTTTTCTAACCGTAATCAAGTTCTGCACTGTGAATGCCAAATTTCAAAAGATTTGCCTTTTTTTTTTTTTTTTTTTTTTTTTGCTGGCCAAGTTGATCAGTTTAAAAAAAAATAAAAAATAATAAAAAATAATCAAAGGAGACAATTAGTAGCTGCATACATCAACTTCAACAGATCACACTGCCTCGTTGTAAGCTGTGCTCGGAAAGTCTTCTGCTGGTGGAACTTGGAGGAGGGAGATTCCACTGCCCCAATTTAAAACAAGCAGACCTCTAAAATTTCTCTCTTTGGTTTGTATTCCCATCTTCAATTAAAAGCAGCTTTTCCACCATGGTAAAGCCACTGTCCTACCTATATAATCAAGAGGGTAAAATCAATACATTTTAAATGCAAGCTGTAGTGCACATATTCTGGCCACTGTATAGGTGGAAAGAGAGATATATTTGGCCATAAACAAGAACAGAGCAGAGCTACATAAATCAGAACAAATGCAAGTATTCAACCTATCAGTTTTTTGGGAAGGAAAAAATTATACTAAAGCTGCAGTACTGTATGTTTTATTTAAAAGATGAGATTACTGCAGATACAAAAAAAAGCCTGCGACGACCCTCACAGTTTAAGACACCTTTAAGACAAAACATTGATTACGCTCCAATTGCTTTACTGACAACTTCCACTTTCTGCATTAGGTGGCAAATTTTACTAATGCAACAGCAGCATTCTGTACACTTTCAGAACAGCCGGTGTACAGGCCAACCCTCAGCTCATGCAAAGATTGTGTATTGTAACAAAGTTAACAAATCTCTTAATTTTTTTTTTACTAATGCACTGTAAAATCGTGCACTGTATATGTTTATATCCACTTGTTTGATATTTGTAAATGTTGTAAAAACATGTGCAAATGTTCAAATACATCAGATTTACAGTGTTCCCCTTTTTTTACTAGCTCAAAACACTTTCCTGTGATGTTTTGTTTCTGCTTTTGTCTCTGCTGGGCTGCTGTAAACTGTCTCCGCCCTTTAGACACTAAATGCCCCTCTCAGTGACATGAAGAAAAAAAAATATCAGGAAGTGAATGTCCGTCCCTCCCCTATCTATTGATATGTGTTTCAAACCTGTACTAAAGTATACTGGCTCTGTAAGCCATCAAAACAAAGTGCTTTTTTAATCGTGTTTACAAGATTGTGGTCCTAGAAGCACATTTCAGTATGACTCTGTTAACACGATCCTGGTCCTTAAAGGGTTAAAAGACAATAGGTGTATATAGGGTATATAGTGAAGCTGGACAGCTTTTATAGCAGTCTGCGTCTGACGTATCACCTTTCATTTGTGACAAAAATATGAACCAGGTTTTAGAGTTTTCCACGATTCTGAAACAGCATGTTGTAAAGAAAGCCTCTGCAAGTTGGTAAACTTCTGTTCTCCGATGCATTTGTTCTTGTCTTTACAGAAAATAACTGACTCACAATTTTTTGGTATTTTAGCCGTCATCAAATTTGCATGTTTGCCTAATTACATTATTGCTACAGGTATATGCTGCGTGCATATGCAACAAAAACACAGATTTATATTTTTAGTGCAAGACATACTGCATTTTTTAAAGGAACTAAAGGAAGCGCCAAACCAAATTTGTTTTTACATCAATTTCCAAGATTTCTCTGACTTTATTCAGATTCACAACTTCTGTGACAAAACCATATAAATCATGACAAATTGAGAACTACCAAATGAATTTTGTTTTGTTTGTTGTGGTATAATAGGCTGAATTCTTGAACTTCCTGGAGAATGCTATACTTTGTTGGAAATGTTTACATTTTCTGATTATTTAGGAGTTTCCTTTCGTCGTGGTTACAGTACAGTTTTCCCCACAGTATTTTAAGAAAGAAAATTCCTTCAGCCCCAACACAAACCCATAACTATAGTATTTAGATGCAATTTAGAAATTATAGATAAACAAATATGCTGCCTTCTCTGGCACACTAGAAGCCAACTTAAACAGCCAAAATACTTTCTTCTGTAACCTCCCACTGCTGAAACCACAGCGACAACAACATGTTTTGAAAAGAACATGCTTCCACTGATGTCGAGACAATGTACAATATTTTCAAAACGTCTCCAGTCTTTAACTAGCTCCTAATTTCTGGATGACAAAGCGAGAACAAAAACTAGCTAATATAACACAAAGTCTCCCAAGCATCCTCAAGTTGTGTGTTTCTCATTTGGCAACACTTACAAAATTTAAAAATAAATAAATAAAAAAGGGAGTTAAAGACAGTAGTAAACACTTTGAAAATATGGCCCAATGTGTGATAAAATGCTTCTGTTTATTTTTTAAATGTAACAAAATGCTAAATAAATAACATTTCCAAGTTTTTTATTTATTTATTTTTACACTCTGCCTGCGCTTGCTTAAAGAACATCAACTCTTCAAAGCAGCACGCACAGTAATTGTGGTTTGAATATTTGTTTCCTGCCATTATTTTTGGTGGTTTAGCCCACCGAGATCAACGGTTTTAAAAAAACAGGATTTTGCTTTGAAAAAAAATTGAATCTCATACTTTACTGGGAGCACTTTAGCTTGAAACTTTGGTGAAAATTACTATTGGGAAGGCCTCAATTGACTGCGGTACCCTCTTGGGGACAATCAGAAATGATCAGTTAAAAAAAAAAATGTTAACAGTGAAACCTGCAAAAGGGGAATCTGTAGTACAGAGAGAAAATGGAAAACCTATCTGAGTATTTCAAACCTATGTCAGTACCACATAATGGAGAGCCTGTTACTAGAATGATCTACAGCAGCAGTTCTGCAGAAACAGCGCTACCATCTTTGTCCTCATTTCATTGTTTTTTTATTGATTTATTGTAGATGGCAATACTGGTCTCATTAGAAGTCCTGTAAATCACCACTTATGAAAACAGACTCGCCATGCAGTACTAAGAGAAAACCAAGAAGCTGCAGACCTGCTGTAGTTTGCTAAGCAAGGCTTCCGACCACGTTGGTCTAAAATGTTCTATTTTCCCATGCAAACAAATTTGATGAACCCTTTAAAAACATATTCCATGTTCTAGTCAGCAGGACACAAATCATTACCCATCAGGAATCACACCACCACCAACCTGAAAAAAAAACAAATAAAAACCCAAAGCTTTCTGTATTGAGGGTACAGTAGATGTATGAATTATAGTTCACTGACCCCTATGCAGTACAGCACACAAGCCGAGAACTAGAAACACTAAACCTGGTCAAATATTTCCTTTGTCCATTGAAGACATCATCTTCAGAGCCTTGAAAGCTCTTGAGAGGCTGTCGGGACGCTGTGAAAACTGATAAGTGTCCAGACCCCTAACCTCTCCTTAGGATAGGAAAACTGGGAAGCTGATACAGGGGGAAAACAGATACCATAAGAATTTTTCCCCTAGATACATAGCATTTTACAACTGTAACCTAATCCTTTGGACCACTTCCTATGCTCACAGTGCCTTCTAATTAAGATATAAAAATGTTCTTGTGTGGTGTGAACAGGCATATAGCGTTATATTGTAGAGAAATGAAAAACACTTTAATCACTTTTTATACTGCCAAGAAAGAAGTTTGATGTACAGCAGAACAGCATCTTGCAGAGATCATCAACATTCACAAGAAGTCTACTATTGTTCCTACAGTATCCCATGTCAAAAATAAATCTTAATCCTTGGAATGAGAGAAGTATAAAAGCAGTAGTGTATGATCCACATGCAACACAGTCTGTGTGTGTCTGCCTTAAATGATTTGTCCATAGTATCCTTTATGCTGTTCATCATTGGCATTGACCAACAAAACCACCCACTCCTCAACCCCAGGGTGCACTGGACCTAACGTAATCCCCTTGGTACAGGTTTACTTCAACATACTTCCATAGTTTATCCTTCTGCACACCCCCATCACAAAGTATACCTTGTTGGTTATCTTGTTTGTTCACCAATGCCAGTCGGAAAAACTATAAATGTTGCATACAATGAATATTCATGGTTGTGACCTTCTGAGAACACAATATTCAAACCCAACAAGTCAGACATCAAACTTAAAAGGTTAAATTCAATTGGCTATCCTGTATTGAATTACTTGATTCTACTTCTTACATTCCCCTCACCTTGGGTTATTACCCCATTTTGTTATACAGTGCTCCAGTCCCTCGCTGTAACGCTCTCGGTTGTAATGCGCCTCGGATATAACGCTCCTACAGCATGTCCCCTAATTCCCTATACTAGTGATTCATGCAATATTTCTACAGCAAATATAGTACTGGTGTTGTTCAAACTGTAAATAACTTCTCAGAAACAACTTGGCAGCTTCATTCACATTTAGTGCATAAATGTGTCACTGGCGAATACACTGCAAATGTATGTTTGCTGCAAAACAGATTTATATCTTCTGTACAAGCGACTGTTCAGCCCTGTCATTAAAGAATGATGCAGTTTTCTGTTTGACACCCAGAAAACAAATGCAGCCTTTCCTCCCCCTCCATCCTCTGACTATAAAGGCTTAAACATGTAAAAATAAATTTAAATGATGTACCCTGTTGGAGAAATGAGAATTATTTTTATTACTGTTTTTTTTCTGTGTACCATGGAGAAAAATTCACAGCTGTGAGGCACAGGATACTGTGTGGCCCGGCAGTTAAAGAAAAGGGCTTGTAACCAGAAGCTGCTGGCTCACTCACAGGCTTGAACATGTCACATAACCACTTTGCGCTTTCGAGCGAGACACTGTTGTATGCGACTCCGCAGCCAATGCATAGTTCACCACCCTAGTCTCTGTAAGTCACCTTGGATAAAGGCGTCTGCTAAATAATCTAATAATAACAACAGCAGCACACAGAGGATTACTTCATCGCCAGTGTCAATGAGATGGAAACCAAAACCAGGATTCATTATGTCCAAATCCGCATTTCCCAGAGTTCTGAAGCCAATGAAAACAAGAGTATGGTAAGTGTACGTTGGATTAGATATCCAGCAATTTTTAAAAAAATTATGAACACTGTAATTTCAAACCTTCTGACTGAAGCAATTATTGGTTTGTTTTGTACTTTATCCTGACATCGTTGATATGTTAATAAATGTAAAAATTTCAGCAAACAGTCTTCGACAACTTAATTTATTTGATCAGTCTTTTCTCAAATTACTTTGTTTAATGCTGACATTAGGAGAACCGTGCAGAATTGTGTAAACTGCATTCTCCTACTGTAGGCATTCAAGAAATGTACTCATTAAATTAGCTCCCCCAGTGCTTTCTTCAACAGCAATATGTAAGAATCTAAAACATTAAAAACCAGAGAAACACATCAAAAGCTGCCACCTTTCATACCTTGCAGGATATTGTAAACATCTGGTTCACACACAACAAACGAACCAAGGGCACTTGAAAACTGCACTGTGAACACATACAAACTCTGTCCTGAAAAAAATGGAGGACCAAAAGAAAGAAAAAAAAATAGCTTTAGCTGGCATCCAAACAAACTTGGTCCTTTTGCTCGCAGATACGTGCATTGATACAATGTTTTAGACTAAACAAACCATACCGAGTTCATTTGAAACTGACCCAGTGTAAATGCAGCTTTAGCCATCAACCACTACCAGCCATCAACACAAGTCCTAATGGACTGCTGTAATCAACCAACCAATAACATGACAGCATTTCTCCATGGAAGATACTGGATCACTCTGGTTGCCACTAGTGCTGCATGAAACAATTATTAACGTAATCGATTAAACTCTTTATTGTTGCTTTGATTAATCGATTATTCAAATAAATACCAAACACCTCGCTCAACAGCTAACAATTTGAACCATTTAACAGATTTTTATGTACCCAGTAATAGAGATCATTGCACTTGCTTTACTTTTCAAATTCAGCAACAAAATACAATTTCTAAAGTATCTAAAAAGAAAGTATTAAATAAAGAATGCGCATAGTATCCTTCTAAAATAAACTGCCAAGGTCAAATGACAGCAGCTAAATAATGCATTGAGACCATTAAACACATCACAAATGAACTTTATAATTTTAGAAACTATTTATTTTTAAAGTTGACCTCTTCATAACACAACTACGTAGATTAAATTGATGCTTTTTGATTTTGTTCTAGCAATGGAATGACATGAAAAAATGTAATTTTCTTTATTTGTAAAACAAAACAAAAACGGTCTAACTTGTCTATTACATTTCGCAGCTGGATGTACTTTAAACAAATAACCGGTTTTGTTTTCAAATCTTAATAGCCCTTTTAAATAATTAATTTTTAGACACAATTTATACGTTGTCTCTTTAAGTTAGTCATGTGGCAATAAAAAGTAGCATTTTTGCTAGTCCACAGTATTTGAGTGCAAGAACACCAGCATGACAACATGTTCTGGGGTTAGGCTTCACCTCGAGACTACAGAGCCTGCTAATGAAAACAAACGCTCGAGGGAGTTGATGTTGCTGGTATTGTAAAGTAAGCCCTACCTTTTGAAAGGTAAGGGAGTCTTTCCTGATTTACCTTCCACCATGTTAAAAGGGTCAGTGTCTCTGCTGCTAGACCTTTCTGAAAGATATTGCATCACTTCTTTCTGCACACACAACATTTTCTCTCAATCAGAATCTTCACTGCTGCTGTCTTCAAAAGAAAAGATTTCGTCTGTGGCAGCGGCGTTTACATGCTCAATCATGTGTTTGCCGTACTTTTCAGGAAATGCGTTGCTATGCACTTCTGATTTAGGAAAAAAAAAAAGACTGAATATCATGAGGAGAGCTTCATGCATTGCTATGAAGATAAAAACATTTAACAAGAGACATGAATTTGTGTGTTGTTGCGCACATTATGAAATACGCCCGTGCATTAGCTACTAGTTTGTCTAGTTACCTTTCCAAAACATGCACACAAAATTATGGCATATAATTTTTACTAAGTACAACTTTTACTAGTTAGGATTTATGTGTGTGTGTGTGTGTGTGTGTGTGTATATATATATATATATATAGCAATAGGATTGCGACTCACAGGTTCGTTGCCCCTTTTAAAACAGGACCCAGGACACAGAAATTGAAGTTTTTTCGCTAATTTTAATACAAACAAAATAAATACCTTAGCTCTTACGAGCACTGACTAACACAAAACCAGAACCTAAACTACCAACAGGACAGCTAAGCTGTTTACCTTCTACACACAGAACAAACATCAGTTAAAACACAAAAAAAAAAAACCCTACACACGGTTTAACATTACCTTGTTTTCTTACGGTTGAACACACCCCAACTGGGCTCTTCACTCTTCAGCCCCGAACAGACTGCTTCCTTTTTTTTTTTATACCATGCACCTAGCTCTAATTTTCAATGGTAGCCAGGTGCAGGTGACAATTGACACACTTAACAAAACCAATACACTTTTTATGCAGGGAGAATATTAACCCCCTCCCTGCTGGTTATATATATCACAGTACTGTGCAAAAGTTTTAGGCAGGTGTGAAAAAATGTTGTAAAGTAAGAATGCTTTCAACAATAGACATGTTAATAGTTTATATTTATCAATTAACAAAATGCAAAGTGAGTGAACAGAAGACAAATCTACATCAAATCCATATTTGGTGTGACCACCCTTTGCCTTCAAAATACATCAATTCTTCTAGATACACTTACACAAACTCAGGGATTTTGTAGGCATATAGTCAGGTGTATGACTCAACAATTATACCAAACAGGTGCTAATGATCAATGTAGGTTGAAACACAATCATTAACTGAAACAGAAACAGCTGTGTAGGAGTAATAAAACTGGGTGAGGAACAGCCAAACTCAGCTAACACGGTGAGGTTGCTGAAGACAGTTTACTATCAAAGTCATACACCACGGTAAGACTGAGCACAGCAACAAGACACAAGGTAGTTATACTGCATCAGCAAGGTCTCTCCCAGGCAGAAATTTCAAGGCAGACAGGGGTTTCCAGATGTGCTGTCCAAGCTCTTTTGAAGAAGAACAAAGAAACGGGCAACGCTGAGGACCGTAGCCGCAGTGGTCGGCCAAGGAAACTTACTGCAGCAGATGAAAAACACATCATGCTTACTTCCCTTCGCAATCGGAAGATGTCCAGCAGTGCCATCAGCTCAAAATTGGCAGAAAACAGTGGAACCCTGGTACACCCATCTACTGTCCGGAGAAGTCTGGTCAGAAGTGGCCTTCATGGAAGACTTGCGGCCAAAAAGCCATACCTCCGACATGGAAACAAGGCCAAGGGACTCAACTATGCATGAAAACACAGGAACTGGGGTGCAGAAACAATGGCAGCAGGTGCTCTGGACTGATGAGTCAAAATTCGAAATATCGAAGTCGAAATATTTGGCTGTAGCAGAAGGCAGTTTGTTCGCCGAAGGGCTGGAGATCGGTACATGAATGAGTGTCTGCAGGCAACAGTGAAGCATGGTGGAGATTCCTTGCAAGTTTGGGGCTGCATTTCTGCAAATGGAGTTGGGGATTCGGTCAGAATTAATGGTCTCCTCAGTTCTGAGAAGTACAGGCAGATACTTATCCATCATGCAATACCATCAGGGAGGCACCTGATTGGCCCCAAATTTATTCTGCAGCATGACAACGACCCCAAACATACAGCGAAAGTCATTAAGAACTATCTTCAGTGTAAAGAAGAACAAGGAGTCCTGGAAGTGACGGTATGGCCCCCACAGAGCCCTGATCTCAACATCGAGTCTGTCTGGGATTACATGGACAGAGAAGCAACTGAGGCTGCCTAAATCCACAGAAGAACTGTGGTTAGTTCTCCAAGATGTTTGGGCCAACCTACCTGCCGAGTTCCTTCAGAAACTGTGTGCAAGTGTACCTAGAAGAACTGATGCTGTTTTGAAGGCAAAGGGTGGTCACACCAAATATTGATTTGATGTAGATCACTCACTTTGCATTTTGTTAATTAATAAATATAAACTATTAACATGTATATTTTTTAAAGCAATCTTACTTTATAGCATTTTTTCACACCTGCCTAAAACTTTTGCACGGTACATATTATATATATATATATATACACACACACACACACACACCTATACTGCCTACTTTACCTAGCAGCCATCAATTCCTTTGTTTTGTACAAGAAATTCACCGGGGAAAATATAGGTAGGAGAGATTTCATCTTGAAGCTAGCCACAGCACTTCAGCAGAAACATTTCGATCAGAAAACTGCAAACTACAAACTGCAAAGTTGCAGACTGCAGCAACTCAACCTGGATTCTGTGCTAAGAGCGACACACACTCATGATAAATTATGTTATTTTCGTTTCTCGATTAAAAACTACCTTTGTTTTTACAGTTTTGTATGTACATAAACCTGTTTACACACCAGTTTCTTTTGAAATGTTTATTTTATGTTATATATATTTTTTTAAGTAGTAAGTAGTGCGTTAGAAAATAAACGCTTTTATGTTTAATTAGCCATTTAAATACGGCGTTTAGGCTGTGCAGATGTTTGATATGCTTAAATAAAACTTTTGGGTTGTATCCGATAGTTTGTCTTTCATTTTAATATTGATGATGTTTAAAATGTACCTTAATAATGACTGCCGTCCATAATGTACATTTTGCGTGTGTGTGTGTTTGTGTGTGCGTTTTGTGCGGCCTTTCTGCTGGAGATTACGTGAGATTAAGTCAGAATAACTGGAGCTCTACTGCTGAAATCTCATGAGCCACAACCACGATTCCTGCTCCGGTTTACATGGGTTTTTACAGCTACTCTATCGCGAGTGACTGACCCTGCCGTTAAAGTCGCGCTGCCAAAAGGACACCCTTTTGCTGTTTCACGATGCATTCACATGACAATGTCACACAGTCGCGAAATATAACTGTGTGTTTACAGTACTACATTATTATTATAATTATTCAACTAATTTGTTGCAAAAATATATCACTTGCGAGTCACTACAAGTGTTTGAGACTGAAGCACTGGCATATAATCCTTTCACAGTAACGAGGCAAGTGGAGAGCCTGATAAGTAAGACATGCATTTTACATTTTCATTATATTAGGCCTTCAACTTACACAATGTTAGCTGAACCGACACAACTTAATGTATTAATTACATGCAGGTCTTAAAATGGGTTTTTCTTTCATCTGATCATTTTCTTATATTTTGTGATGCAGATTCAAGGTCAGATTTTTATTTTTACTTTTTAATAATAATAAAAACGACCAGTTGAACATACATCTTAAATTAAAAAGTTTATTTATTTTTTGATAAAAAGTATTACTTGTGCTTTGGCTTCTATTTCATTCATTAATGTGAATGGGTGCTTTCTCTTTAGGTGTTCAAGCAGAACTGTGCTGTTAAGAAATCATTGACTGTTTGCATAAAGAGCAAGTCACCGTGCCAGTGTTTCCATCTTGAGGAAGGAAAAAAAATCCCATCCTTTTGACTTTCTTTGATTCGCTCCTTTTGGACAAAACTGGCCTGGTCAATTGAAACAGCTGGATGCAGACCAGTCTGCTTTTCACGTTCGAGGATGAAGACTTCACGTCCGCCATTTTAATATTAACAAACGTTATTAACACACGTCAAAACAACACAATAACCACTGCAGTCTCTGTATTCACATTAGGTTCAGGGTTTTCAATAAGATATGACAAATAACGGAGTTACACATAAATATGTAAACATACACAAATGCATATCTATGGCTTGTGATAATATATAATAGATATAGTTAGTTTTTACTGTAAAGGTTGTAATGTAAAGCACCCAATAAAATACCAATAAAAAACACACATTGTGAAATGAAAATTGCCACGTGACTCGATTAGGACTATAGGGGTGAAATTTGCCAGGACAGCGGCAGACTGACTGTTTACAAACTGAATGCAGGCAGCACACACGACAAGCACTTTTCTTATGCATGTTTGAAGGGAGCGGGAGTGTCGGGGGGGTGGAAACCTGATTATTGGACTACATCCTCCTTCTCTAAATAAGGGGGGGGGGGGGGGGGGGGGGGGGGGGGGGGGGGGGGGGATGAAACCCCCACTTGACCCCCCGTCCCCTTCCCTCCCCTTCCCCCTCCTTCTTAGTTCCCTTAGACTATCCTGGCTACTATTTTCTACTACGATAAAATATTAATCAATGACAGCACAATTTCAGATTAATCGATGAATCTGAATAATCCTTGCAGCACTAGCTGCCACTGATTTTAAAAGCACAGGTTAATAAAAGATCGATATAGGCCAAGCATATATTAAAATATATTTAGGTTTTGGCTGCTCAGGCCCAGCGGTGATTAAAAATGTATTGGGAGTCAACATCTGGTAACCATTCCAAGCTTCAGCGTGTGTTTTCTCCTTGAAAATGAAGCGATGACTTGCTCTTAAAAGCCAACTCAAAAGTTTCAATGACTGCAATGTTTAAAACCTTTCTGTGCGCTTTCCTGGTCATACAGCCTTGCTTATCAACAGTAAGTTTATCATAACATTGACGTTAGTTTAACAGTTGTGGGTTTAAAGTTATGGATGATTTACTCACCTCAGCTTGTCTTGTTACAGCTGTGTCATTGCTGATACAAAAGGGAACATTTCAACATGCCCCACTGCTGTGATCTTAAGAGACTGTACAACTGAAGTCTTAATTACTGTTCCTATTAACACAGATCAAATCTCAGATGAAATGCCAGCAACTCTGAATGCTGGCACCACAAGAAAGGGCACTACATAATGATTTGATTGCCTAATGGTGCTTGTATTTGATGATGAATACATCTCATGACTGGATCCTGAGCCCACTGAGATCAGCTAAGGACCCACCAAATAATATCCTTTTCCAGGGAAATTAAAGACCATTAAAATGTACACATAAAACTCATCATATTAGGAACAGGTAAATATAGCATACAAGAATTCACTTCGACTATCTTGCCTTCTTGCAGGGTTTTCAAAATAAACAGGCGTTTGGAGAGATCCACCACCTAATACTAGATTTGCGCCGGCTACTTTATTAAAAAATATTACGATTATTTTCAGATATTATCATTCAGTCCATTTTTGTCGTAGTGTCGTACTGTTAGACAATATATAGAACATAATAGCTATACATATGCACCAAAAATTTGGGATTCATGTACAGAGGCTGTACGCCTTTAAGAAAAAAGGCATGATGGGATATCAGCTGAAACCTTGTCAGCTGATATACAAATGCTTCATTAGAGGTGCTGTATATTATTAACACCACAGGTGCATTCAACTAGGCGAACTTTCGCAACAAACTTAACTTTGAACAAGGCTAGTTGAACGGTTTACTGAACATTCTACGAACATTTCAAATATGCAACACATCCTAAAATTTGAAAGCAAAATGGCCAAATCAGCCATTTTAAAACTGGAATTCATTTTTTTTTTCTGTCTAGGCATACATATTTTATCAAATTTCATTGAAAAATACCAATATTTTAGAAATAAGTCACATTATAACATTAAACTTAACTCTTTCGGCTTCTTTTTTTGTCATATAAAGTAACAAAACCTGTCCATCCCCCCAGAGTCAAAGAAATGTTCTCCCAGCCTGTCGCCATTACTGTTTTAAGCAAACTACCTCTTCAAAGTGTTCGCCACAGTTAGCAAATATCTGAGGCGAACAGACCGCCAACAGAAAAAGGTTTAAAACTGTTTCTTCTAGTTGAAAGCACCTGAGCAGAATACGGTAACCCCAGTTTCATGCAACAGTTGTGATGGTGACCAAATGTCTGTGTGTAAAAAAAAAAAAAACAACATGTGATCTTTCGCCAGTGAAATCGTAGTGCCTAAATAAAGTTTTGAGTCCCACAAACAGATTTATTTTTGCCTGCTGCATCTTCTAAACAGCCGCAACATTGTTTACCGTCAGGAGTTAGTCCTAGTTTAATCGCTCAGCAGTTGGCAAACACGGTCATTTGAGATGTTACCATAATAAAAAAAAAAACAGTAATGTAGCATGAATTGTGTACTGGAGCAGGGTCAGCTGTTGCAGGGAAAACTAAGTTGCTTTTTCAAACTGATCAGAATGGTGAAAACAGAACACATACTAATACTTGCAACTGTAATTAGAAAGTATACTGCTGAGAAAAAAAATATTACACACATATATATTATATATATAGACAATTAAAAATGAAATGTACTGCAACTTACTTGACTTGCAGTAATATATTGCAGTCAGATTGTGCCAATGAAAACATGAAAAATATAGTGAAATAAAATATATTACAATGTTCTTGCTGTGGTGTATTTAATACAGAAAATAGCAGAACAAACATGCTGCAATTTAAACTCGTTTTTACTGAAAAATAAACTACAAGAGCAGTCTGTGTTACACTGCATGTTGTCAGATCAGGACTTGACTAATGCTGAGCATGGGAGCTGCAGCATGCCGTTTTCCATATTACAACTGTACACAATTAAAAAGGTGTGGTCACCAATTCCACACACATTTTTAGCCAGTCTTGTACTGCAGGTGCCTTGATGCTACAAAAGTTCATGTTTCTTCTTGTTGATCTTGCCTTGCTTGAGCAGTGCTGAAATAAAGCTCCTTCATTGCACTAATGGAGTACTTTGAGACACTACAAGCAGACCACTACTAGTCTAGCACATACTTAAACATCAAAAATTGTGCCAGAATATACCATTTTAATTCCTTTTTTAAAAAATGGGAGGGTGACAACGACCCCCACAATCTCCATCGGCCCTATGCGCCATAATGAGATTGGTGCCCTTTACTACCTTGTAAATGCAACAGACCTTAAAATTCCCTGTTTTTGGCAAACATATGGTGTAAATTATTTGCATCAACAGGCTACAATGTCAGAGTGTTGTATCCTACACCAGCCTACTGTATATTACCACAAATGAATGCTACTGTAAAACCTTTAAAATCACACTATTTACATACTGAGGAAAAAATAACATCTATTTTGGTGTGTGCAGAGGACAAAATTAAGTTTTGCAGCAACTCTTGTATGAGCAGACGAACAACCTAAGAAGCGGACAGGATTCCATGTAAAATGCTCCCACTTTATAACACTGCATGTGGGAGCCACTGTTAAGAGATATAACAAGACATTACCACCTTTAAAACTAGTTGCATGGTACTTTAAAATGGAAGGAGCATTGTATCAGGAGTAAGGATCAACCCCCCTCCCCCACCAGTGTATTTGTGACCAGAATGCATTTAAAGTATGGCCCAAAGTATAGCCTAACCTGCATTCATATCTTACAATAAATGCACTAATTCATGTTCCCCAGGACACCATCAGTTAAGCCATCGGGTATTTGTTAAATGACAGCTGCACAAACACCCTTGAAATTGCAGGCATGTCGGCACATCATTCCAGGAATGCGGCCAGAATTCCCAACTGGCAATCCCTATACATTCCTTGCCATGTGGTTCTCACCTTTCTATTCCAACATTGTCAGCTGTCCGCCAACAGTCACAGCGCTGTCTCACACTCTCAGTAACTGGTCAACCACAATACCCAGGTGACGACCCACCACCCCTCCCCCTTCACAAACACACACTGCAGGAATTCATCTGTTGTTTCAATAGGTTAAAACCTATGCCCTGACCAGCACGCAGCAATGTACAGGGGTGTGCAATTTTTGATGTACAAAATGCTAGAAAAATCTTCTTGCAAAATGCAGAAAATCAGACAGGGGGCAAATACTTTTTCATGGTACTGTAACTAATATGACTTCTGTTCAAATCTTTACAGCATTTAAATCTAAAGAAGATCAGCAAACTAGGTTACCAACTAAAAATCGAAAAAAAAAAAAAATTGCCAGGGAAAGCTTGTCTTGAAATGTTTCTAAACAGTAAACTTCATGTTTAAAAAAAAAAATCCCACTGTATACTATAAACACTTGACCACTAAGTTTACTCAAGAATAATTTAATGAAAATTACACAACACTTTTTTCTAATCCACTTTTTTCTAATATCACAGCAATTATGGTGTTTTTATTTGTTGTTGTTGTTGTTGTAGTAACTTTACTAGACAGTTGCAATTAATTCACAAAAAAACATAACTTACTACCTTAAATTTAAAAGAGGCTCTCTTGACAGCCATAGCTGGGTTTCTTTGTAACCAATAGAAGATCCGCTTTTCACACAGCCAGCCAATCAGAAGTGAATGGGGTGGGACGTAAATGCGTTTTAAAATGTTTGTTTGTATGTGCTAGGACTTCCACAATTCAGTTTTCAGAAACTTGCGTGGCTCTCTAAAAATATACCCAGAGTATCTTTCTAGCAACAGAACGAACATAGGAAAAATAAATAAATACAAACTACTTGTCCGACAGGCAAAGAATAACGGCAAAACTTGTCCCTCACACAAATCTTGCATTTCTAGGTGTTGAGCGATACGAATTGCACACCTCTGACGTAATATGGAAACTGGTGATACTGCTTTCTAGACACGACTCGTACCCTTATGCTTAAAATACACATACAGTGAAAAAATAACAGGAATGAGACAGCATCAGTGTGGTTGTGGTTTAAGCCAATAGCAACTGGTTCATTTAAACAGCTTAAGTCTACTGTAGCACTATAAAAACAGAAGCTGAAATCCACTTAAATTGGATGGAGCATGAATAAGGACCAAAACATACAGCTACTGTATGTGTTTTAACTGGGTTTGTATGTTTAAAAATCCTAGTCGTCCGTCCCCTGTAAAACTAGGAGACAAAGAAAAAGTTTATAGCTGGGAGTGCTAGTATTTTAAAGAACCAACAAAACTATAAATTTACAGTTTATCAGTTATTTTTACAGCAACATCCCAAACACAGGGTTTATAAATTTAATTTTTTTTTGTACGTAACTTTACACCATTACGTTTTCAAAACAGATTGAAAAACTAATTTTGCATGCATAATCTATATGGCTATTTACTGAAGCAAGGTGAAAGGATATATAGGCTAAAGTTCCCAAGAGCTCAGGTGAAGTGATGATGACTACCTTTTGTGGAGCAGAAGTCTATATTTAGAAGTTGCGCTGGTTTCTGTCGCAATGTTCCATTTACTATCTCCTGGCAGCTCTCCAGCACATTCTAGCCTGGTATCTAAAGCCCTGGTGGGATTCAAACCCACTTATCTCCAATACACATTCAGAGAGTTTTCCCTATCACAAGGTGACCCACCCTCGTCTAGCACAGATACAGTCAAATCTGCACTAACTTGGCCTACATACAGTACAGTAGATGAATGGCCCATTTTGTCAAATTAATTGAAAAAAATATTCACTTGAAGTCCACAACTTTAAATAATCATAGAAAGTACATTGGGCAAAGTAATTATTACCAGGATTTCAAAGAATGACATTTGAATGACCCTCAAAAGCTTCTCAGTGACATTTTTATTGAAATGCATACAAAGAGCAGATATTTTGCACTAGGGGTGTTAATTGTTTACAGCAGGGGTTCCCAAAGTGCAGCCCGTGGCCATCGTCAAACGTTTCTAAGATTTCTCTATATTTCCTTGGAAAGAAACGATTTTATATATCGGTACAAGCAGCACAGATCGCAGCACATTGCTACTGTAGCTTTAAAAACATGAAAACAAGACACACGTTCAACCAGGGTCGCCGATCAACTGCAAGAGGGGGGGGGGGGGGGGGGGGGGGGGGGGGGAATTCGGTGATTACTGTCCCAAATGATTGCTGAATAAAGTCTGCTGCATAAATCCCCCTCAAGCAGAAACTAGATAAGTTCTTTGAAATCTAATAATAATTAGTTGTCAGTTTCATTAACATGCACACCATAATAATCACGATAAGCCCTAAAAATAACCTGCTTAATGTTGAAAGCGCTTAACGTGGCTAATGTACTGAAATAAAAAACAAATGCTTACAAACTTTGCAGGTATCAAACGTAACACTTAATACTATCCTAAAATAAATCATACTTTTGTAATTAAACTGCGTGGATAAAAACATGGAGAGAGTCGTGTTGATTATGATATACAATGTTCTGGATTGATTTATTTTGGCACAGGAATTTTGTAATAAATTCAGATGACTGAAAAAAACCCTGCATTTTACTTTTAATTTGAAAACATTTGTATGCATTCTTTTAAAAATAAGGAATCCCAATAAAATCGGGTAAACAATGAATAACTTCATTTTGCACATAAAACTCTTTTCACATTATGAGCAGTTAATGATTAAGCAGGTTAGGGCTATAACGTTTTAGGATAGTATTGGGAAATGTTAAGCCTAACATTCGCAAAGTTTGTAAGCATTTGTTTTCCACTTAAGCGTTTTAGGATGTCCCCATAAACATACACGTAAATGGCTGGTTTCATGACCCTGATTAGTACTAGTCCTATACTACCTAATGTTAATTTAGGTAAAACAGACCAAGATTAGTGCTAATCTGGGTCTATGAAACCAGCCAATAAAGTATAAATACAAGCATGATCAAATTAAATCTAAAAAAAAAAAAAAAAAAAAAATCTAAAAATAATCCTATTCCAGAAACCCAAAAAGAAAAGGCAGCAGAAAAGATGCAGGTCTTGGGTCTATATATTTACTGCACATTGGTGTTTAATTATAGGTGAATTTTATTATGCGGCCCACCACCCAATGTCCCACCTGTTAAGCAGCCCTCCTTGAATTTGGGAACCTCTGGTTTAGAGTTTAAACGTTAGTAAAGTATCAAACGTTTTTAACTGTGTTTAAATCGTTTAAACTTTCTCAAATATGCAAGTCAAATATTAAGAACAAGATGGTGTCTGCAAATAATGTCTACTTCCTACCTTGGTCGCGTGGCATCATTATCAGTGGATATTCACCAGCCAATGTCCAGCATGCTTTTGCTCATGTGACTAGCAATGTCAGCTTTCGGAGCTCGAAATAAACAAAGCCCTGTCTGGGTATATTTTGATAAAACAGGAGACCAAGAAGTAAAATGCAGGCTGTTGGTTACAGTGGCAGTACATATGATGTCTGCTTCTGCTACTGGTGCTGGATCTAGCGCGAAGGAGGTGAGACCCAGACAAACAACAATCATGCAAACATATAGTTCTAGGAAATGCAATAAAAATGGGCCGAAAACATAACACGGTTGATTACTGAGATCATCACAAGTGACGTGTAACCGATTTCAATTGTGAAGGATACCAGACTCAGCGAGTCTTTTGTGGAGCCAGATTGCAGAATGCCATATTAGTTCTTTTTTTTTTTCTGGTTTGCACTCTACCAAGGGAGATGCCAGGTCAGTTTGTAACTGCTATTCTGGGACCAAGACTCGAGAGATGTTTAATACATTAAAAAAAAAAAAAAAAAAAAAGAGAGGGAAGATTGCTTTCATTTTATGTTTATTCTTTGGTCTTCTTTTTTCCCCTTTTCTTAATGGAATATTGATCCTCCAAATGTCACAAGTCTTTCCTTGAAATAATGTGAAACTGTAGTCCGTTTGGTGTGAACATAACTAGTTGTTGTCTCATATACAGTGAGCAGGATAGATTAGTGATTTGGATTTTAGCACTATTTGAAGACTGCATAGCATTTATTTAATGAATGCTTGCCTTCTAATCAAAAGAGCATTATCGTACCCCCAATGCTATTATTTTGTCCTATTGCTTCACTGTTTTTATACATTTATTTATATATAGGGCTTATGATTTTTGGTGTTTTACTATGACTTTTATACTCATTTCAAAATGCAAGTGATACCTGTTAAGCCATTTGTGCATCTCGATCACAGCTGAGAAACCTGTTAATGGTAAACACTAAAATTAAATTTACAAGCGGAATGTACAAATGAGGCTGCAACATTTAATAAGTGACTAATCTTTATTAAAGCTATGATGAAAAATAAAGTATTTTATGCTGGGCAAACTATTACAATGGTTACGCGTAACTGTATTACAATTACACAGATGTCACTTCTGCTTTTAAATCAAAAAGTAAGACTCATGATTTAAAAGCCCATTTAGTTGTTTCACAGAAAAAAAAAAAAACATGTAAATGAAATAAATTGTACAATTAACGTGTTTCTCAGTTGTGATTCAGATACACGAATGGCTTAACATGTATCAACTGCATTTTTAGAGTAGAAAAGTCAGGGCAAAACACCAAAAATCAGAAGCCCTATTTATAGGCATATATGCTATTTAAAAAAAATTAAAAATAGCACCTTCTCCTTATTTTATTGTATTTAAACTATAGGTATATGTTGCACACACAGATTTGTTGGCTTGGATACAAGGGGTCCATTTAAATTGAATAAACGGGCAATTCACAGTAGTGTTAAAAATATTAACTTCAATACTGAATTGCAAGAACCCCACTAGGGATGGGTCGGTATACCAGTTTTTCGGTTTATTGCGGTTTAGGCACATCACAGTATTAATACCGTTCCTTTGATTCGTAATTCATTTATGACACAGTTAATGCATTTTTCAACTGCAAACACGCTTCTTCTAAATTAAGCGATGGTACTTGCAGCCTTACCAAAGCGTCTGAGGAAGATCTTTTTGTGAACCGATACTGTATTTTGGTAATGGTTTTAAAGGAAACTGTCAGACACACAATACACGTTTCAATTGCTGCGTTCTGTTACCCAGAGCTTGCTGCTCTATGCAGAATCTGCACAGATTTCTGTGGGCGTTGAGTGACGTCTACAGCGCATCTCCGAGATTCTGTGCAGCACTGTGCAGAACTCCGAAAATCTGAGCTATAAGAACATGACCAATGTCTCAATAGAACTAGCACAGACCTGCGACTGCAGCAGGATAGCCTACTTATTATCAACGTAGTTTTGTTTAAACAAATTGTAATAGTATTCAAATTTTCTTAGACAAGTGAAGATTATTATTAATTTTTTTTTATTTATTTATTTTTTTTTTTTTTTACAAACTCCACGTTTAATAATCATTGGGAGCTTACTTGTGCAATGTCGTAAATGTAAATCCAATAACACATTTTAGTCTTAAAATACTTTAAAAAGGAGAGCAGTGAGAATATTGCTTTTGCTAACATGAAGTAAACACAAGTGGGTTTTAAAACCTCGGTTAGCACTAATGCTGAATCAGAAAGTTCCTTAAAAGACTCATGTATTCTTCAACAAGAAAGCCTAATGTGCATCTGCAGTACCTTGCCAGAAACCTTAATGTAAAGGGATCAATAGAAGCAAATGGATGTTGTGCTTACACAGCAAAGCATGAAGATCAATTACTTTTATTACTAATATATGTTCATTAGTCAGCCATCATATTATTGCAAAAATAAAAACAAATAAATTGGGTTTATTGTAAGGATGCCATATACATTTGGTGGAACCAGATGTCACTGCCCCTTAATTATATTATACCCCCAGAGTTTACTATTATGGTTGTATTGACCTCTCATTACATTTAGTAATATTTATAAAAACACAGTGAAAAGAGGTCCTCTGTAAAGCAGGTTTACAAGTTTTGGGTGGTAGAAATAAGGAATTTATTCTTTTTTAGTTTATTAATTTAAAACTAAAAAATATATCCAGGATTACTGTCAAGTAACCAAAAACTACTTTTACAGGGCATTGAGAGACTACGATACAATTGACAAACCCAGGACTGGAAGACCCAAAATCCTCTCACAAGGATGAGCAAGACGTAAGAAATAACCCATGACAGGGTATTTGGTAAGACAATTCTTACCGCACACCCTGAGTGCTACATTTAAAAAAAAAAAAAAAAAAATTACATAAAATAGATCGAAAAAATTCCTTTTTTTATTATAATATATAGGAAGGTGATTCTTTTTTTTATCAGGGACTTCTGACTGATTGTATATACAATATATATATATATATATATATATATATATATATATATATATATATATTTTTTTTTTTTTTTTTACTTGCCAAACATTATGTTGAACATTGCCATTTATAGTAACATTTTTAAGATAAAATGGCATTTGTGAATTGAAAGCAGACTTATTTCCCACATCTGAGGGAGGATTCATGGAACAGCCAAACACTCCACTGGCACTGGAGGGAGTGGCTTCCGAGTGGTATTTTTTTTGTTTGTTTGTTTTATAGGAAATCCTACTCAGGCTTTGCGGTCTTCAAGCAAAGCTGGCAAACAATTTTTGGGGCTACTTTCACACCGATGGCCGGCAACCGGCATAATTTCCCTAGATGATATGTGGACTAAATGACATCTGCGTCAGTTTGCACAGTTCTATGCTGAACCCGACCTTGTTTAAAAGCCCAACGGGTGTGTCAGCACAGAACAGGAGAGAATTTAATTTTATTTTAAATATGTTTCTGAAATCAGAGGGTAGTAGCGAGATGTATCTGTTCTGTCGAGTTTAAACATTGCATACTCGCTAGTCAGTTTTATAAGGCGATATTTAGTTTAATAAGTAGATGCTGCTGTTGTGTGTGTGTATATATATATATATGTTGAGTGAGACTTGCGTGGTGATTTCTCAGATGGCTTTTGAATAGTGTTACAGCTATTGCTTGCCTTGGAGTTTTCTTTGTTCTGTTCTCTGACTAAATAAATACCACAGTATATTTGCCAATTTCTCTATAATTTTTAGCGGCAGAGATGAAAAAAAAAAATGATTGTTGAGTGATTTAAATGCTGTTTCAGTTGTATGTTGACATTTTTACTACAGAAACACTGTTTAGATAATTGTTACTATTAATGCGTAGTAATATTAATAGATCAGGTAAATAAGTTGGTCTATGATGTCATAGCCGTGCGGTAAGACAATTATTACTGCACAGTCAGCCAATGTTCAGCCAATCACAGCACTTAATTTATACAAACCATTTTATATTTGAAGATAATATTCTTAAGGAATAGAAAGAAGACAAGCGTTGAATTGACAACAGAACTGGCAGGTCACTCTTGAAATCAGGACTTAAAGGATGTGTTGCAGTAAGAATACCTCTGTTAAGAAAGGGGAACAAGACTAAAAGGCTAAAATATGCACAAGAACACAGAAATTGGACTATGGAACAATGATCAATGGTGCTTTGGACTGTAGATGGATGGACGACACCTGTGCCTTCTGCCAGTTCTATTGTTAATTCAACGCTTGTCTTCTTTCTATTCTTTAAGAATATTATCTCCAAGTATTGCTCATCCTTGTTAGACAGCTTTTTGGGTCTTCCTCGGTTTGTCAATTACAAATATGTATTTCTGTACTTGCTGATTATGCTACGAATACCACCTTGAAATAAATCGAGTGTTGCGAGCTATTTCACTCAATGTTTTTCCTTCTTTATGCAAGTCAAGGTTGTTATAATAGTAGAAAACACTAGTGGAGGCTTTGAGTAAATTTTTGGTGCTCATAATGCATCAGAATAGAAAAATGTAACATGTCATAGTCTTTTGCACAGCAGTTTATAAGCACTGGGACGAAACATGGGATTTTCAAGTTTGGATATTCACTCGTAATTGAAATATTCGTTTGGATAGTCGTTGGTTTTTCAAAAAGTAATAAAAGCCATTATATTGCTCTGAATGCAGGCAGAGACAGCATAGCAGCAGCGGCAGGGGGTGTGGCCGTAGCCCCTTTGTGTGCGAGCCTTTATTTTACTGTAAGACCATAAAATATGTAACACGTTAAAATAGAAGAATATCCCAGGAGTAAAGAATAAGTTGTGTAGGACTTACTTTTCCCCAGTGAATTAACTACAAAACAAAAGAATGCCAAAACAAGTTAAAAGCTGTTTTGTTTACTCCCGAAATAAATAGTACATAAAGTTGACACCGTTTTCTGTCCCACAAGATTCTGGCTCACTCTAAAGCAGCACACTACATTTTTGTCCCAGATGGCCTTCCATAGAGATCACTACGAGTGCACGTGCATAATCCGATTTGTCTACTTTTTTCTAAACAGAGGCTCAAGAGCTGCTGTGTTGAGTCAGCGATTTATATTATTATATATATATATACACACATACATATATACATAATGACACACACAAATTATGAAATACTGTAGATATTACCAAATCTGTTTAACATTAAAGGCCATCATTGTCAAAAGACGACATGTAACCTCCAAAGCAAAATGGAATGCAGGATCTTGTAAATGTCTTTCAAACAACCTTCAAACACCAACAAATAGGAAAACACACAGGTGAGCTGCAAACCCTTGCACAGAGTTGTTTTCTTTTAATTACATCTAAGGACAAAGCCTTGTTTCAGGATTTTCTCTTATTGTTAACTTGAAAGGCTCAGTCTCCTACAGTAAGTGTTGAAGATCTCACTAAACATCAATGACCATATGGTAACATTCAAACAGGTGTTGTGAGGTCATGCAGGGCTTTCAGCTGTTTGACAACTGCCATGAATGAATAAACCTGTGCTAAACTTAACACCATCAGAATGTGTTCAACACCATCCCACTATGATAGTTACTCTCATGCAGCAAGGGAATGCAACAGTTTTGATTGATTAAAAACCAGCGCCTCTGGGTACAATGAGATCAAGCTTTACTGTGCCAATAACAGCCGCAATGTTTACTAAAGTAATCTCAACGCACATATTGTTAAAGTAATATTGGCAACCAATAACCAAACAGACCGTGTGCTTTGCTCAAGGTATGAAAGTATTATAACCTTTTACAAAATTAAGATTGACCTATTCTCACAAAATATTCAGCCCCACCTGAATATAAAAACACAAGTTTCCAAACAGACCATAGATAAATTATAGCATCATTAGTCCTTTACAATATTTTCTTGCAGAATGCAAATCAGTTCAATTACTTTTTTTTTTTTTTTTTTTTTTTTTTAAATACATTGTTCACATTTTGTGATTAAAATTTTGTAACAATAAGCACGCATTGTTTATTAGGCCAGGGTTACAGTATTATGAAGGTCAGGGCACAGATGTGCAAGGCAGGAGTTTATTCTAGTTTTAATAACTGCCAACCTGCGCTTGATCAGTAAATCATCCATCATACTGTATAAATGTATGCAAAGGGCTCCACCTGAATGCCTTGCTTTGCATGCTGTTACAGTTAAATCAGCTGAAGCTATCTACTGTGTTGTCTAACTAACTAACTACAGGAAGCAAATATTGCTTATTGAAACCCAGAGAAATAAAACAAAAGCAGCTGAAACCACAATTTCACTTAGTTAATGCTCCACCCCCCACCCCCATAAAAGGCCAGTAAAAACCATAAACCACAGAGAGTATTAAGCTTTTAAGATGGAGGAATTGTATAACTTGTTGTATATTAAAAGTATTAAACGGGTATCAAACGCATACCACTTCTATTAACACAATTACTGTAACCCCTCCCCAGTCCTGGTAGCAGTGTCAGATTACTGTTCTACAGCTGCAAACTGGACTCCATCTACCCGCATTAGAGCTGCAGCGCTGCAATACTGCACACCTCCTACAACACACACACAATGCCAAATAATATAAAACAGAAAATCTGTCAGGTACAGTATGCCGAGATTACAATCTCAGATCATTTAACCAAAGCAGGGCAGATCAACACACAAAATTAAACAGAACTGTCTCTGGAAAAAAAATGTAATTACTCAAGGGCAGGGTATTTTGGTGTCCCTGGGGGACAGCGTAGACTGTGGGAAATACTAGGCAAACAAATGATTTAGATCAAAAGAAAAAAAAAAAATCATTATTTAATTGAAATAAAATGTAAATAAATTTAACACTCTGCCTCCGTAGTAACTCCATAAATAAAATATACTTCACGCATTATACAACTACTGCATGGTATACCAGCATTGACCTAGTAGAACTGTACCCTACCTGTGTATAATTGTATCTAGTAACGGAACTGCAGTAAGATCAAGTAACTGCAGTATTCTTGGATACTGGACGAAAAAGACATAAACTCGATATTATTAGAGCGAACCTGTTGGGGTAAAACAAATCCTCGAAATAAGCACGACATAGCTGATCTGCTTCAGTGGTTGTACGCCCTCTGAATAGAACCTCCTCAGGCAGTGCCTCTGACTGAGCCTAGCAAGTGGATCAGCACGGCCACGCCTGTGCAGCCTGACTATCTCTGTACCGTTACTTATATTAACCTGTTATGAAACGTCCATCTTTCCTGTGTCGACATGCTTTACTCTGGTAAATACGTTAAGATAATAATCAATATTTAAACTACGCTCACACACATTATATATATCCACATCTGTACTTCAAAGTCCTGCTTTTTCACCTTCGGAGACAGGATTAAAATCTAAAATTTTTTTTGTCACAACAAATCGCTTTTGCGTTTAATATATATATATATATATTATATATATATATATATATATTATATATATTATATCCGTTAGAGGCAGTCTCATACAACATCAATTTAAACCTTTCTATTTTTACCATCCTTTGGTTAAAATCCATGACAATTTAATTTTAAACCCGTTAGAAAGCTGTTGATTACTTTCAAACGTTCATTAAAATAAAGCCATTTTTATCTCCAATAACAAAAACAACGGTGTTACACAGACTATGGTGTGTTTAAGGCCCCATTTTGACTGCAGCGCTAGAAAGAAAGACTAGGCATACCTTTTCTAAAGCAAAACACTACTTACCGCTCAATAAATATTTATCGAAATGCAGCACCCAGGCAGTCTACAAGAAGCCAAGAAGAGAATGGATGAAACGCACTGCCTACTGCAGCTAACAGTAACGCCAACTACTGTGCACTGACTGATTCTGGAGAAGGGCGGAGAGATAACACTCCACCACCAGCACTTTACACACCAAAAAGCAGTCCCTTATTTACGCGCAGGCAAAGTACATGCCTATTAACAAAAGACCAAAAAAGGTTTCTCGTCGTGAATTTCTAGGACACTGTATGAGTGTGGTTTCCAAGCAACATGTTTCTGCTTCACGGATTTTGAGAAAAAAAATACCGAAAATTTGATTGCAGATGGAGGATGTTGTATTAGTAGGAGTGATGCGTCCTGTTGCTACAGCGCGCAAAAGCAGCTAACACCTCACAGGTCATTGGTAAAAAAATATGTTGTGTTTTTGACACCCAAACCTCACTCCCATTCAAGTCAATACCAAATTACAGCGTGTGACTGATAGGTTGTCTGCGTATCGGCTTTATTTTAGACGACCCCCGTCAAAAAAAAAAAAATCCTCCCCTGTACAACGGTATTCAAATAATTGTTTAAAAAAAAAAAAAAACAGGTTTTAAGGCTCATGTAGTAGGTAACTAATTGAATGGTATCTGGTATGTGGCAGGGGTTTTATGAAACAAAATCTAAGCATGAAATTTGCAGTCTAAAGAAATCATTTTTACTTTAAGTCTCAGGATCAAATTCGCATAGCATTTGTAAAAGTTAAAGAGATAAATACAGTATGTCTCCAGCCCTTCTATTCATATTTTTGCTGTAAAGTATACTGTACATAAACATGGTTTATTAACATTATGCAATACAAATGTTGATGACTGAATAACTGCTCTACAGTTTATTTATCTAATGAAAGCAAAACAGTGTCACTATGAGCTTCCCCACACTGTTCTGCAGCCACAGTACTCTTTATTATGGTGTGGGAGGTTGAGGGAGAAGTTTATTCATCATGCCCATCTAAGCATTGTCCTATTTTGAGACTGTGTATGAAATGTACCCTGATCTCAACTGAATGATGGTTTTGTGCTTTGTTTTGTGCTTTGTACTTCCCTGGATCCTGCTGTCCTTACTCTCCTGCTCTATAGGACATACCGGTAGACTAGACTCTAGCTTCCATTACACACTGTATTGGCTCTCAGCACAGGAATTGATTTCTTATCAGAGTTTTTTTTTTAATTTATTTTATTTTTTTCTCTAAATATTCCAAATTGAAGTATGAAATACAAATGAAGAGTTAAAAGATCTTTAGAAGAAAGAAAATTGATTTAAAAAATAATCTCCATGCGAGACAATAAGCAGGAATTTACGATAGCTGGTCACGAAAAGCATTGCTGCAACAAAACATTCTTATTTCACTGTGTGAAACTCCCCATACAGTACAAAGCAGGAAGCATTTCATAGATTACACTGTGCAACAATTTTTTTTTTTTGTTCCTGGGTAGTAAGTGTTATTTCCTAATTGCTTATGCCTCAAAAGTATAGAAAATGGCTATTATTCCCCACAAACTTTGCTTTTGTGACCAGGACAGTGATATTTCAAAATATCACTATTTCCAATGGGAAAACGGGCAAATGTGTGTCTTTTCGTTCACATAAAGTCAGAAAAAAACAACATATGAATCCAAATTAACATGTATTTATACTAAAGTAATATAAAATGAAAATGACTACAAAAGATTTAGAAGTGAGATGTTTTTCGAGATTTACGATTATACTGTATTTACAGTATTTTATATTTTATAGACTCACTAGCGATTGTGTACAACAGAGTTCAATTTCATATATTCACTAAACTGGCCAGTGATTCTATACAAATCATTAGATTTCACACTTTCACTGCAACATAGACACCAAACTGGTATCATCCAAAATGAATGATCCAGAATGATTCTAACAATGTAAACTAAATCAGACTGTGTGTCTTGCACGGGGCATTTTAACTGGTAATAGTTAATGGAATATTTTGGCCTAGTAAGTAAACGCTGATTGGCTATTGTCTGTCCGCATTGAAATAAAACACGGAAAAGTGTCAAACAAGTATAGCTCTTTAATGATGTGAAAATCCACAAACAACACATTGTGCTAATTAATGCACTGATTTAAAAACTATTTGATAATACGTATTTTATTATACTGTACATGTACAACATATTGGCCATAATAAACATCAAGCTGTAAATTCAGAAAATCAACAAAGACCAATATAACCCATGTACTGTACGGAACAATTACTACATGGTGTCAAAACTTTTTAATACAGTAAATTGTCCAATCTTACGCTTTATTTAAGCAAATAGCGATATTTAAAACCAAGGTCTCAACAACTTACATGTAAAAGAAAGAGGTGCATTCAGTTTAATGTAAAAGTATGATAATAAGCAGAGTGAGATAGTAACAGAAGTACAAACAAATACGGTATATGAGAATAAATACTGTATGAGAATACATGTATTTTTTAAATCTTTTATTTTTAGGTTTATGAATTCCCACTGCATCAAATTCTTTTCTAGGTGACAGAGCCCCCAGACCCATAGGATATCATTCCTAGATCACATCAAAGTTGCCAGCTGCTGTTAAACCAAAGGGTTTCAGTGTTCAATTTAACTGCCTGCCCACTGGTGCCATCTGGAGTCTGACGTTATTGTCGATGGTTGGAACAAGTGTGTCCACTTGTGAATTAGCTGAAGATGCACTGCATATTGCAGTGGAGGAGGGTAGTTTTGGTGTGCTAACGTTGCTATGCGAACTATTGGACCTGCCCTGGCATTTCTGTTCAAGAGAAGTTGGGATTGGATCTGCATGGATGCCCTCCCCTTTAGCTGGAACACTGTTCACTCCAGCTGCCTGAGGAACGCCCAGCTTAGCTGGATCTTGGGCGGGAATCTTGGGATAGGCCTTGGCTGCGTCCTTCAGGTCTGTTTTCAATAAGTGAGTTCCAAAGTCCAACATCTGTGGGGGATATTGTGAGACATGCTCAAGTGAGGTCATCTTGCCTTCCCCTGTACTTCCTTTCTCTGTTCTCTGCTGTGCTGGTAGTGAACGTGACCTTTCAGTGCTCAGGAATGCATCTGTTCCACTGGGAGCCCTAAGCCCACTTGTTGGCCTTATCTCTGTCCACACAAAGGCTCCATGACGCTGGAAATGGAAACAAACTTGAAATTAACCAGGGGAATGCAAACAACTAGTCCATGCAGCTGTGGCTGAGTTCATTTATTAGTTTGAGGGCTGGCAGAATTCCACTTGTTTCTCTCTCCCAGTTTATTGGCCCTCAGCCTAGGCTGAGACTGACAGAGGGTGGGGCATCAAATAATGGCGAGTCTGTCAGGCTGCTCTATTCATGAAATGGATGCATGGGAGCAAAACTTGAACAGAGGTAATAAAGCAAATAAAAAATAAGGCTTATTTTCTTCACTTTGAGGCCCTGCTTCATCTATCATGTGACTTGCAAACTGTCCCCTTGTAGTGCAACTGGATTTCATCCCTTGCAGATCAGGTTTCCATGGATACTGTTATTAATGAAAAAATTTTAGATGTATGACTGTGTTCTAATTAAGTCTTCTATTATGTTAAAAGGATTGGTGTGATGTTGCAGAATTATATAATAAAACATCTAGTAATCTATTTACTTATATCTAGCTACTGTAGCTAAATTGATAGAAATAGAGGGAAATAGTTAGACAGCTAAACACAGTACCTGTTGCTGAGCAGAAGATGAAGATCAGTTGTAAAGATGAATGTTTTTCACCACCTATGTACAACAAAGCCCTAGATATGGGGGTTGGGATTGCTGGAAGTTTAAAAAAAAAGTAATGTGCATGTATTTATTATTATTATTATTATTATTATTATTATTATTATTATTATTTATTATTATTATTATTATTATTATTGTTGTTGTTGTCAGTAGTAGTACAATTGTGAAAATAATGTTCAGTTATCAAAAGCAGAGTATAGGGGCTGTGTGTCTTACAAAGAACCCAAGTTAACCATAAATTAAGCTTTAAGCTGTAAATTGTGATATTGTGATACTGAAAAAAATATATAATGGTACCTTATAATCCACATAAATTCCTCCTCTTAATCTAGATCCAGTAGAAGCAGGGGAAAACCCTATTTAGCAGCTGAGCAGTTTATTACATTGAGGTAAGTTGTTAAAATCACTGTGGTTTGGTTTACATGCAAAAATGAAAATAATTCTCACTTTTATGTTGTGCTGTTTTGGTAGTACCTTTTGAGCAATTACATGAATTACATATTATCTTATTGCTAAGGGACTGAAAAGCAATTAGCTCTGGAATTACCCAACATGAAAATAACAAAAGTGTAAAGAATAAAACAATATCTTTTTTATGCTTTGCAAAAGGGCTTTATTATTATTATTATTATTATTATTATTATTATTATTATTATTATTATTATTATTATTATTATTATTTTGCAAAGGGTTGCCTTTTTTACTTTATAGTAGCTTCAGTATTTTATTTTTATAACTTTTCTGATAAAACAACAACATTATAAAGCACTATCATTTTAGGAGTCACCTGCAAATGGCAATCATTTTAAACGTTGAATAAATGGAGTCGCTAAAACATTCTTATGCTTTTTTTTTTTTTTTTTTTTTTTTTTTTGCTTGCCATTGCTACTTTGAACAGATCACAGTTGTTAATAAATAATTGCTTGGTATGGCCTTAGTTATAGTAGAAAGTAGTGTGAGGTTATGTCATATATGAGATCTTCACTGCTGAAGTCTCATGAACAAATGGTACAGCTTTCAAACGTGTTGCCTTTTTAGCGTGAGAGGGTGATACCCCCCCCTATACAATGTTTTGGCCGTGCACTTGCTATATTGAGACGAATGTGTGTGATATGTGCGTGATACATTACATTCTCAAAACAATGGAGAGAGAATTTGGAGTTTGTAAACTCCACGTAAACCAAACCACTGATACTAAACTAAATGAGATCTTTAAAAAGAGGAACATGATAAGAAAGTTTTTATAATATCTCTTGTCGAAGGACCTAAAAAACAGATCTTTGTAAATCCCTGTATCTGCAGTAGAAGACGCAGTGAGGCAGAAACATCAGAACTGAAGTAAACAATATTCTTTATTTTGAGGTGAAACTGGAGCACTGATTTCTCATAGTACAGTGTAGTTCACAATTAGGATTTGATAAAGAATAGGCTTACTTTGGCCAATGATCTCAGCTTTTTCCTTTGGTAGAATTAAAGCAAAAAAAAAAAAAAAAAAACTTCTAGTGGAAATTGAAGTTTGCCAGTGTTGCTACAGCAACCATGCTTCTATCCAAAACCTGGTAATTAAAATTGCTGCACTGTATTTTTCTATTTCAGCTTACAGGATTTCCAATTTACAACAATATAACAATGTATTTATTTTCAAACCAAGCTGGAACTGTGTGGCAGGGTACACCCAGCCCCTATGTGTAGTTCATGTTGTGTGTTGTTATTATTTCAAATGAATGTCTGTTGGGCACAGGTGTTTAAGTTCCGCAGGGAAGGGTTAATTGCCTTCCCTGCCAGTTCACCTGCAGGATGGGCCTGGGCCCGATTGAATGATTAACAAGCAATCAAGCTAGGCACAGCTGCATAAAAGAGGCAGGGATGTCTCACTCAGGGTTGGGTTGTGTTCAAAGGAGCAACCTAAATTAAAGGTAGAAAAATATAAACAATTGCTACTCTTGTTGGAGTTAGACCAGCACTATACTTGTTTGTTAGGTGTTTGTTGTTCACATATTGTCTGTTTTGTTTTGGCCATCGTACTGTTTGCTTTGGAAAGTGTTTTGTTTTGTTTGTTTTTTTTAAATCTTTTATTTAATAAATAAGCGCATCCATGACAAGCTGTTATTGATTTTTTAAATTGTATTTATTCACCTACAGTGATGATTGTGTGACTTAGTAAATGTATTAAGAAGAAAATACAGTGTGTCATTGTTATTATTATTATTATTATTATTTTTTATCTTTTCAAAGGTTTCAAGGTTTTGGCACTATCCAACAAATATAATTGACAATAATTCTCCACCCTTGTCTGCCATCAAATCATGTTTTCAGTCCAGTGTAAGAAAGATCATGAAACCTCTAACACTCAATATAGTATGCAGGAGAATCTACACAAGGCCATCGTGCCCGCGGTAGCTGTTCTTAAATTATAGGTCGTGAACACATTTCTGGCGGGTCGTAGTGTTAGAGAATAAAGAAAGCTTTAAATACGTTTTCCAACAAAAGCGCCACAGCAGTCTGCTGACAGTGCTGCTCTCTTATGCTGTGCTTGTACGTACTCGACTTTTTTTTCTGAGTGGCTTTTGCTATACGATCAACCAAATGAATATCTGCATTGACTGCGGTAGCCCAATCATAAGTTAGCTGGGTGGGACACAAACTGTGTCTGTTTCAGGTGCAGGTACCTGCTGTAAGTTTAACCAATAGGAGAGTCAAATATCTGCCAAGTTATACGCATCTGTCCAATCATAAACAAGCAGAGACCGTTCACGGTGTTCTGCATGAAAATTGAAGGCGAGTGAGTAGCCAATGGGAAAGTGAAAGATCTGACAGCTGTCCAATCATTCGCAAGAAGGCAGTGTGTAAGATAAGAACCTATGCAATAGTTAGCGTGCCCACAAACAGCCAAGTAAGATCAATTTATGCCCGTGCCCAAATTACTTTAAGGACCACTGATCTACACCAATCACTAAAACATTAGGTTATTATCATAACCCTGGTTCCCTGAAATACAAATTAACCATTAACATATACGGTAATGGTTACATTTCATACTTGAAAGAGAACACCCTCCTAATGAAATTTTAGTATTCTCACCCTTCCTCGAATTGGTTCATTTTCCCATTTCCTCGAATCATATTGGTGGATGAAAGACATCTTCTCAAGTAAAACCTTTGGTGTTGATTTTGGACTTGCAGTTGGAACTAAAAATAAAAGGAAATGTAAAACAAATTATGTAAATAAATAATAAATTACAGTAAGAAAACATCATGGGTTGCGCTAAAGTGTGTTGGTGGAAGGGAAAAACATTATACTGGTATAGTAATTATGTTTTCAGATAACAGGAAACAGATAACTTAATAAAACTGTAGTTATAGGAGTCTGCAATAGGTTGCAACATTCTTGTTTTCCAAATTGAAAATAAGTCTTCATTTTATAAATGGTAATTGTGTATACATTAAATAATTACTAATATTGTAGTATTCAGATGTTGAAAAAACAGCAAAGATATGTATTCATACCAAATACTGTACTGATGATTTTAATACAAACATATTCAAGTTAGTAATCCTGCATAAAAAAACTATCTAAGCAGACACAACAAAAGAAAGTGATGGAGAACACAAATCACTGGACATTAAACAGGTAAGAATTGTAAGAAGAAAATGTAGATATAAAGTTTTCCTTTAAAAAGTGGTCTCCAGTTTGAGCCTGGTCTATACCCTTTTACAAATAGAACAGGAAAATAGCTTGGGTCATAAAGCGATGTTGTACTTATTTATTTATTTATTTTAATTGAATCGTCCCTGTGTCAATGACCTACTTTCCAAAATATTATAACTTGATGGCTTTGATTTTTAGAACACATTCCACATAGTTGCATTTTACTGTGCAAGAATTCCAAAACTTAATTTATTAGTTTGCTACAGTATATCAAACTGGAAATCACTTGACCATGTTGTGCTTTATTACTATTCCCTGAAATGATAAGGGTCCAGTTAACACCTGCAACTTTGTATCTTTGACATGTGGAAGCTATAGTATGCAAGCAAATAGTGCAAGTTAGTGCCTGGGCTGAACAGACTTGTGTACTTATATAAGACACCACTACACGTCTGCTTTCAGTACAAAAAATGTATTATTACTTCATGGATAACCTGGAACAAACTCAAATATTTTTGTACTCACTGTGATGCTTTTGTGAATAATAACAACGTCACCAAACCTGAGTTCTTATTCCATGCCATGTTACACAAGTAGATAGTTGTGCAGTGTACAGTTCTGCGTCCTCAGTATACTGTTAATATTACAAACTATATGTGTTCATACTACCATACTACTACAGTACTGTGTGTGGCTGCAAGTAAGATAAAGCTACACAAATAACTTTAAGGTCCTTTGTATTTACCAAAAGTATTTGAAACTAAACATCTTTTTGTCATTTTTAAAACATCTACTCAGAAAGTTACAATCAGAACCGAAATACTGGTGTAAATTATCAAGTTATTGTCAAGTACTTGATCAAAACTATCCTCAAATATCAATTTAATAATGACTGCATTCTGCAGGACCACTGTCTATTGCTATCACCATGGAAACAGGCCAAGCAGTGTGACAGGAGATGAGACAGAACTGCACTGAAACAAAGAGAGCTTTCAGATTGAGATTTGAATAACTCAGATGCTAAGAACAAAATATAATTAAGGGGGCTGGTAGAATCTGATAAAGTTCCTGCTGACTGACATTTGAATACATATTTTAGTTAAGCATATGACTTTTTCTAATCTGTCTCATATCACAATTCAGGTATACGTTAAAACACATGAAGATTGTTGTTTGTTTATTTAAGACATCCAGATAATCCTGAACACATTTACACTTTTAAAGTAACACACTTTTTGTTAGAAAGAAATAGACAAAAATAAGAATCTTAATGTACACATGCATTAAATACTATCTTTGTCCTCCAGTTTTCAACTCTGTATCCTGCAAAAAGATTACATTATTCATTGGGTACCATTAGCTCTGTCAATATATTCTGTTTGTTTGCCAGCCTTCAAAAGCATGCTCTTAATGTTATGAAGCAATGGGTGAAATCTTATCAACATACACAAATCAACATTGACCCCAACCTATTAGAATATTCTTCATCTCTACAAAGCATATAATGTACCATATTCATGTACACACAGCCATCACAATATACACTACCCTCAAACAAGTAATGGTACAGATCAGTAAATGTAACTTGAGGCTGCGGCATTTGTTTCAGACCATTTTGACCAAATATTTTGGTATCCCTAAATAGCTAATGATCTACACTTCAAATACACAAAATATTTTGGTGAGCAAGCTCTTACAAGAGCAGCGGTACCCCCAAAATGTTATCCAATTTCTGGGAATGCAGAATGTCTGGGGATGGGACATTAATTGCCCATTTACTCAAATCAAACTAACTAAATATCTTAGTATCCTAGAATAGATATAGCTCTTTTTTATACACATTTAATGATTTTTAGAAGAATTACAGTATGACGAATGCAAGCATGATAATTGATAACATTAGAGAGCATCTATTTTCAGGTCTTGTTGTAACGTACTATCCATTTCATCTTATAATTAAGTAATTAGATCTTCTGCAGCAGGCTCTTTCACCTTGTAATTTCTGACGCAAGTAGTTAAGTATCCAGACGAAGCCAAAGGTGCTTAACATTCTGAGAAGAGAATCGCTAGATGGATATGTGTCCTCACGGTTTTAAAAAATCGACAGAAAGTTTTTAATGTAATGATAATGATTTTTTGCTAAAAAAAAAGATGAAGATGGCTTTTCTTCGAATTAGTATGTTTACCAAATTGTCACTATTTTTTAAATGGTGCAAGGTTAAAGGAACATGTTTTTTTCTGATATGTCAGGATAGATCAGTTGTGGGGCAATACATAGTCTTTTTTCATAAGTATTTAGACTGTAGGCTACATGAAGTACAGTTCAACTGTCAAATAACACTGAAAACAGTATTAGGCACATATTTAATCTTTAAAATTACCTTTTGTTTCCTGATTTCAATGTGTCTGTTGGCTTTGTTATCAACATCTATAAACTTCTTATTCAGGCAGATTTGTTTTTAACATTGACAAGGAAAATCAATAATAGTACACTTATTTTCTGCACTGACTCTGGTGGCTGAAGGAGTTGCTATGGTTTCTACAATAAACATGTGTGTGTAGGTAAGCCACTCACTTTCAGAGCAGGGGGCAGTAATTTTTTTGTTTTGTTTGTTTCATAGCCCAGATGTCACAAAAGAGCATTCAAAAGGTAAACATTGGGGATATTATTAAGATTAGAACCCATTTAGTTGCAATGTTGATGTAAGTCAGTGAAGTATGTTAATTACCTGTACCTGTCTCATATATAATGGTTATTTAGCTTGCCTGTGGTTTATTGACATAAAAAAAGCTGTTTTTCACTCTTTGATGAATAAGGGTACATTTAGTGAATGTAAACACTATACAGCAACATATTACACTTTGATTCTATTCCAGAAACAACTGGTTCAGAATGTATATAAAGTCTTGTAATTATAACAGATTCCAGATGTACACCACTTGTACTGAACAATTAAACTAAATGTATTAGTGCTAAGGCCACAGTCTCCACTAAAGCAAATTAATCCAAACTATAAAAAAAAATAAAAAATAAACAATTTTTCACATAGGTTTTCACAGAGCATCTGTTTTCAGATTTCTGTTCTGATTCAATTATTTTATTACTCACATGTCAAATGCAAACTGAGTGCATTGAAGTAAAATATTTTACCCCAGCCAACATAACTATGTGAGTTACTATGGCAATGGAGGGATGCCACTTTGAGCTTCTTTATGCTCTGAATCTTAAAATTCTGTAGAGCTCTCCAACTCTAATTGTGGGGCTGTGGTAACAAAAGAAAAACATACAAAACCACAAATGCTCAGATTTTAATTAGCATGCTTTTTATTCCATTTAAACTGAATAGAAAATACTCACAAAAAGATCATTTACATTAGGATTCATGTTCTTAGTGTTCTATTATTAATCTAAAAAATGACGATTCCCAGTAACCATACTATTGAGTACCAGTTTCAATTATGTAAAGTGTTCAATATTTGACACTTTGCTGCAATTACATGGATACACATTTATTGTACTTTAGGCTGAAATCAAATTAACTTTTGGTCCTGAATAAATTATTCTGACAATTTACGATAAATAGAAAACGTTGTTTGCAGGTAAATCGTACTTGAAACCAAGTTGTAGACCCAATGTTGGGCAACAGTAACCTAGAGACATGAAATACCTGATGTATAAACTATGATAAAAAAGAGAGATCTGTATATTAATAACATGCACTTAGTCAATTCATGTTGGAATGCTGCTTACCAATTCCTGAAGCAGGAGATTTATTTGGGTTTGCTCCATATCTTGTATTCAGAATATGTGTCTGCGGCAAGGACGTGAAATCGCTTCTCTGGGTGCTGTCTCTGCTATAAGGTGGGGAATGCTGCAACTTGCTGTTTGGTGCACTTTGCCACCAATTACACTTTTACAAGAGCAGTTGAAATGAAAAATAAAAATATTTTTTTAATTAATTTTTTTATGGAACACGTGAAAAGTTTTTTAAGTTTGGACATTCCATATGAAATTTCTTAATATAATCCCACCACACTAAACTTTTATTCACTTTGACATAGATTGAGCTAATGCCAGAATAAAATGCCAAATATATGTTAATAATATTTATATAGCACCTTTCAGTGGACCACCATCACAAAGTGCTTTACAAGATACAAGACTGGGGTGTGTGAACTGTGCATCAGTTGCAGAGTCACTCACAACAATGACTTGCTCAGGGTCACACAGCTGGGATTTGAACCGGGGACCTCCTGTTAACAAGACCGTTTCTTTAACCACTGGACCTAAATAATCTAAATAAACTAAAGCAGTGGTGCACAACTCAGGTCATGGAGGGCTGGTGTCCCTCCTGGTTTTTGTTCTAAATTAGTTAATTGGACCAATTAAGCTTCTAATAAGGTCCAATAAAGTACTTTAGGGTGCAGTTGGAATAAAAACCTGCAGGGACACCGGCCCTCCAGGATCGAGTTGTGCACCACTGATCTAAAGAGACTAATGTGGTATAAGATGTCTAATTTCCAAAACATTGAGCCCTTCATTAATTATTTAATTAATGATTCATTATTTAACCTGCAGTGATATTTAGATCCACCATTGTTTAAATCAATTTAATGCCCTGAATTCATACAGAATTGACCCAATTAAGTAGACCCCCCCCCCCAAACACATAAATAGAGAAACACAGTGATACAGACACAAGTAACAGGATTATGGAGAAAAAGATTACCTGGTTTTCTGTTTCGATGTAATATATTGGATCATTAAAGCTTCTGACATTAGTTGTGATGCATTTAGCATAGTAAGGCTGAGGTATGTTGTGTATATTTGGTGAACTCTGATGGTCTAGTAATGAGCTGTTCCTTCGAAACACATAATTGTGATTGTATCGTTCACGTCCAAGGCTTTCTGGCAATTTCTCATTAAATATCCTGAAGGTATTGGAGCTGAAATAAATACAGGATGACAGTTATTAATTTGTCAACCAAGGAAACAGAAACATCTCAATGAATGTTAATTAAAATCTTAAAATGATTTTATTTCTCTTGCTTATCGTCAGTCTTACATTATACACCAAGGAGTATTTTCAATTTATCAAAACAACGGCAGATCTAATTACCACAACTTTTTAAATAATTAATTAAGAGCCCAAGGTTATAGAATCAAACATCCAATAATGAATGTTTGTCAAGAAGGTTCAAATTTTAATTATTTAAATGGTGGTGGTATTTAGACATACTGGTGTTTATATCCACTGAATCAAACCTTGAATTTAACCTCTAACCTAACACTGCTACCATGTTGCAGCCATGTGACATTTAAAATGTGCGTATTAACATAGACTTTGACATAGGCTTCATCTCTGAATGGCAGATGCTGTATGTTTCTATTGGACAAGACTGAAGAATAGTTTTAGGAAGTTTTAGTTTTAATAGTGTATACTGTCTATGATTGTGTCCAAGGCATGTGTCTGCAGGTTGACATTCTAAATTCCAGTTAATCGTCCACTACAAAAACAAGCATAAAGATCTGTCATCACAAAATTCCTTGCTTCTGTTTTAATCGGTAGGATTGACGACACAACAGAAATGAATCCGTCAATTTAAAACTTTAAAAACTTTAGGGTGTGGGATAACGCCAGGGAACTTATTATGTTGCCTAAATTGTTGTTTATATAAATGACCTAGCAATGAACTGCTCTGAAGGTCAGGGTATAAGCTGCCTGTTACAGACTATATGGCCTGGAGGGACTGAATAATGCAGCCCTGACTTCAAGCTCAAATAATTTGCTTAAGAAGTCAGTGCAACGACTCAACAGGCTGGAGTAATAAAAATACTGTAAATAACATCATTCAGATTGTAAATTCCATCTCTGCCCAATCATCCTGGGGTATAAACCTAGCCCAGGGATGCCAAAACTAAATGAATGCATCCAGACTGAGATCCTTTGTCATCCTTTGTTAGGAGTGTTTTTTTTTTTTAATTATCTCATTAACAAAGGATTGAACAAAAATGGAAAACCAGCAGTCAGTAAGGTGTATGATTTGATGCCTGAAAGGCATGGATTGTTTCTGGAGGGATAAATCATGAATATCCCTCTGTAAATACTGCCACTAGTTCCTTCAGAGTGGTTGGGGTAGAACTCCGCAACTTAGTCTGTTGTCCATGTGAAACTGAATTTAACATTTATATCTGATGATTGGGTAGGCCAATAAGTAAGTGTTGCTGTTCATACCAGTGTGTCACAACTTGTACAGTGTATAAAAGAGCATCTTCCATATTCCAATATTGTATAACCATTAAAGTATCTGTATTGTTATAGCCAAAAAGGTGATTTATCAACTCCATAGTAAATCCAGGTATGCCTCAAATTACTATGCAATCAATAGCTTGAGTCAAATTATAAATAGCTGGGATTGAAAAGTTTAAATATCCTAGCAAAAAGAATAAAAAACAAATAAAAAATATAATAAGTCTGTGTATTACATCTTCAAAATCTCCTAAACCGTTTTCTGTATTCTTTTGAGATTACTAAATGCAGGCAGGGTTTTTTTTTTTTTCATGGATTTGTTCACACCAGCCAATAAATGATCATTAAATATAGATAAAATAAAACGGCTTACGGAAATGTAACAATCTAACTACACAACATGGTGACATTTTATCAATAAATTCAAAAAAATAACACGATTACCAAAACCCCTTCTTGTACACGATGGCAAAAGCAGTCGTCACTTGTTGGTACAGTCTTGGCTCCAGTCCCTCAGAACAGCCTTTCACAAAATGATACGGTTCGTATTTAGGAGTTTACCAGAATATAACAACGATACTCACTAGAATTGTTCCGGAACTCTCTTCTTTTGGGTTAAGAAAAACTCATACGGCTGATACATTGTTTTCCCCTGGGAATTATTATTATTATTATTATTATTATTATTATTATTATTATTATTATTATTATTATTATAAGTAGTCGTAGTCGTCGTCGTCGTCGTCGCAGTAGTATTTGTATTCTGATACAAATGTTGAGGTTGCTGTACAAATAGCAAAACTAATTGTTACAATTGTGTTTACTGCCTGGCAACCTGCGTCTCCAGGAACGCGTTGAACAGGTAACTGGACTGTGACGTCACCGCACGTGTAACAGCACAATGCACAGAATAGTTTGTCCGTCGTTTTAGAAAACGTATTTTCAAATGTAAATGTTATTACTATAACTATTCATGTATGTACAGTAAGTGCGCATACCGGTAGTTTGCAATGCAGGTACAGTTTGTATGTATGTAAGGCTATTGTTTTTTGTATCACCCTAGAATTAACACATTTTGCTTCTTAAAGTCGAATGAAACCTGCTGAATAGTGTTATGTTAACATACTGAATTGTTGTTAACATACTGCTTTAAAATCTAAATTGAAAAACTTTATCCAGTAGACTTTTGCGATATTATTTTGTAGTTTCTTTGATTACATGATGTTAAATAAAAAATCAAAATGATGTTCATTATATGAATATATATATAGTCTCAATCTTAAAATTCTAGATGATGCAAAACTGGTTGGTCATAGCTTTATCTATCTATCTATCTATCTATCTATCTATCTATCTATCTATCTATCTGTTGTTTCTCCCTCAATAGAATACTGATATTACATATGTAACTGTACATATATTGAAATTCACTGTAGCACAATTAGTCAATTTTATTCACGCTCAACTTTCAAAACCTAAGGGACATAATTCATAGCATCATCTAGCAATTCATTTCTCACAAATTCAAAAGCAACATTCAATAGTCTGTTTATGAAATCTGGAATTCCAGCCTTCGGAGCTCTGTTTTTCCATTGAATCATCTGGGAGCTGCTTTCTATTTAAGATGGATAACATCATACCAGCAGCCTGCAGGACTGAGAAGGTGCAAAAAGATCTAACACTACACAGAGGAGGAATACAAAAACTTGGCAGACACAGTGGAGAATAATTTGACTGTTTGAACAGAACAAAAAGGAAATTCAAGATAAATTTAGTTTAAATGCATTGTGCATAATCCACTGAGCTCAGTTTAGAAACTGTTGAGAGCTCTCCAGATTCAGGGGACAGATGACATTCCAGCCCGTCACATTTTCCCAAGAAGACTCAGTGTTCTATGCTGACATCTAAACATCAAAGATTGTTGTACATACTTTAATGCTGTTTTTAATACTATACTTACATTGCTTACACAGTACCCGAGGGAGTACCCCTTTGGATCAATGTGTCTGTAGCTGGGATTTCATTTGAATTATGGTGCCACTATCCTTGTAGCATAATAGCAAAGAAAAAAAAAACGAATTACATTATAATAATAATCGCAGATAGGCTACGCTAAAGCAACACAAATGTCGATTAACCTCAGCAGTTTTTTGTTTGTTTTGTACTTTGCTATGAGCTATGAGCAACGCCATAATAAATATGTAATCCCAGCCTGTGTGTGCACTCTATATACACTCTATAATCCAGTCATCCACATTGTTTCCTTAAAAAAGTTCTTGTTCGGTATGCTAGTATGCATGTATGTATGTGAAGATAGGTGAAAGGCAATAGTTTCAATAGTTGTGATAGCTGTTGCTGATCCCGGCTCAAGTTGCATGGAAAGTATAACACATACCTTACACACATCATTTTGGAATTAAAAAGGTGACTATTCACATCAAAAAAATGTTGTTGCGGTGAAATTTATAGTCTTGAATGTTTCATAAATTCTGCCTAGAAAGCATTCAGACTAAATACACTGAATGCATTACTGAACACATTAGTGGGCACCTAATGTTATTTGATCCAGGTTTTGGTTTTCAGATGGAATAAAGGAAGTAATAACTCCTTCAGAAACCTTAAAGTGATTTTAACTAACACAGTGATTCTATACGTTTTCCACGTCATGCACATCTGCTCACTATATAGGACTCCAAAGTGCAGTTTTGAAAGAAACCTACAGTTTAGCAAACTTGTATTTTCATTTTACAACATATGATTTGATTAAAGAAATCTGTGCCTTGCTGTTAGATAGTCTTGCACTTACCTGGTCATTTTACCTGGAGAGATAAATTGTCGCTACCTCTTCAGGACCACCTTTCTTGTCTTGTTTCCAACTATCTGCTTCCCGTAATGCTGTCAGTTATACACTCTGACCAAGGTGAAATGACCTAGGAAGTACAAGTGTAAAAGATTTTCTGGAAGACAAGGCAAGCAAACATGGAACATTCTTTAACCAAGTGTAATTCTAGATGTAATGTTTTAAAATGAAAATACATGTATAGCATGTGTTTATTTAAAAACTTCACAGTATTTTTGAATATTTATGAAATGTTTTTTGTTCGATACAACTACCAGTACTTTAAGCTTTTTATTTTCAGTGAACACTTTAGGGCTAATCTTAATTGAATCTGGTTCAGCTAACTCACATATTTAAAAACAAAGCTTAATTATTTAAGGGAATGGCAGATTGATTTGCTATTTAAAATGGTTCCCATAGCCACAATTGAGTGGGTGTGGCTGCAGGTTGATGTGACCTAACACAGGGATTGATTTGTTAGTTTAACTTCACATGAGACTGCAGGATTGATATGTAATACATGCTATTGTTCCAGAACGCAATCTGCTAATTCTTCTTTAATACCCATGGTTGTCACAAAACAAAGCTTTAAACCAATGCACTGTCAAGTAAACAACTTCAGTATGTTGTTTAGCATTGTCACTGACAGCTTGTGCTGACGTCAAACCAGGGAATGAATGGAATAAAACCAGGTACTTTGGAAATGAGTCGTTATTGTGCTCAGTCTTTATTAAATAAAAATTAAACAAAACAAAACCCTTCTAAATAACAGCAAAACTAAATGGCACGATGGCCAAAATAAGCAAACTACAACCAGAACACAAAACAAATACTGTGCTGGTACAGAGATCAGGTTGGTTGCAGTTGCTTTTCTCTCTTTGCATATATCTCACAAACACTGTCTCAGTTTCTCTCTCCACTCTCATCAACCTCCCTGGCGCGGCTGATTTGCTTTTATATAAGTGGCCACCTCCCCAATTGGTAATTATTTAATTAATTTGGAAGATGTCCACATTAAGTACGAGTTTCCTTTCAATTCGAAGATGACCAAGCCAATACTTTTATATATGCCTGCCACAGGTCAGGTATTTACTGAGCATTTTATGTCAGAGTTGTTGACAGGCCCCTCCAGAAAGTGCTGTTCTCTATTAAGCCTGCCGAGGGAATATGTAGTCACTCCGCTGAAATCACTTTCTCTTTTGCTTCTCACAATCAGGTAGGTAAGGTATGTATAACTAACCTCTTCAGTTGCATGATTGATTCTTGTAAAAGAGCTCTCACTTCAAGTTTTTCTGCTAATTCCCCTGCAATTTATTGCTGGAAGTTGGCATGCCACTTCATCAGAATCAGAAACTCGGCTTCTGAGGACTGAGCTGAAACGCTGCGCAACTATGCACTGGTTAAAATAAATAATAAATAAATAAAAATCTTTCTTTACTTTCAACAGCCTACATCACTTGGCGACTGTAGTCTGCTTTCTTAACTTACAGCATCGACTGTCTGTGTTTCTTCCTCTGCTTTTTGCATCTAATCGATATATATATATATATATATATATATATATATATATATATATATATATATATATGTGTGTGTGTGTGTGTGTGTGTGTGTGTGTGTGTGTGTGTGTGTGTATATATATATATATATATATATATATATATATATATATATATATAAACAAAGAGAGAAAAGAGAGGTACTTCCTCCACCGGGAAACGACTCTGCCACACTCTGTTTGAGTCATCGCCTCTGGGCTGACTTGGCCTGCACTCGATGTGGCCTAAAAAAAATAGAAAAATACCCCACCCTTCAGCTTCTGCTGTGTGTGAGTGTGCAGCCAATGTGTGCTTCCTCCTCTGAGTCTGATTCAACCCACTGTATAGGTCTGAAGGCTGTGCTCTACTCTGCTGTAAGTTACAGCTGCTCCACTTGTGTGACTGCATATGGATCAGACTGATACTGTCTGTAGGCAGTGCTCCCCACCGCTGCATGCTGTACGCTGCCTTGGTTGTGTGACTGCACATGGTCCAGACTAGACACACAGCCCAGTAACCTCAGAGTTTATGCCCCTGGTGCTCGCCACCGTCTGTGTCTCGGTGCCTCAGAGCCTTGGTGCCTCTGTGCTTCGGTGCCCTCGGTGCTCAACGCGCAGCACCCTCGTGCTCTCGGTGCCTCAGTGCTTCAGTGCCTCAGCACTTCAGTGCCACGGTGCTTCGGTGCCTTCGGTGTTTAGACGATCCTTGTATCGGTACCTTCAGTGCCCTTGGTGCATTGGTACCTCAGAACCTCTGTGTCCCCGGTGCTCCAGTGCCTCAGCGCCTTCATGCTTCGCTGCCTCTGTGCTTCACCGCCCCTTGGTGCCTAGATGCTCCCTGCTTCAGTGTCCTCGGTGCATAGGTATCTCAGAGCCTTGGTGCTTCGGCACCCTTGGTGCTCCAGAGCCTTGACGCCTCAGTGCTTCGGAGCCTTCAGTGCTTAGACCCTCTCTGCATTGATACCCTCAGTTCCCTCGGTGCTTCGATGCCTCAGAGCCTTGCTACCTCAGTGCCTTGGTGCTTCAGCATCCTCAGTGTTCCCGGACCTTGGTGCATCAGTGCTTAGGTGTCCCTAGTGCCCAGACGCTCTGTGCATCGGTGCTTTGCCTCGGCACGTTGAGATGTCCAAGTTCATCCCTTGCACATTCTATGGAGGGAATCTTCCCCCACAGGACAAACACCTCCTGTGTGTCAGGTGCTTGGGGATGCAGCACACCTCCTCCGCCCTAGGAGATGAGATGTTCTGCTTAATCTGTGTGACATCCCAGCCTTGGACCCTAAACAGAACGCTCACAGAGTTTACAGGAGCGGCTTCCTCAGCCAGCTCAGCTGAACCATCTGCAGCTTTGGAAGCACCGTCCTCCCCCCTCCTCCACCTGCCTTCGAGCCCGTCACAGAGCATACCCTGTGCACAGGCTTCAGCCCACTGAGCTCACAGCTATTTACAGTCTCCTTCGAGGAGCAGTAAGCGGGCAAGGCACAGTAGGCAGGCCAAGGATTTTTGGGACCTGAACAGCCAGATGGCTCAGGTCCTAGAGTACCTAGTCATGCAGCAGTCTCTTCCCCTGCTCCTGCCCCAGCTCCAACTCCAGCACCTGCCCCGGTACTGACCCCACCTTCACTGGCGGTCGCAGATGTCTCAAAGTGATGGAATGGGGACTCTTTAGCACAGCAGGAGACTGCTGCAGGAGACCCAACTGCTAGCTTCAGACCTATGCCTGGACTCGGTTACACTATTACAGATCTCTGGCTTCCAGAGGCAAGCCTTGGGCAGAAGCCTAACAGGCTTGGTGGTATCATGCAGACAGTTGTGGCTGTCTCAACTGAGGGTCCCAGATGTGGACAAGTCTTCCCTATTGGACACGCCTATCTCCCTTGGCCATAATTTCAGGCCAGCTGTGGAAGAGAGGCAAATTGGCTCTGCAATGCTGCAATGCTACCCTCCCAAGCCCCAGCATGAGAGAGGGGCAAGCGTTGGCGTCTGGCAGTTACTATGGTATTCCAGACAGTTTCAATCCCCATTGTGCCATGGGGTGACCTGAGGCACTGCCTCCAGGCCCCTGCGGCCATCAAAATGCCGGAAATGGGGCCCCAGCGCATCAATGTTCAGGGAGACAGTTCCAGAGGAACCGCCCCAGGCAGCCTCCAAGACAGGTTCCACCCCACCCTCAGCAATCTCAGCAGGGGCCCTGAAAAGTTACTCCACATGCGCCTGATCCAAGCGTTTTTCAATGCCTTCCGACTACACCCCAAATGTGACAGACACTGTTGGCTGACTGTGTCTAGTGTATGCTGGGAGGCCCTGTGCTGGTGGAGGCAAGCCTCTCACCTGCGTGAAGGTGTAAGGCTGGGAGTGATCTACAGCCATCAGGTGGTGACGACAAACGCATCCAACTCTACTTTGGGTGTGGTCTGAGCAGGCAGAGGAGTCCACGGGTCCTGGTCGGGTCGATAGAGCCCTGCGCATAAATTCGCTGGAACTGCGAACGGTTCACCATGCTCTCCAACATTTCTTCCCAGTATGTCCTTGTCTGCATGGACAACATGTCTGTAATAGCGTATGTTAACCACCAGGGAGGACTTTGGTCCCCGGGGTTGCACCAGCCATTGACCTGGGCAAAGAGGAACTTGCTATCCCCCCTGGCTGTTCATCTTCCTGGAGTGGTTCATCTTCCATCAGAATAGCGACTCCACCCTCAGGTGAAAGTCTCTAAATATCACCACAATTTGTTTTGAGACATAGACTACACAAGAAATGTATATCCACTCAACAGAAACATACATGTGGGAAAGTTGGCTATGCCTAACAATTATTTATTTATTCAGTATACTGGTACAGTAAACAATGTATAAAAAATATGTGGGAGTCCAGGGCTTGCTTCTAATAATGAATACAGGATTACAGCTTCAAAAGAACGCAAAATGAAATAAAAATAAAAAACAAGGTATATCTGACGATACAGAAAACAGGTGCACATTCTGTAGAGTGAAATCTTAGGAGATTTATAATGATAGCATGCCTAGCTTTGTAAAATACAGCAGTGCTCAAAAAGGCAGAAAATGGACACCCAAGTACTCTAGCTGAGCATTTGGCAGCATGTCTTAATTTGTGACCCCAAACCATGGATAGGGAGACAGATCTGCTGACACATTAAGAATGAAGTGATGACTGCAGTGTGTGAAATGAACACAAAACAATGGGTGATATCACAGAAGAACAGGACTAAATGCACCACTTGTTGGTGCTAAGCTGCTTTACAAACACCACAATGCTGATCATTTTATTGTATTTTATTGTTTGATTGTCATGCTAATGAAGTATTTAAAAAAAACAAGCATGTTTGATTTCTGGTTGTTCATTGGCTAAAACTAAATAAAATAAAATAAATAAATAAATAAATAAATAGAAGCAGTGTATGTGAGCAGTTTGCACATTTGCTAAAGTTACAGAGATACATCAGAGTATGTACTGCAGCCTACTTTATAGACAAGGGCAGAAGTTAAAACAATGCGGCGTGGAAACGGTTAAATCACTACTGGAGGAAATATGTGTTGCAGAGCAGCAGTAGTTTAGATTTTAAAGCAGACGCCAATATCTCAAAGTGTGCTAACGGAAAGTGATTATTACCTAAAAGGTCACTTGATCCCAGAATGGCAGTCACATAGGTTATAGATCAATGTCATGGTAACCAACACAAAGTCAAACGGTTGCTGAGATTTGAGTGTGGTGGTGACAGATTAAAAACTGTCCCAAAAAGGTTCCTTTATCTTGTACGATAATCACCATCGAACTTAAGCGAGAGTATCATACTTTAATTACATACTGGACCCTCCCCCTCTGTTCAATAGCTTTAGTGGTATTAATTTAAATAAATAGATTATGAAACGGCTTGAACTAACATAAATTGAGCAGAATCAGCGCTGGAGAGTCCCAACCCCCAACCCATTAGAGCAGGAGAGGCTGCTGCCCTTACTTGTCAAGGTTTTACAGGTACATGCTTGGAATTTAGTTTAAAGAAGAACAAAATTCTACCCATGTTTCTCCAGTTGACTAGGGTACAAATGTCAGGTAGATTCCTTCTTGTTCTGGTGGATATAATGTATGCCAGTAGCTAATATGCAAGTTACACCAGTTTCTGTTCACATTGGCATTTCTAGAAGGTCAGCAAGTGCACATGGAAAGTTTAATGCGTCCTATACATTATATATTTCTATCAGTCGACTAAGATCTTTTGTGTCAGCTATACTTGTTAATGTCTGTTCACAGAGGTTTGTTCTGTGTCTTGGTTACTAACATGAACAATTTAAATAAGGTTTGCTCAGCAAGTACTATTGCAGTTGGGCTAAGTGTGCACAGCATGAGGGATCAGTGTGTAGCTGCCTGGAAAGCTTCACTGTGTGAGCAGTAGCCAAGGCACTCAAATAAAAGCTGCCCTTTTCTCTGGAGAGAAAAGGGAAAGAGGGCTGGGAAAAGTCTGCTGTATCTTTACAATGTAGCTGGCTCTGCAAGTTCACTTTCTGAAGACCTGGCATGTAAATTACATTTAGAAATGTGATCTGTGATACATTAAGTCCTATTATGTTAATGCACAGCTTCCTGCCTATAGGAAATCTTTATAAAGTTGACGGTGCATTATCATTTTGCTGTATTTCTCTATACACTGTATACACAATAAAAAATACATGAATCAATAAATAGATTTGCATGAGTCAACAGGCAAGACAAAAGCAAATGTGTATAGAAATGTTATGATGCATTGCATATACAATAAAAGATGGGCTGCAGAGAATTCCTGTAGTACAAATTTATTCTATACAGGGGTTTACGACGTGGTTTGAAATCATGAAACCCCAGAATTATTGTCGTTTATAGTCTGTTTGTTATTATTATTATTTTTTTTATATAATACATGGATCAAAAGGAGAATTACACTTTGCGCTTTCCAATAGAAGGGTTTACAGTGCTGGCAGAGTGAGTCACGTCACCCATCTTAAAAGTGGTTGCTATGGCAATATTTGTTTCCCTTTGAGAATGGCCGTACCGCCTTCATTGAAGATTGTGAGAAATGAGGTAGCAAGATATTATTTGGATATTGGATTTTAAATCTTTCAAATTAACATGCATTGCTATCTTTAATTACTGTATACCTTTTAAAGTTCTCTTTAGTTACCTATGTATATGTGCAATACTCTGCATTAAACTGACAACAGTTGGTCAACAGGAATCTGTTGAAGAATAAATTGCTGTGATATGGACACAGAAAATACATATATAGCACATATAGCATATCGACATTAATATTCAAAATGTGAGAATGTGGTCACATGGGATATCAAGGGAGAGAAATAATTTGTTTGGGGTGGGTGTTTGGAGGGAGTTACGTGAGTGAGAGAGGTAGAGAAAATATTTAAGAAAAACAAAACTGCTACATGAGCAGAAAGCACAATACTTGTTTATTTGGTGTCAGTGTTATGCAAACCTTTATTCCGCTCTATGCGTTGTCGTTTTTTTTGGACAGATTTTTATTTTACTTTAATAAATACGCGCACCGGCGCTTTTCACCAAACAAGTACCTGTCTGCCTCTCTATCAGTTTTCCGGTGTGGGGACATCATCACACTGCTGTTCTGTCACACCTGTCTGCACAGTTGAAACGAGTTTCATGATTTGCAATAATTAAAGTAGCTCAATGGAAATGTTATTTTCTCTTGGATGTAATTTAGATTGTTTTATATAATTCACAATGTCAGTAGAAATATTTAAAAATGAAAGGGATTTACATGATTCGGTTTAGTGAATGTGTTTCTGTGCATTAAAAAAAGTTAAAAGAAGAAAGTGCTGCTTGCAAAAACTCAATGAAGCCTGGCAAAGTTGGCATTTGTGGAATGGTCAGCAATGACTTCATATTTTAACTAATTACATGGAGTTAAAATACTTGGGAGTATACTGTTAACTATTCATTACAAAAAGGCCATAGCTACCAGTTCTCCAGGTTTTGGATCACTGAGTAATTTACTCAACAATTTAGACACAATGTGAGTAAAATGTATTTTGGGTGAGTAAAATGCAACATTACCTTTAAGTCATGAGTACTCTCAATAAGTACTGTACATATGGCTTTCCTTATTTTACAGCTGAAAAAGTCCAACAATGTATTTTTCGTGGCAATTTAGTCCTGCCTTAATAATATAAATAATATTATAGTTTGGGAAGTTAAGAACATAAGAACATAAGAAAGTTTACAAACGAGAGGAGGCCATTCGGCCCATCTTGCTCGTTTGGTTGTTAGTAGCTTATTGATCCCAAAATCTCATCAAGCAGCTTCTTGAAGGATCCCAGGGTGTCAGCTTCAACAACATTACTGGGGAGTTGATTCCAGACCCTCACAATTCTCTGTGTAAAAAAGTGTCTCCTATTTTCTGTTCTGAATGCCCCTTTTTCTAAACTCCATTTGTGACCCCTGGTCCTTGTTTCTTTTTTCAGGCTGAAAAAGTCCCTTGGGTCGACACTGTCAATACCTTTTAGAATTTTGAATGCTTGAATTAGGTCGCCACGTAGTCTTCTTTGTTCAAGACTGAACAGATTCAATTCTTTTAGCCTGTCTGCATATGACATGCCTTTTAAGCCCGGAATAATTCTGGTCGCTCTTCTTTGCACTCTTTCTAGAGCAGCAATATCTTTTTTATAGCGAGGTGACCAGAACTGAACACAATATTCAAGATGAGGTCTTACTAGTGCATTGTACAGTTTTAACATTACTTCCCTTGATTTAAATTCAACACTTTTCACAATGTATCCGAGCATCTTGTTAGCCTTTTTTATAGCTTCCCCACATTGTCTAGATGAACACATTTCTGAGTCAACAAAAACTCCTAGGTCTTTTTCATAGATTCCTTCTCCAATTTCAATATCTCCCATATGATATTTATAATGTACATTTTTATTTCCTGCGTGCAGTACCTTACACTTTTCTCTATTAAATGTCATTTGCCATGTGTCTGCCCAGTTCTGAATCTTGTCTAGATCATTTTGAATGACCTTTGCTGCTGCAACAGTGTTTGCCACTCCTCCTACTTTTGTGTCGTCTGCAAATTTAACAAGTTTGCTTACTATACCAGAATCTAAATCATTAATGTAGATTAGGAATAGCAGAGGACCTAATACTGATCCCTGTGGTACACCGCTGGTTACCACACTCCATTCTGAGGTTTTTCCTCTAATCAGTACTTTCTGTTTTCTACATGTTAACCACTCCCTAATCCATGTACATGTGTTTCCTTGAATCCCAACTGCGTTCAGTTTGAGAATTAATCTTTTGTGCGGGACTTTGTCAAAAGCTTTCTGGAAATCTAAATAAACCATGTCATATGCTTTGCAATTATCCATTATGGATGTTGCATCCTCAAAAAAATCAAGCAAGTTAGTTAGACACGATCTCCCTTTCCTAAAACCATGTTGACTGTCTCCCAGTACCCTGTTACCATATAGGTAATTTTCCATTTTGGATCTTATTATAGTTTCCATAAGTTTGCATATAATAGAAGTCAGGCTTACTGGTCTGTAGTTACCTGGTTCAGTTTTGTTTCCCTTTTTGTGGATCGGTATTACGTTTGCAATTTTCCAGTCTGTCGGTACCACCCCTGTGTCAAGAGACTGCTGCATGATCTTGGTTAGCGGTTTGTAAATTACTTCTTTCATTTCTTTGAGTACTACTGGGAGGATCTCATCCGGCCCAGGGGATTTGTTTATTTTAAGAGCTCCTAGTCCCTTTAACACTTCTGCCTCAGTTATGCTAAAGTTATTTAAAACTGGATAGGAACTGGATGACATGTGGGGCATGTTGTCAGTATCTTCCTTTGTAAAAACTTGTGAAAAGTAATCATTTAACATATTTGCTATTTTTTTTTTCTTCCTCTACGATTTTGCCATTTGTATCTCTTAAACATTTAATCTCCTCTTTGAATGTTCTCTTGCTGTTGTAATATTGGAAAAACATTTTGGAATTGGTTTTAGCTCCCTTAGCAATGTTCATTTCTATTTCTCTCTTGGCCTTTCTAACTTCCTTTTTGACTTGCGTTTGCAGTTCTGTGTACTCTTTCTGCGTACTTTCTTTTTGGTCCTTTTTTAATGCTCTGTAAAGTGCCTTTTTTCGCTGAATATTTTTTTTAATTGATCTATTAAACCATTTTGGCAATTTAGTTTTACATTTAGATTTGTCTACTTTAGGGATGTAATTGTTTTGCGCCTCTAGTACTACATTTTTGAAGAACAACCATCCTTCTTCTGTGGGTGTTTTCTCTATTTTACTCCAATCTACTTCTGTTAGTCTCTGTTTCATGCCTTCATAGTTTGCTTTTCTAAAATTGTAAACCTTAGCTTTAGTCTTTACTTTTGGGGATTTAAAAAACACTTCAAATGAGACCATGTTGTGGTCTGAGTTTGCCAGTGGTTCTCTGACCTCTGTTTTAGTTATTCTATCTTCGTTATTTGAAAAGACTAAATCAAGGCATGCCTCCCCTCTAGTGGGTGCCTTCACAAATTGTGTTAGGAAGCAGTCATTTGTCATTTCCACCATTTCTATTTCATCCTTCGTGCTACCCACCGGGTTTTCCCATTTTATTTGGGGGAAGTTGAAATCCCCCATTAGTATGGCTTCTCCTTTGCTACACACATTTCTAATGTCATTGTATAACAGATTATTGTGCTCACCGTCTGAATCTGGCGGTCTATAGCATGCTCCTATTATTATGCCCTTTTGAATTTTTGTCTGTTATTCTGACCCATATTGATTCGGTTTTATTTTCTTTGTCCAGGTTTAACACCTGGGCTTCAAGACTGTTTCTTATGTATAGCGCTACCCCTCCTCCTCTTCTGTCCTGCCTGTCTTTCCTATACAGTGTATACCCACAAATATTATATTCGTCCCCATCACTCTCAGATAACCACGTTTCTGTAACACCTATCACATCATAGTTACTTGTTAGTGCAGTAGCTTCAAGTTCTAGAATTTTGTTTCTGATACTTCTAGCATTTAGATAAATACATTTAATGGTTGTCTTACCTGAGTTGTTGTTCTTGTTTTGATGCGGTCTCCCTTCTGTTTTTTTGTTGATTTCTCCCCCCTTCCTTTCTAGTTTAAATGCTTCCGAACCTGCTCGAGGATCTTTTCTCCGAGTAGACTAGTTCCCTTGTTATTTAAATGCAGTCCATCCCGTCTATACAGATGGTCCTCGTTGTAGAATGTGGTCCAATGATCAAGATAGGTGAAGCCTTCCCGTGTGCACCACGTCTTCAGCCATGCGTTTTGATTAATTATTTCCAGCTGTCCATATGGTCCTTTGCAAGGTGCGGGTAGTATACCAGAAAATACCACAGTTTTGGTTTTCTCTTTTAATTTCCTTCCTAGCTCTCTGAATTTGTTTTGCAGGGATTTTGGTCTGTCTCTTCCAATGTTGTTTGTACTGATGTGGACGACTACTACCGGGTCGTCTCCTGTTCGTTCTAGGAGCCTGTCCACGTTCTCAGTGATGTGCTTGACCGAGGCTCCCGGAAGGCAGCACACTGTTGTAGTAAGGGGGTCCAAACTGCGAACTGAACTTGCTGTGTTTCTCAATATGGAGTCCCCAACAATCATGACCTCCCTTCTTTTTGCTGTCTGGTCACCACTGTCAATAGGGTCCTGGATGTTGTTCCTTTCATTCTCTTGTTGTTGGTTCTGCTCATCAAAATTCTGAAGTGACTCAAATCTGTTGGTTGTTTTGATTTCTGGTGGTGGTGTTTGACGAAGTTTCTTTTTTTCCCTGCTTCTGCCTACCTGAACCCAGCTGTTCTGACCTTCTATCTCCCTGGTGGCTTTCAGTCTGTTAGGGGTGATGCAGACTTCCATGAATTGTGGGTGTGCCAGTTCCTCAAGATCCTGTTGCTGTCTCACTTCTTCCAGCTCCATTTCTAGCATACTTACTAGTTTATGCAAATCCTGGATCGCGCGGCACTTTACGCACACTTGGTTTAGCTCCGCTGGGTTTTCTCGGATTTCCCACATCAAGCAGGTGTCACAGATTACTGGCTTGAAGACCATGTTGAGGTTTTTTTTTTTGAAGTTTAGTTTCTTCTGCAGCCGTCAACCTGCTTTCAAACTGCTTCGAAACTGCTCTGTACTTTTCCACGCCTGTACTTCTCCCACTCGCTGTCGCTTCCAAGTTGATAATCTCAATTTTAGCTACAGTACTACATTCGCAGCGTCTCCTCCCACTAGTAATAGGCTTACAGTTTCATTGTTTTCTGTAAATCTTCCTTTATCAGTCTCTTGTGCTCTCCCTTTCCAAGTCGACAGACAATGTCCAAAAATATTGTAAAAAACGGTACTGATACTACACTAATGAAAAGAAACGATAACATTGCATTCCTTATTGATCGCCTTGCTTTAGCAAAATAAAGCATATCGACTCTCTCCAAACACAGAATATTCTATTTATTATAGATATTTACTTTCCAAAAATTCGGTTGACAGATAGATAAATTGGCAGTTTAGGCTGTGGAGGACTAAGAAGGCACAGAGAAATCCTGAAGATCAAGAATTAAATTGTTTATTCACTAGTCACAAACACGCACTGCAAGTGAGTCGACTCAACCATACTTTTTTTAAATGTATTTATTTTTTAAACTCTTTGGCAATTCCCAGGCAGGCTGCAATTATCTTCCCTGCATTTCTATGATCCATTCTCTAGCTAACGTATGCAGTATATTCACAACTGACCATTGAGACACTGGGAACCAACAAAGTGTAAGAAGCTTGACAACATGTGAACTCAAACTGTGCAGAAACATTGCTATGCCCATTCTTTATGTATTAAAATTAAATATCATATGCACTGATAGGTAAATTTAAAAAACAAATCTAAACTTAAGTCTTCATGCATTTCACATATTTTTCCAGACAAAAAAAAAAGATGCACAGGGATACATTAGGGGCAGTTTAAATTATTATATCCAAGTAGTTTGAATAAAGAAAAACACAAGATGCAATTGTGTTCTAGGCTCCACTGGTACTGTGATAGACAACTACTAGAACACAATGGGCAATAAAATGAGTACCGGTCCATGTCCATAGTGTTCAGGGATCAGATGGTGTAACGCAGACCATGGCCTTACTTTGCACATGGTGTGAAAGTTTACGAATAAGTCTCTCAAAGACAAGAGGCTGGAGAGGCAGTTGATACCGCATAACAGTGGAGAGAAAATGGGATTAAGTTAGTTTGGGTGTACGAGGTAAGTCTTACTGTATGTGTGGCTTTTTAATAATGATATGGGCCCTTATTTTTGGTCTGAAGTCTGAAAATAGATCAATTAAGTGTCTGGCACCTATTATTGTGTGACTTAAAGATTAAACCATGAATAAATGCTACGTATTCAAGGTATGTTTTTCACACTGTAGTACGCTTAAGGTCACATTTCAGCATAAAAACACCCAAGCACCCAGGCTGGGTGATAATGTTCTATTATAATAATAACACCCTATGTGTGTTCAGCTCCCCTCTGCTGTTTGTTTATTCACCATTCCAGTGGCAATGCACGACTATGTTTAATTACTTAAGCCTCCGATCTGATCTGGTTTTCTGTGTCTGGTAAGAGGATTCCTCCCTATCAGCCTTCATGCAGATTTGGATGCTGGGAAGAAGAAGATCAGAATAGATATTACTTCAATGTGCAGTGACAGATTGGTGTCATATTGGAAAACACAGAGAGCCAGGCTTCATCTGTTCTTGTCTGCTCTTATGTAACACAACAGCATCTTCAGGCTGACTCATGCTTCCTTTTACTTTGATAAGGATGTAAACAGAAATAATGGCTGCTCCCGTGCTCAGTCTTGATGGAGTCATCGCCACAGCAGTCAATCAGTTTGAAAAGAGAGGCATTGCTTAGAGTTTTTGTTTTGTCTTGGCAGAGTTGTACAAATCCCAATGCACCTGCCATATGGTTTATATCCAGCCTGCTCCACCTCCTACGGTTTTACACAGCAGAAGGTGTTTGTCTCCCTTAAGTACAAAAAAAATCTTGTCTCCTACCAATTACAGTTGTGTTTTAAATTTCACCTCAAGGTGCACCAAGAGGTGATAGTCAAGCGAAAGGCTGTCTTCATAGACAGATTCTTCAACTCTATAGAGTGTATAGGTTCAAAACGGGCCTTCGTGAGAGCCTCTAGTACAACAATGTTGGGAGGGTGTAACCACAGAGCACCTTTCAGAAACCAAAAAATGCACACCCGGAGATACTGAATCTACAGGGACATAGCAATCAGAGATAGCCACTAAATACACCTTCAATGTGAAAGGTGACCTACCAGCATCAAGCAGTTCTTGCAGAAACTGCAAGATAACCGGCATGGGGCAAGAAATTGGGTCATGACTTCTAGTCAGACACTAATTTTGGAAATACTTCTATTTATAGGCGTACAGCGACCCAGTGGAGTCTGCCCTAGCCCTCTGCAGAGTACCCACAACCACATCTGATAGACCCATAATTGAAACCTGCCAGGTTCCAGATGCCAAAGAGCGCCCCTCACCTGACTGAGGAGATCCAGCCATAGGGTCGAGAACCAGATTCTCCTTGGTCATCAAGGGGCCACTAGGAGAACTGTCGCTTTCTCTAACCGGATCTTCTCCAAGGAAGCCGGGAGTAACGGTACTGGCGGGAACGTGTAAATGAGCTTCCTGGGTCACTCGTGGGCTCAGATGTTGACGCCGAGTGGACCGCCAAAGTGGTGGAGGGAATACCACAGGGGACAATGCATCGTCTCCGCCAAGGCGAACAAATCGACCTGCGCCTTCACAAACCGTTCTCAAATGTGTTCCACCACCTGCGGATGGAGTCGCCACTCTGATGGATGCACACCCTCCCTCAACAGGAGGTCCACTGCCTAGTTCGCCACTCCGGGAAGATGCATTGCCTGTAGGGACAGCAGGTTCCATTGTGCCCAAATCAGGAGCCGGAAGGCAATGCAATGCAACCCTGGGGACCAGAGGCCGCCCTGGTGATTGACATACACCACCACTGATGTGTTGTCCGTTTGGACCAGCACATGTCTTCCATGCAACACTGGAAGAAAGTGCTGAGAGCCAGGAAAACAGCCTAGAGCTCCAGCATATTTATCTGTAGGACTGTTCAACAGCCCAACCTGGTGCCAAGGAATCCTCTGCCTTCTCAGACCGCCACCCAACCCAAGTTGGAGGCGTCCGTCATCACCACTTGACGAGTTAACACCACTCCCATCCACACGCCCTGGCCAGGTGAGAGGGCATCCTCCACCATCGTAAGGCTGCGGAGCATGAGTGAGACATTGTCAGCCGCATTTGGGGTGTAAGTGGAACGCATTGCAGGCGCATGCATAATACATCCAGCTCAATGGCCTATCAGACCCAATAGTTTTTGGAAACATACCAAGGGGACCTTTGACCCCTGTTGGAACAGGGAGAGGCAACCCTGAATAGCTGCTACTCTGTCATCCGACAGGTATGCACGCATTGTACTGGAGCCCAGCCGGAGTCTAAAGCATGTCGTTCACTGTACTGGTATAAGCCGACTCTTCGCATTGTTGATGGTGAGGCCCAGCCTCGCCAGATGCTGCATCACAGTCAGCGTGTGGACCACTGCTCCCTCTCACAACTGAGCACAAATCAGCCAGTCATCAAGATCGAAGGCCCGATGCACTGAGGTGGGCGGCCCGTGGCAGCTGGCAAGGTCTACTCTACAGTGGGTCTGGAAAAAAACAGCCCGTGGAGGACAAGGCCTGCTTTATTTAGTTATTTATTTATTTTACCTAGCTGCTGCATAACACAGGCGAGTGGGATATCGCTGTGCAGTGCAGATGTGTCAGCAGGGAGATTATATACATACATATATATATATATATATATATATATATATATATATAATAATATATATATATGTAATATAGTATAAACTGCCACTTAGCGCACTTAGCAGCCAGCTAATAAGCACATTTAAATAATGATACAACCAATACAAAATAACACAAACCATAAAATACACAGGCACTGCTGCAAAAACAACTCTCCTAATGGAGCTTCTAGACTCCTCCTTTTATATCATTCCCATTATATCATTTAGCACCAATGGTCTAATCTGGGAACAGCCACATCCTCACATGTATTTGGCAGTGTGGCAGGGCAGCAGGGGTGAGCCCTGCACACGTTAAAGGGGGCGGAGCAAAACCCTGCTATAAAATGTATTATTTAAAATATATTTGTTTTGTTTTATAATTATTTATTGTTTATAAATGTAGCACGGGAGCGGCACTCGTTCTTTTCGATCGGGTGCGGTCAGAATACCGGAAGGAAATAAACACGACAATATGCTGGGCAATGAACAGCGTTTTATTAACTACAGGTGGTTAACTGTAGTTAAACAAATAGGACAAGTCTACAAAGTCACGGCATGGAGTTTGCACTGTTCAATAAAAACAATAGATGTTCAATTATAATTTTAAAAAAACAATGTGCAGTGCTGCTCAACACACTCGCAGAGACGGGGCTTACTAAAAACAACAGTAAAACCAATACTTTAAGAACTCCCCGTCCTCTAAAACCACATGCTTTTAAAATACTAACTTATAAAACCGTTAACATATACACACACACGTGACAGAGGAGAGCACAGCAGGAGCCTCGCTCTAAATGTCGGCGGCTGCTGCTTTCATTTTATTTTTAATTTTTATAAACGTGTTAAAATAAAACAGACTAAAAAACATTACATCAGCGCGACCAATCAAAACGTGAATATATACTACAATCACAAAATCAAACGTGCCTAAATAAAGTGACGTAGTTCAACTCGTTACATAAATCTGACGGTTTAAGCATATGTGTGGGAATGCGTGACTGTCAGCTGGCAATTATCAAATTAGCTGGTAGACACGCATAATTATTCTACCTGTGCAGACTGTGGCCGAGGCGTAATGAGATCATTCATAGCCAGTTAACTTAAAAAAAAAAAAAAGTCTAGCATCACTACAGTATCCTTACATTGCACATGTGCAGGAAACAGTTTCAGGAATGATTTACAGATTTAATGTGATAAAATTTTAAAATCTACAGGGATGGATAGGCAAAACAATACAAGAATTTTGTCAGTCCAGCATAACTCACAAGGTTCAAACTACATAACTGTAATTTTCAAAATGTTATGTACCTAAATGTGGCTGCTAATATAATTTGAATGTGTGGATTTGTTACAAAGCTATATTATTTTGGAAAAAAAGCCTGAGAAGAAAATCAGAAGCCAACAGAGTTCCACTTGTTTCAACATGCAAATCCTATGAAAACATTAGAGTGCTCCAGCTTGTATTTCATGCCTAATCACTGCAGTTTAATCTATGTATTGAAATATGTATTGATCTTTTGCCTTAGACCTAAGCATTCTTCTCTTTTATTGAAAATGGTCATTACAGTAGCTGCACAGCACATAGGCTTGATACATCATGTCATGTGAAAACAGAAATACATCTGGCCAGTCATCCATTATATATTGATTTCCAAACAGTTGACTTACAGTACAGCGGTTAATTCTAGTCTGAGCTTTTAAAGTCCTACATTTCTTAAGTTATTGGTTTCCAGGTGCCTCTGAGTTTATATCATTATATTTAATCCTCTAAAAATATGACAGCTGTTTCCTAAGCAATCAGTAAAAGAATGAATATGAATGTTTTTTTTTTATCTGTTAATTTTAGTTTGAGCTTTTAAAATCCTAAATGTCTTAAATGATTAGGTTCCAGATGTCTCCAAGCTTATATCTAATGCTCTGAGAATATGAGAGCTTTTCCCTAAGCAATTAATATAAGTAATAAAAAAAAAGAAAAAGAAAAGATATTGAAAGTTTGTGAATTTTTATTTCTTGTTTTAACAGTACTTTCCAAACAGCCCCTTAACAACAGAAACAAAACTGTGTGCTTTTCCTGCAAAATGTTTATGCTAATAATAACTCTTGCATAATTCAGTGATTGTTTGCCGCACTACTGTTCACGTTAGGCTTTACCTAAGCAGGGTTGGACAATTATAAATTCAAAAATCAAACATAGTTTACTTGTTTCCAGCTGGGAATATAGTTTTTCAGGCATTTGTTGTGCTGTAGTCTATTGTTACCATGCATGGATGCAATATGTTTTGTTGCCTGAGCATGGTGCGTTCCATATGAAACTATAGGCTATAGCAAATGAAAAATGCTCCACACTCTGCTGCTGTCGAGATAATGCTATCTCTGCCGTCCCCTTCTTAGATGAAAAATGAGTCTTATTAAGCACTAAAAGGGCTTAATCTAATCTTCGCATATCTATCCATGCTAACGACAGACACCTATTAATCAATCTTGCTTTCCGTTATGTAGCAGACTTTAAAGGGAATTTACATCTGAGAGAAATATTTGTGTAATTTGCCTGTAGGGCTACAGAGAGTCCAGTATAATGGGCTCCTTTCCGTTTGACCAATTGAAATTAAACATGAAGGCTTTTCTCCTTTGAAGAATGCAGCACAGTGTATCTTAGTACTTGTGTGCCAGTATTTGGTGTTATTTCTTGTGAGGTAACTGTTCAAATTTAAAAGTACAGCAATGTAATTGAAGAGTAAGTATCTGGATTCCGAAAAACCTAGCGTTACACGTCCCCAGGTTTTACTACAGCTGTTTAAAAAAGTACCTGTCATTTTTCTTTTCATTCTTAACATCCTGACAACTTTTTACACTTACAACTTTAAACTCTGTTTCAAAGCTCTTTTCAAAATGGCCGCGCTCGTGCACTGATAGTGTAAGGATTATTGCCCACACTGTCAAACAAGGAATACAGCAATAACGATCCATGATGTGGTACAGAACTGAAAAGAGCACTTGTTATGTTTTTTTTTTTTTAATTGTTCTTCCTGCAATGATTTAGAGGACAGATTTCGAACCCCAGTGCACTAGAGCGGCCATTTTGAAAATAGTTTTGAAACTTTAAACTGACCAACAACACAGAAAGAAGAAGAAGACCAAACACTAGGACACGTTTTACAAAAACAAATTTATTTTATTTATCTTTGTCTTCCGGGGAAGACAACAGCTGGTGATGATGAGGACGGTGATAGATGCTGTGATGAATCCTGCTACTCTACACTGATCTCCAATACCCCAGTACTTAAAATGAAGCACTGTTATTATTAAAGGTACAGGACAAAATAATCATCACATATTTCCCCTGGTGAGAAAAAGGGCTGTCCCCAGCCTGTAAGGCAAAGGAACAACAAAACTCCACATAGGAATCTAAACCTAATACTCTGTACATAGATAGTTAAACAATACAATGTTCTGGGAGACAATGCAGGATTAGAAACTAAGTCTCTCATTAGTATCCAACTCAGAGTATTCCCATGGCGACATAGCAATAATAGGAACCATCAGTCCAGATGGCTTCTGCTGACTGGGTTTGACAAGTTGACAAGTTGTGTGAGTTTTGCGGTGATACATGATGATACATCCGACCTAGGGTGAGTGCGGGCTTTCACCAGGTCGTTTATTTTAAAAACAACATGCTGTCTTCGTCGGTCATAGTTTGACTTCTGCTTGCCATGGCTATCCGACAGGAATGCTCTGGCATGGTCGTGAGCATCCTTCAGATTACTAAGCAGATTGTCTCTGTATTCTGACATGCTGTCAGGGTGCTCGCCAATTTCGGGCTACAAGCATAAATTAAGAGGGGTGTGCAAGTCTCTGCCATGAAGTAGAAAAGCAGGACTTTCCCCGGTGCTGGCATGGGGTGCAGTACGGAGGGCAAATGCAATGTGTGGGATATGCATGTCCCAGGATGAATGTTTTTCTCCCACATATGCATGGATTGCCGGGAAGGGAAAAAAACCATAGCTTCAGAGTCATCTTGCAGTGGGTCATGGGAGATGGCGTCTGGGACTTTGTTGGCCTTGCCAGGTCTATACCTGATTTTAAAATCAAATTCTTGTAACCTCAAACACCATCTGGCTAAACAGCCAGTAGGATTGGGTCTGGACATCAGCCACTGTAAACTGTGGTGGTCTGTGAGAATGGTTACATGAGTTCCCTTGACGTAGGGGTGCCAATGCTTCAATGCCTATGCTATGGCAAGGCACTTTTTCTCAAGGTTGGGCAATTTCGCTCTGCCTTTTGAAGAGTCCTGCTACAGCCGTATCCTTCCCATCAGTGCCCTATTGCATTAGGGCTGCACCCAGGCCAATGTCACAAGCATCAGTATGCATAAAGAAAGGCTGGTTATGGAAATGCCAGAACAGAAGAAAATGTAAATTTATCCTTCAACTCATCCATGGCCTTTAGACAGTTGTCATCCCAGAGGAAACTGTTGTCATGTCTGGACAGGGAGATCAAAGTTTCAGCTATCTTGGAAAACCTGTGAATGAAACGTCTGTAGTAACCAGTCAGGCCTAAAAATTGTCGAAACTTGGTCACTGAGGTGGGAGCAGAGTAATCACCAACATCTTTCACCTTGACAGGGTTAGGACGAAGGCCATCTAGAGTCACGATGTAGCCAAGAAACAACAACTCCGTCCTCAAAAATTGACATTTCTGCAGCTTCAAAATCAGTCCAGCCACTTGGAGACATAAGAATACTTCTCTCAGGTCACATAGTTCCTCAAATTATAGGGAAACTACAACCAAATGTCATCCAAATATATGTCACAGATGTTGTATACCAGTCCAGCCAAGACGGACTGCATTAACCATTGGAACGTACCACGTGCATTGCTAGTTAAAACACAAAACTGATAGAGGCCACAATGCCAGAAAAAGCAGTTTTCGGGCAGGATGACTCAGCAACAGCCACCTGCCAGTAACTAGGGCTGCAACGAAGGGTACATTTTAACTTTTGAAGGTTTGGAACACATTACAGAGGGAAGGTTCGAACTTTCAATGGTACTAATTTGCATAATTTTCTGATACGTCACCATAGCTACTTGTTTATATTTGATTGAAAATTATTTTACAGGTAATTCATATAAATGAAATAAAACATTCAAATGTAGTTAAACAATATGTTATATAGAGTAATGCATATAACAGCGATACACACCCGTACCTGAAACTGTGGAAGATACAGTATATGACGTGATTGAAAATTTGCGACTCAAGTTTTCTGATGTATATGTGCTAGATAAAGACGTTAGCATAAATGATAGTTTGATGAGCGCCTGCACTAAAATCTATCACACAAAAAATAATTTCTACAAAGTGATATGACAAAAAAAAATGTATGTTGTGTTGTGATTGATATTGCTATAAATCCACAATTCATAATAACAATAAAAAAGTGTGTTTTTTAAAATATAGCAAATTGTTTTGAAAACTATCTAAATTGCTTATTAAAGGGCTAGGAATGAAAAATCTGCCAAAACAAAAGCCAATTTTTGAAATGGAAATTGCAAAAATAAATGGGGTGGGGTGGTTAAATACAAAATAATGTACCCATATTTGATTCTACTTGCGATACTTACCATTCCAAGCAGGTTATAGGTCAAATTAGGGTTAGGGTTAACAACAATTTTAACAACATTTATGGGGTTTCCATGAGAGTCAATTTACACGTGAAATGGCAATGCGCTTGCACGTGTGGGAGAATTACTTGTGTAAATCAGGTTTGTGGCCGAAAAAAAGAGCCAAAGAGAGGGAGAGGGTAAATCTCGTTTACTTATGTTTAATCTAATTTACTCGTATTTAATCTCATTAACTGACCAAATAAAATTACAAATGAACATATTGATTGTGTTTTATTTGTTTGCATCATTAATATTTAACACAACAGTAAATCCAACACAACTTAAAAGAAAGGAGAGAATCTCTGACAGCACGAGCCTCCTCAGATCGCTCTTGTCCAATTGAAACTGGCGGCTGAGGTAACCTTCACAGTTGCCAAGTCCGCTTATAATAATAGTTTTTGAGAGTCGCAGGTTGGAATTTGCATAAACACCCATACTCTAACATGGGTTTGCTTGTTTTGAAAGGCAGTGGCCCTTTTTTTTCTCATGAGACTTGGCAACCCTGGTAACCTTTCCCGTCTGTCTCACAGGCAGCCACTGATTCCTGAACACCTAATTTTGTTGTTGACAAGAGTTTGTACAGGATACAGCAGGCAGAGGTAATTTTGGGAACGAACTAATGCTGCACTTCAGTCCGTTTCATCAGTATCCGCCACCTCCCTTTCAAGTGGATAGGATTTCTAAGCCAGGGTAGTATACGCAGAATCACCTGATCCCCTATATGCTGTTGTGGAAGGGGTGTGGGTAATTCACTGACAAGGAGACAGACAGGTGTATTTGGGAAACACCACACAGGTGCCCAGTTTTATTTTAGGCCGGCTCTTTTTCTTTCCTTGTATTTTTTTCTCTCTGGTAGAGGGCACTGTTGACCGTGGGCTGCCTATCAACGATGATAGACAGCACCACGGAAATACCACAGCTGGTACACGACCTGCAAATGCACTCGCAGGTGCTCAAAGAAATAATAATGAAAACAGAAGGCGAAAAGAACAAGGGAAAATAAAACAGTAATAAAACTACAAATAAAAGGTGCTGCACTCGGCAGCGTTATCCCGGTCGCTGCTACCCGCACGACCCGGATCACCATCCTACTCTCTCGGCTATCTCGCCTGCTCTTTCACAATACGCCGGGGTCTGCCCAAGGGTTCCCCGCTCTCTCTCTCTGTCTCGCTGATTCCCGGTCCCGAATCAAAGTGTCCGCACCCTTAGCGCGTCTAAGTGGGCAGACCTGAGGAAACAACAGAGCATTATTTTATAGGACCGACAATCACCCAAGACCCGCCTCTCGGCCATTCAGAGAGGGGGAAAGTCCACACTCACACTTTCCCACCTCCCCGTGTCACTGCCATGACTCACAGGCGGTTGTTGGGCGACTGCCGCCCTCTTCCTGCAGCCCGTGAACACGCCAGCAGAGTCAGCACAGATCTCTCCCTGTTACAGCTGTATTGCCTGAATAAATAAATAAATATATATATTTAGTTTAATAAGTAGATGCTGCTGCTGTGTGTGTGTGTGTGTGTGTGTGTGTGTGTGTGTGTGTGTGTATATGTGTGTGTCTCTGCTGGTTTTCAGTCATGGTGATCTGCAATACCTGTTGGTCAGTTTCATTTTATACCTCCGAGTCTATTTTTAATTAATGAGTGGTAAGATAAATGAGTTGAAACAGTATTCACTACTAACGACATGACACTCCACTAATGACATTTAAAAAACAATTTGGGCAAGAGCAGTAAAACACATTATTAACCAACCAGGCACAAGGTATTTTGCTTTATTACAGCAGCTTTGATTCAGAGTTGCCAAGTCCGCTTATAATAAACGGGATTAGGCTTGTTTTTTTGAGAGTATTGTTTGGAATTTGAGAGTCGCGGGTTGGAATTTGCTTAAACGCCCAAACTCTAACATGGGTTGTGTTTGTTTTGGTCTTGTTTGGGATTGTTTTGAAGAACGAGGTCGCTATTTTTCTGTCAGAAATCTGGCAACCCTGCTTAAATTCACCAATTCTCTGCACATGGAAACCACATTTTCACAAAATTTCACTAGTAATCTTCAAAAACAGCACGAGTACTTTACACATAGCTAATTTGCATATCAACCCCCACCTTTCCCATTCATTTGCATGACGTCGGCTGAAAAGCCAGGTTTACTCGAGTAAAATAAACGGAGTGAATGGAAACCCAAAAAAGCATTTTACACAAACAAATGTCTTGAGCCAAAAAAAAAAACACGCATAGAAACCCCATGATTGTTGAGTAATTAAACATACATAATAAAAATAATAATAAATAAACAGCAAAACAGAACAGAGTAACAGTTAGAAAAAAAATACGGACTTTCAACTATAACAATGCAACTATGAAAAGCATCCATTAACTAAAATAACTAGCTTGCTTAAAGAACACACCTTAAACGTTAACTTCAACATCAATGTATAGTCTTCTTTCTATCTGCTACCTAATTTCTTCACGTTCTGACAAAGAAAAACAAGTCTGTCCACGTTTTGGGGAAGCAATGAACACTGTGTCTTGTTTACGATATATCCAGCCTTTGAGAAAATTCTCTCAGCAGGTGTGGATGTTGTTGGATTGCACAGTATTTGCTTGGCAAGTCTGGCCATTTGTGGATAGTAGTCTTTGTTTTTCTTCCACCAGCTCACTGTCACAGGCCATCGCTGCTGCACAAGGTTCCAAAATTTATTTTCCTTGTCGGAACATGAATGTTCAATGAGGCTCTCAACATAAAATCTATTCCCAGGATGAATGGCGAGGTCAGGTTAGGAATTATCACAAAATGGTAAAAGGTTATGGATGGGGTAGTCCATCGTTATACCTTTTTAGTGTCCGGAGCACAATTGCGAACAACTGATGGGTGGATAGCAGAAACTGAAGCCTCAGTATCCAGGGTGACTCTCAGATGAACATTCTTAACAAGCAAAGGAGAGTTCCATGGTGCTGTTGAATGACAGTCATTGACCTCCTGCAGCATAACTGAATTCACAGATGGCTTACTACAGTTGAGCTGTGACCTAGCATGGCCTGTTCCTTGTCTGCGGCCTCTGTATTGGTGACTGAAATCACTTAGCTCACTTCCAGCCTCTACTGGTACACAATCAGTAGGGTCAGGAAGGGTTTGGTTGTTCATAACTCTGTAAAAGAGTAAAGATAAAAAATACATGATCTGAAATCAAATCAACTGAAGCACAATCTCTTAAATGCATCATCGTATTACAGACTTAATAGAAGTGAAAATGCAGTTGAAGTGAAACATAATGTTTCTGTTTTGCAAAACAAATAATACAAATAATACTAAATTAACTATTTAAGAACACAGTACATATACTGTTCCAGCAATGTCTAAAAATCAGATCGCCAGATTTTACCTGAATTGAAGTAAAAGTAGATGTTATAGTCAGAGGTGAAAGAAACTTTAAATTCTTACCAGTGTAGTGTTATTTTCAGGTATGTGTTAAAAAGTGCTACTCAGAGCACTGCACTTGCTCGCGCTGCCTAAACAACTTCAGCTAAGAAAGCAGGGGCGTGCGCCCATTCAGATCTGGTACGCTATGCTGTTTTCGGTCTTTTACATCTTCTTAAATTGAATTGATCATATTTTCATGTCTTTTACGTCATTTTTTAAAGTAATATCATATTTTTCCGCCATTAAGAAAATAGTATGGAAATATTTATCATATACAATACATTGGGTCTTGTATATATTTTTTTACTTGTGCAACTTTATGGTGGACTTCTCTTGAATTGTTTTTTCTTTTTGCTAGAAACTGACAAATATATATCTATATATATATATCTATATATATCTATTATATATATATATATATATATATATATATATATATATATATATATATATATATATATATATATATATATATATATATATTATATATATATATATATATATAATGGTAAATGTAACTCTTTTTGACAATAGGAAAACACCCATCAAATCGCAAATGATTGCACATATACCAAAATCTGACTGCGTACGGCTTGCTATCTGACAGGGTACCACATTCTGACTATGTATCACTTTCTAACACTACACCGGCTCTATAGTCCAGGTCACGGCTTCTGTCAAAGTAAAAAACAATATCCACAGAGTTGAACTTGAAGCTTATCTATAAACTTCAGGTACATTCAAACAGTATTCCAGTTCCAAAATAAAAGAAGTTAGTGACAGACAAGTTGAAAAAGGCATGCACTTAGAATAATCTAGATAGAAAAAATAAATCAAAATATTTTTTTTGTATTTTTATTTTGTATTACTTGTGTTATTTTTTCCTGAGGGATATCAGACAACATCCGTTAGGTAAACTGTTCCCCCACTACTACCACTAGTTTAATGAAAATTGATTTGAGTTTGTTTCAAGGACTCGGACTCAGACACAAGACTCAAAGTCAAGGACTTGTGACTCTGACTTGAACGATAGTGACTCGGACTTGGACCCTGATGACTCGCCCTTGGACTTGAACTTGGGACTCGGACCCGGAGTCTGGTAAGTACACATGTATTCACTAAGTAACTACTATGTAAATACACAGTAATTAGAGACACTTAATCTAAAGTGTTACCCTGAAATGGTCATGCTATATGTTATAGGTGTCAATGCTTAATTAGAAAGCAGTTACTGTTTATTAAAATATCATTTTCATGATACACAGCTGTGTTCAGAATAATGATTTATTGTATGATTTCTTAAAATTCCTTAGTTAACACAATTTTATTAAGTCACATTAATCTTTATATTTTGATAATCACGAATTATGAGCAGTAGCATTGATTACTGGAATTTAAATTATAGAACGGTAAAAACGGGTTGAAATAGTTATGCTAATGTGATTTTAAGTGGACTAGTATGCAGTATTGGAAAGAGGTCATCGGGGCTATTGATACAGAGTGTATCTATTTATGTCCTGCCATTTTTCAAAGAGCATGAATTCTGTCATTGGACATTTGCCACAGGATAGGATAAGAAGGTATTTTAAATTGATACACAACTTTTAACATAATAGTGGCATGCTGTAGCTTAAAAAATATATAAAGTATAATATACAAATATTATTTTGTGTGACGTTTCTTACATAGGCATTTAACAGAGACAGAAAACAACCGTACAGAGCATTGCCCAGTGGCTGAGTCAAGTGAGAAGTGTTGTCTTGCATTTATATTAGAAGCTATAGTGCTTCTAATGAGAGAACAGAAATTGAAGGCTTCTCAGGCCACTGCTGAGACAGCACTCACACGGGGAGTATAATTGTGAAAAAGACAGCTTACCTCCCTGTCATGGAGGATTTTAGCAATGAAATCTGGCTGAAATCTTAATTGGAGAATCTTGCAAATGCAAAAAGCATGTTAAAAAAAATAGTGAAAAGCTGCATGTTTTTATCAGTTGGGGCATTACAAGTTACAAACATACCCTCGACAATTGATCCCCTTATAATACTTTTCTGTTTCCACCTACAGTACAGGCATATTGTTGATTTAATTTTTGAGTTCACTTAATAATACAAAATACACAAGCATAGTTAAAATACTATTCATGAAGTCAATTCTAACTGGAGTTGTAGTGCAGGAAACAGATCCTACGTACAGTATCTGTTCAAAATTTTGAACCACACAGTCTATGTGTCAAACACAACCCCACAAAATGTAAGTTCTAAAGCATTATTACTGACACATTTAAAAAAAAAAAACATTTTACATATTACATTAAGCACCTACAAAAATGTGTTTTATAAATCACATCTTGTCAGGGCATCATGGGCAGTATGAAAATACTAATAACAACACTGGTTGAGGACACTGACCTAGCATGGAAAAGAAAACCGAACATTTAGCACAGAGCAGCTTACTTCTATTAACTTATTTCTATGCACTATCATAAATTATGCATGCTTAAATGGAAGCGTTTTGAATTTAAAATGGCTGTACAGTGATAACATCTTCCAAGTGAAGTCATGACACAGTACAGTACAGTACAATATGTACAGAGCACTATGATAAGAATGGCTAACTGGAAATTGGGAGTGATCTCGGAAAATGACTGAGGCAAAGACTCTTCCAAACCCCTTGTAGACCAAGACTTACAAAATAACATATAGACCAGAACTGGTTTGTGAAACAAATGTGAACTAACTCCAGCAATGAGGCAGATATATGTGTTCAAATGCACATGAATCCTGGTCTTTATTTACCCACATCACTTTTTGGGGGCAGACAATTGAGTCAAATGCATAGTACATGCTACAGTGCTGCGAGAAAATAACCAATGAGATTCAACCTCTTCAAAAGGCAAGCCTGATCCAGAACATGTTTTCCTGAGCTCTGGATGTCTGCCAGCAGACCTTCCTGCATGAGGGGATCCTCTCTAGATGCCTCTTTAGATAAAGAAAATTAAGTATTTGAAAGAGCAGCCATGCGAGCTCAGCCAAGCCAATTAGACTGAACATACCAAAGTGCTTGATAAGCAAGAGAGAGCCATGAGTATCATGAGACTGATCCATTTCCAATACAACATGCAACCCAATGCCAAGTGAGCAAGCAAGTTCTGTAATAATTAGTTTATTTGGCAAAAACTTGACTAGTATTCTTCACTTTCAAATGAAGCCTTTTATAATCCAAAATACAATTTAAAAGAATACAGATTAGCCTCACAGACCTATTTAAACAGCCATATCCCATTCCACCATGTGCTATATGATCACATATTAATGAACCATCTATTTTCTATTCTGTTTTGTACTGGCAGCTTAATGTACATACACAGAGTTCTGATTTCAAATGATTTCCAGCTCTGAAGATCCGGATATCTGTGGTTAGGTCGTTCCGCCATTGAGGGGCAAGGGTGGAGAAGGAGAGGGCTGTGGAAGTGGGGGAGTGGAGGGGGGTACAGCTAATCTGCAAGTGGTGAAGGAGTGGAGGGGGCGAGGGGGGGTGTAGGGAGAAATGAAGGGAAGGGAGGGAGAAGAGGTAGAAGGGAGCAGAAAGGTCAAGACAGCAACAGGCAAGTACAAGAGTTTTTAATTTATCCCAAAATGGAGATTTCAATGTTGAACAATTAATCTGTTGATTTAGTGGAGGCATACCAGAAACCATGATGGCTTTAGACCTACCTGTGTTATGAATTTCTGTAGTTCTTTGATTCTTTTACTCTTTTGGGCAACTGAAGCCTCAGGTGTGCTCTTCTTCCAATGTATTAATAAATTGCAATGGCAACAGTCTTATAGTTCATAACACCGACACCTGGGCATCACCACACGTCAGCTCAGACTTATTAGGGAAGATGTATCTAGATTTTTATAACAAAATGCTGTTGGATACCTTTTTGTTTTGTTACAAGTAGCTCAGAAATGTGTAGACTGAAAGATATGCCTAAGCTGTTTGTTGTGGCTCTGTTACATTAAGTTTTTCTTTTAACTTTGATTACATTTAGACCACTGTGATGCCATCCCTACCTAAGTCTCACGTGTTGGCATTTGACCAAACACACATCCTCACCAACATGGGTTTTCAAAATCAATTATATTTGTAAGCACCATATAGCACTTTGATTTTGATCATTAAACTGCATCATCAGTGAGTTCTGGGTTTAAACAAGCCCCTCTAAATTGAGAGGGCAGCAGTTGCTGATGTCTATTTTGGTAACAAATATTGAAAAAGTTTTACTGCTGGAGACAGGGTGTCCTCGGCTCACTGCTCACCAGCAACCCCTGTAGTCTGGCCGGGCGCTTGTGGGCTTGCCTGTTAGCTGTCCGGGAGCTGCGTAGTCCTCCTACGTTGTAGCTCCTGGGCTGCTGCATGGTGAATCCGCAGTGTGTAAAGAAGCGGGCGGCTGACAGCACACGCTTCGGAGGACAGCGTGCGTTTGTTTTTGCCGTAACTGAGTCAGCGCGGGGGTGGTAGCGGTGAGCAGAGCCTAAATAATAATTGGCCATTTTCAAATTGGGAGAAAATTAAAATAATTGGCAACGACTAAATTTAAAAAAAATAAATAAATAAAATAAAATAAATAACGCTTAGTTTAACAGTTCTTATTTTTGTTCTGCTTGTAGATCTGTTTCTGTGCAGAGGATAAAACAAGTGGGCCAAGGGCTCCTCTGAGAGTTCTGATGCTAAATTTGCTTCACAGAGCAGCAGATCGGATCTACCCTCCTGGTGTCTGATATGACTGCACACTAACAGACTGACAAACCATGAGTGAAAAAGAAAACCAAACCTTGTATCACTGCTAACCATGGTACTAATTTCAAGCAGAGGCTCCCTCCATAGATACACAGTAATTACAGACACAGCAAACAGGCTGATGTAACTAATATGCTTCTTTTATGTGAACCAGGACCCATCCAAGATACAAAAGTAATCTTATTGAAAAAGTAATCAGTAAAAATGTACCTGTATGTTGCTCTTTGGTTTTCTCAATGTTTATTTATAAAACAGGGTATCTACATCTGGATATGACAATCACAACGGTGACTAAGCTTGAACCTTGACTGATTTCCAGCAATTGTTTTGCGGTAAAAAGCACAACACAACCTAGGCAGGCTGACTAGAAAAAAGCTAGCGACATAAAGAACCCATTCAGCACAGTATCTGGATAATAAAAGACAGTGTTGTGTAGAAAATATGAACCTTGAAAATTACATAATATTACTGTACTTTAAATAGACTCTTCATTATAATACAAGAGTGGTGTCACCATGGTAACGATGGCGCACTACATGTACAGCTAGCACACATGACGCAGGGTAGAATTTGATTGTGGTTGTTATTGGCAGGACTGCTTTTTCTCAAGGCTTATAAAATAAAGACAGTAAAGACATTGAGTCGTGAAAATCTGAAAGTTTCCCCACGTTCACCTAGCCCTCTATTGTAGATTAGTACAATACGTGATATTGGTGTCTATTCAATTGATCTAAACAGTCGTAGACTCAGTTTTAAAATAATAAATTAGGACTAAACCTATCACTTTCTTTTTAAATATAAAAACACACTTCAGAGACTCTCACACATTTTCAGTTCTGCCACTATTTAGTGAAGAGCACTCCTTTAAAGCAGTTTATTTGTTTTTGTATCTATCAACTCACGGGTAAAAAAACAAAAACAAAAACAAGTCAATGCTGGATAAATAAAAAATGGATCTTTACCACGGTTATTTTTCAGTTTTAAGTAGCAGACAACTGGCTTAATATAACGGTCACCCAAGAACACATAATAAGTACTTTCATAAAGTGTCACGCCCTCAGTTTCCTCAAATACTGCTCAGACACCATGGGCCCAGTTCTATAGCAAGTGCAAAGACAGAGGGATTCAATTATTTTAGTTATAATTACATAAAAACTTGTAAGAAACTGCTCATAACACTACTTTAACGACTTCTTCCTGCAGTTGTTTCTTGCTAGATCGCCTTTACACTGCTGTGTAAAGAGGATCTCAAGTATCATACTAATAAAGGGGCAGTACATACACCAGGTGCAGATTGCCTAAGAGTGTGATTAACAATCCATGTTTTTTGAGATCCCTTTTTTTCAAGTGATTGTTCCCTTAACAGGTATGTTCTTTGCACTCAATGCCTGCTTCTAAAAATAGGAATCTCAGGCAGCAAGCAGCCACATTCCTGTGTTGGTACCTATTCAACATATCTGCAGGGTCTCCCAATATTTGAAATAGTTTTACCAAAACATTTCATTTTGTCAGTGAGTAGTTTTTTTTTTTCCAGTCTGTAACAATAAGGCTGTCCTTTGAATTTCGTGATGATATATTTTTTTCTATTCCTCGGAAGCAAAGAAGGTGTTTTGATTCAGCCTGCTGAGATCGCTACTTAGTGTCAATACAACATACTTCATGTTAACAAATTTGGCATTTTTGACTATGCATGCCTATTATCTTGCTCTCAGAGCTTTTAGAGTTATTAAGGTACTTTTTTCTCCTTAGACGTTCCTCAGCTGACATAGGGTAACTCAATCAAGAGAACCACCCCATCAATGCACATACTAACACTGAACAGACTACTGCATATTTTCACCTGTAAAATGAAGATGGATAAATGTAATGGTAATGCTGATAGTATTAACCCAGTACCTTTTCTTACACTGGTACACTTTACACACACACACACACACACACACACACACACACACACACCTCACAATTTCATGATTTACAACAAGCACTCGGTTTCTTCTTCTGCAATGACTTTCAATTAGGCTTTCCATAATATATACACATTGAAGAACATGCACTCCTGTTTCCAGTAACAGTTGATTATTTAGCTTGACAAGTAACAATCTTGTGCAACAACCCTGCGATTTGCCATTTCAATCCATTTTTTCAACCCTGTCACTTAGTTTCGTATGGCTGGTCATTGTTAACTGAAATGTTTACCCTGACAGCAGTTATAGCCAATTACAGCCTTCAGATGGAACATGCCACTGACACTGGTGCAGAAAATACAACCGTTCCTTCCTGCAACTATGTTATTTTCTACACAAGCACAGTTGTTTATTCCTTTTGGGAAATTTGAATTTGCCTCAAAATAGGATGTTCAGTCTCTTTGCTTCATGTTACACAGACAGACATGCACATCTGGATTATTTTATTCTACATGAGGAACAATAGCTTGTAGAGGATCTTAGTATTGAAATCCTAAACATTAATAAGGTTGTGACAATGCAATGAAAACCCTCAAAACCAGTAGGGTTACTGCTCAAATATGCACCATGTCCGGTTTGCATTTTGAAAATCCAAGGGTTTTATGTCATCCACATTAGCCCTTTCTCCACGTTTGCTGTACCTTACTGTGCCGCTTCTATTGCACTGAAAACTCCATTTGAAATCTCAAGTCAAACATAAAGAAAAAAAAAACAGATCTGCAGTAATTAGAATCAGATTGACTATCCAGACAATATGAACATGTGCACACTCAGAGGAGCAATTACTCCAACACATTGTATTCCAATGTCATCAATACGGCCCAAGAATGCAGCTAATACAACTATCCACCCACTCCATTCGTCAGTGCAACGTGTGTACTGAGGAATACTACATGGAGATAATAAGACTGTCACATGCTTCAATGTGCTCTCTTAAGCAGCTGTCTTCTTTTCAACAAACACAGAGCAAAGTACACAGTACTTCACCATCACTGAAACACAACAGGGTACAGAAAAAAAAAAAAAAACAGAGCAAATTGGAATAAACAACACAATACAAGATATTTTTATTTTTATTGTCGACTGTAGTTTTCACCTGAAACTACAGCTGACTGCCAGCTAAACTGCAGATCTTGAGTAAATTAAAGGCTGACGGTGCCAGATATTACAGCCTGCCAGGTCTCTGGTTTCCTTTTAAATGTTTACTTTCAGATTTCACTTCAGGGGCTAAATAGCCATTACTGACTCCCTTTCCGGTAGAGGATACCAGTAGACTGTGTAGACTAATAACCACTCCTTATTATTCAGGCTGTAAATACAAACCACATATGTTTTTTTTTTATTTATTTTTTTATTTTGTTACTGATTATATTAAAGTAACAACTCAGAGGTTTCAAGTGACTTGGCACTGAGCTCATTTTAGCAAAGGGCCCTGCAGGGAAAAATAAACACAGCAATTAAAAAAACAGAACTTCCTGAGGTCGCACTACTAGAATAAAAATTCTGAAAGGTACAGTGACACACACACACACTGACAAGCAATAACACCCACTAACATAAATAAAGGCCTGACAGTAATATATATTTTTTGTAGTTTTAGTATTCATATTGGGTGCCTGGTCACACGGGAGACTTTGGTCAACGGCAACACGGGGGCGACAAATGTTGCCAGCTTGTCGCCTGGTGTCTCCCAATTAGGATGATATTCTATTTTTCAGGTAACACCAGGGCAACATTCTCAATAGCAGCCAATCAAATTTGATTGTAGTGTCACATGACGATAGGCTCGACAACCACGTCACACAGACAGTATATTAGATGCATTCTGATTCTGATTCCCTTCATCCAATTAATTATATGTAGGCTATAGTTATGCAATACAGTGTGTATGTAGATAAGATAATGTTAAAAAAGATAATATATTTAAGCTATAAATACAATTCTACAATAATAAAATACACGTGTAGCGTATTATTTAAATATACTTTATTTTACATTAATTTGCCATGCATTTAGTATGCCTGTTATTCCTACATTAACCCCCAATCACAACATCTTTCCTTTTAACAATAAACATAATGCAATTTGTTTAAAAAAAAAAAAAAATCAGATCTGCCTTCTTGCTCCTGAAACCCTAGAATTAAAAGCACAATATTGAAAACATCCCTTACAGAAATGTGCTATAGGATCCTATAGTGGTATTATAGGACATTATGGGACTAAAACAGTTTTTAGAGAAATCCTAAAAGATTTTTTTTAAAGATCCTCCTATAGTACTCAAAAGGGTCTCTATAGGACACTCCATAGGACTAAAAAGGTTTTAAAGAAACCCTACAGGATATTTTATAGGACTGTCTACAGATTATTTCCGTAAGGGATTGTTTATGAATACCGATATATTTACTATGTTTCCAATATTAACTATGTAGACCTGCTAACTAAATAACTACGCTAATGTACACCTTTTATGTAAACCTTTTATGTACATTTGATGTATTTTAGGAACTACAGGTTTGTTATAATGTAATTAGTACATTTTTACGTCGCAGCATGTTTACATCTCATGACAAAAACATGCATTATGATTGGGTTGCATTACATTGTTGCCTGTGTGTAGGCGTGTCTCCCGTGTGACCAACGCAAACTGCAAGGCAACACGCAGGCAGCAAATCTTGTTGCGGTCGACAAAAGTTGCCCATGTGGCCTTTAAAGCTGCGATGAGACACTTTTGCAGCGACATGACCATACACACCAGAAGTGACACAGAGGCGATGCGACAGGTTTGAAAACTGCCAGATCTATACGACTGTTAAAAATTTCTATTGACAAAGCTTCATGATCAACACTGGTACATATTCGTCAACATGATGTAGTAATTATGAGTGTCTTCTCTGACGGTACTTCAACACATATGGCAATAAATCATACATACCAGGCTTATCCAGTTCCTTCAAAATTGACTCCCATATATTATCTTTCAAATCTGTATCTTTGTAATTATGATAACCTAGTCACAAAGCTCTGGGTAATTTTTTCAACGGCAAGTATTATTTCCACCATCATTTGGGATACTTCTTCACCCTGCTGGAGCACGTATGTTGAAGCTGTTCTCCGATTGCTCAATGCCCTAGAATGCTATACAGTTTCGCTTACGGAATGGCGTCTGCTGGGAAGCAGCCTTTATGATGTGAAATTTAAATAATACAGTTTGCCATATCTCCTAGAAAAGATTACATGGAAAGCATATGTTGTCTGTTTAACTCTGTTGCTTCCTCCTCACACAGAGGCACACTTCTACAATTACAAATGCTCCGTTTGGAAATAAAATTGGGACTGACAACATATTTATACAGAGTAGGGTAGCATAGTTCCAGGGAGGCTCCATCCCAATTCAGGGTGAAGAACTATAGCTGGCTGTATTTAATGCTGTGTTTTCATATCTCTAGAGGTTCTTACAAGGGTCAGATGAATTTGTAATATCTGCATACAATGGAAATATAGCAGTACATTCACCAGATTTGTTAGGAAATCAACAGCAATTTATTTATTTGTATAAAAGGCAATAGCAACCAAATACTGTTAAAACAAGGCAGACAAAGCTTTAGTTCTGGATTAATAAAATCTGCTTGAGAGAAGTCCTCATGCACGAGTTCTGGAAACTTCCACAGCAAGGGCCGTGGCTGGGAATGCAGTGACATCTGGTGCAGAAAAGAAGAAATGAAATCTAAACTCACAGGAAAATTACTTTCCTACAGATCAAAGACGATCTGTAGCCATTGAGTTCAACAGACATCCACCGTTGGCTTCTTTTATTTACTGTGCATTTTACTATTACATTTCCTAAAGAGGATTTTTCTCAGGTCAAAACATTAGCATACCTCTATGATTTCAAGACATCTCTTTGCTGGAATACAGCAAGCCTCTTTCATCATTATGAAACTCTGCTTTGAAATTCAACAGGAGATGGGGCGTTTTTTTTCAATTATGCAGAAAAAGGACATGAAGTTGGTATGGAGAGCCAGGAATCACATGAGAGCTGACTTGAGATTAACGCTGGCTGTTAGGATTAGAAGACATTATTATCCATATCAAATGACAGCTGCGTTGTCTTTTATGTAATACTGCAGATTACACCAGAATCAACCGCAAACAATAAAATAACCTGATACTACAGATGCCCAATTTGTATAAAGATGGGACAATGATTTCAAAGTGCTTTTCTGTTTTTAGCAGCAAGGAAATAATAATTTTGGCTTTTTTGTTCAACAAAATAAAAATGACAAATCTAGCTGAATAATTTATTTCCATAGCCACCATGGCAACATTTACAAAACTGTCTAGAACTCAAAAACGCAAGGGGGGTGATTTTTAGGTGAATCATAATTTTTCAATTTTTTGATAGTGTGGGATTTCAAGATCATTTTCATCAGCAAGAGTGAAAAAAACAAGCTAATTCTAGGAGTTGATCCAGATCTATTAATCTGAAACTGTTATTAATACATGTCTGCTGTGCATAGAATTATGATCAGCATCATTTTAGGACTATAAAGAATAAAGGGGCTTCTATACAACAAGCTATATAAATGTGACTTTTTTCCTCAATGTTATCTGCTGCAGAGTTATTCCCACAGTCCATCTGACCATTCTGGTGATATTAGGCAACGCGGCTAGCTGTGACTCACTCCTCACAATGGCGCCACAGTAAATCTCAATCCGGTCGGAAAACATGCACTGTGGTTCACAAGGAAAAGAATGCTGGACAGGAACTTGGAAAGCACTGATAACATTGTCCATCCCTCTGAACAGAATCAGTCAGTGTCTTCTTGCCATGAGGACAATCCTCTGAAAAGAAGAATTAAGAATGCGAACCCCCACTGTTGAAAACTGCCTTTAATACAATTTACAATCAGCAGGGGGTGTCCTTTTTCTTAAACACGAGCCCACATCTAATGGAACTGAATACTGTAAGCCATTTTTTTAAATATATTATTAAAAAAAAGACAAGCAGAACACAACACAAGCTCATTAAGCTAAAACAAGCTATTTAAAACCAGAAACTAATTAAAAACAATTCATTATATCTTGTGCAGTATTATTGATAGTACTGTATAGGTTGAAAAACAAAACACCCCAGTGATCAGGGGTTTCAACTAAACCAGCTGCAGTTCAGGATTCATGGATGCTGGATGAAAAAAAAATCAATAACCATTTATGAGGCTCCAGTGATAACACTATGTAACACAATTTTTGTTCCTGGGTAGTAAGTGTTATTTCCTAATTGCTTATGCCTCAAAAGTACAGAAAATGGCTATTATTCCCCCCACAAACTTTGCTTTTGTGACCAGGACAGGTAAATATCACTATTTCCAATGAGAAAACGGGCAAATTTGTTTGCGTAATCATTACTCATGTAACTACAGTTTGACATGTCCTACTACCCCATTTTCCATCTACCCTATGTTTATTTAATTTATTCCCATGTAAGTGAAACATTTGGGACTGCATCATAAACACAGCATTGCGTTGCCTTGACTAATTATTACATATATCAGAACACATACAACACATTAGATGCCACAATATAAATACCATAATTAACCAGGGAAGATGTTGGGTGTGTTTGGAGACTATGAGAATGGCATCTCAAACAGCACGTAAAAGGAAGCACTTCAGCAGGGCTAGCGGGTACTTTTAGAAGAAGCCGAAAGTAATAAGGATTTGTTATTGTCAAAACCGAACAACCGTGTAACGACTATGTCCAAAAAGAAAAAAAAAATGGACTGAAATTGCTAACAGAATGAGTTGTTATGAAGGCAGGTGTATAACATGGTTGCAGGCTAAACAAATGGACAGGCTATAGCAGTTTGACCCACTAAAAACACCAGCAGTGGAAACGTGACAGTGAGAAAACCGGCTGAGGCCTGTCACCATGCTCTGTGATGAAGAGAGGGGGACTCAATTACTGGGGATGTCTGTCACTGTGTGGGATTCAGGGTGGTGTGGTGCTTTTAAATCACAAGCCCCAGCAGAAAGCAGCCCAGTGGAGGATATTGTTGATCAAAGTACTATTGCCTTAGCACTCTGCTGGGAAATATTATGAGGAATGCATGCAACAATTACGATCTTCACACATCTTTTATTGTAGAGTGCAGTCAGATTTGCGTAGCGCCCTAAAACACATTTTGAGACAACCTTTCAATGACCTGTCTAGTTTTGCAATGGTCAAAGTTGTATTCCTCCTCTGCTCTTGATGTAGGTGTGGTTACTAGAAGATAAGGAAGAAGGGAATATCAACTGTCTCCCAACAACCAGCCACATTGGAAGCCATCCTCCTCTCCAATGACTTTAGTATCATAATTTGACCAGATTAATGCCTCATGAGTTTGTGGTCGAATATTATCTGGACATTCAATGAATGTAATGTAAAAAGATTTTGGATATCCTTCCTCTTCAAACGGTACTTGGCAATAATTTCTTCATCTGAAGCCATGTAAAAAAAATGCGGCGCTCACATCTTCTATTAAAAACCCTTTTAATGCTCTCTGTCATTTCTGTTTATGCCTTAAATACACTGGGAAGTCGTCTATACAGCATAGTGCATTTTGTAGTTTGCATTATATAAAACAAGAAATAGTTAGAATTATCACATAATGTTTCCACAAACAAATTATTAGTCTTTGGGGATACAAATGGCTACAGAAAATGTGCTTTAGCTAAAGGAAAAGTCCTAAGGAAAACACATGTAGCTGTCTGCCATAAATCAGTAACCTAAATCTGCTAGTACGAGTGCTTTTCAAGCAAGGAGACTGCACACAAGTGCAGACTTTTCTGTAGTCCCACACTATTAATATAAGGCAGCTTGCAGGATGAACATTTTTATATCCCTAAGTGTTTTCTGTTTAATAGATAAGGAAAGGTTGAAATGAAACTGCCTGATATAATACTACAATTATCAGTATTGATGTCAAATAAAGAAATGCATGGGCACAATGTGTCAAGGCTTGCCAAAAAACTTGAACGCTGTACACCTATGGCCAAAATGTTTAGCAGCACCCAGAATTTTAGGATTGAAACATAATTTTAATTAAAAAAACTATATGAACATAATTTAGATATTTTATTTAACATCATGTAATCAAAGACACTACAAAATTATATCGCAGAAAGTTCTTCCAGAAGCCATAATAGTAGTATAGTATTTCATGTTAGATTTCAAAATGTCATATTTTTCAATTTGTATCACTTTTGCATTAAGTATACGGAAAACTACAAAGCATGCGTGTGATACAGACATTGATATAGTTTCAAGCTATATTTTTGGGGTGGTATCTTTCATAGTTATATTTTCCAAAACATGTTTGTATGGTTCCCAAATTCTTAATTAACTAATAAGGTACTTTTTTGGCCACTAGGAGGCAACAAAACACCAGAATTAATCCATGTCAGCATTTTTTTTTTTATGAAGAAAAAATGCACCTAATAAAGGGACCAAACCAGAACTACAAAACTCAGACATTTAATGTAGGCCCTTGCATGTGGTCGGAAATTGTTTGTAATTACTTTTAGAATTATAATTAGGGTTTATTTATTGCTCCTAATCTTGGACCAATAATCAGTTAATGGGGTTTGGCAGTAAATCCCCCTATTTTATTGGTTCTTATTCTCAATTGTCATAAACAGGATTGTTCCTTTCTTCAATACCAAAATGTATTGCCATGAGCTTTTTGCAACAGCAGATTAAAGCAGTGTGTGTTATGTACATACATAGTATTTACTTTGTATTAAAGCGATATGTGTCATCTACTTACATAGTATTTACTCTGTATTAAAGCACTGTGTGTCATGTACTTACACAGTATGTAATCTGTATAAAAGCACTGTGTGTCATGGTACTTACACAGTATTTACTTTGTATTAAAGCAGTGTGTTATGTACTTATGTAATATTTACTTTCCCCAGCGACCGAGGGAGAGCCGCCCCAGTCCCCAGCGGGTCAGGGGCAGGGGCGGGGCGTCAGGGGCGGTCAGGGGCGTCTGCTGTTTCCACCTCCACAGCCATAGGGAGAAGCCCCTCTGTCTCCAGTGCTAGAGCGAGAAGCCCCGCTGTCTCCAGTGCCAGAGTGAGAAGTCCCACTGTCTCTAACACCAGAGGGAAAAGCCCCGCCATCTCCCGCACTATGTTTACTATTGAGTGGAGCACAGCAAAGGCCAGGAGCACATCCACATTGGGAGTGCCGGGCCCAGCCATCGCCTCCCGAGGGTCCGCTGCTGCCGTCGCCTCTCGAGGGTTGGATAGTAGAGTGCTGTAATCCGGTTGTATGAGTTCTGCACCTGTTTCACTTCAGGTCTTTCGGTTTACTGCTTAACAGTAATACACCCACAAAGAGAATGGGGTTAATATTTGGAGTGGGAAAAGAACAACATATGGAAAGCAATAAAAGTAAGCATAATAAATACATGATAACACTTCAAGTTTATATCCCGCCGAAGTTAAGCGCTGCCACTCTATGCCTTGACCGAACACACAAGACCACCACCTAACCCAAATGTTGCTCACTATTAACATACCTGCAATTGAACATTGCAGCAAAAAAAAAAAAAAAAAATCAAATGTACTGTCATTAATTTGTAGCAATAAAGCATATTGTGATCTAAAGATACTGTTGCATGGCACTGCCACAATTTCTATTTTTAATTGGGATGTGGAGCTGATGCTGGCAAGTGCAAACAGAATGTTTTTTTAAAAAAAGGAGGGATAACTTCAGTTTTCTTTTACCTACCTTTAAAACACGACCAAAAATCTGAAAGTCTAAGGAAACCATATTTAAATCAGCATTAACTATGTCTGACATTTTAACTAGTACTAGTAGAATTACAGTTAACACAGAACCACCACTTCTGTACCTAGACATGCAGAAGCAATTCTGATTCTCTGTTCTTTGCATATCAAGTTAAGGCGCACTTATGGGATTCATCTACGTATGACGTACTGTCTGCAGGGAGAAACACAATCGTATGATTTTAAACAAGTGTCAAACCTGTACGTAAAAAATGTAAAGTAAAATGTTTAAAAATGTTAACATACATCTTGTACAATAGATTAGTAACACATTTAGTGTCCTCAGTTTTACAGACTATACTTTACTAGACTCACAAGTGTTGTACAAAAATGAAATTCTCCAGTGAAATCACCTAGGAAGTGCGACGTTACCTGAAAGTAAGACATGCAAACATCTTTAGAAGACACGGAAAGTACAGTGCAAGTAATATTTAGATTTGTTTGTATCAGCTATTACCCTTTTTAAAACACACTGTAAACACTTGCTCTGTTGTGCGTGTTCCAGAGTTTACATGCACTGGTTTGGCATCGCTACTCTCTGTATGTGTGGACATTTAAAAAAAAAAATAGCCTTTCACATCAAGTCCTTACATATTGAAGAAAGAAATAGCTGTTTCTCAGGAATTGTCTTTTCTTTTAATTTATTCAAGAAACTGAATTTGACTTGACTGTACTCTGGAAGTTTTACCCTTACATAGAAACCGCTGGATTGCAGCTTTTAACAATATTATTAAATTGCATCTCTTGTTCACTAGATGGCACTCACACCATTCAAATACAACCAAACTGGCTAGATACAGAGATATCATTCCAGATGTGGCCCCATTTTAGATGTTACAGAACCTGAACGAAGCAGATGTGTCTTAATATTATTATTAAGATGGTAACTAATGATGTTGCTGGTAGCACAATGACGTCATCTCTTTATATACATTATTTTATAGCAGTTAATCTCATCTGTTCTAAACAAATGCAGTCAGCAATAACACTACTAGAAAAAGACAACTGCTATGATGAAAGCCCTATCCCATGTGTACTGAATTTCCCTCATGGGCTGCTTTTAGGATTTCCAAATGAAGACCCACTTAACAATGACACAACCATGCAATTATTATGTATTTGCGCACAGGCTCTTTAGATAAGATGTAACGGTCTCTATTTTAAAATGTATTTTAAATACCGGGAGTCAGCAGTGGAGGTCACTAGCAAGTTTTCTGAGTGACACATTTAACATAAGCCCTACACATTGAGTACCAGGTATGTATGTACTGTTGACCCACTTTTATGAATATTTGTATGACTTTCTATGTAACTCAATTGATAGGTGTTGTTCATAAAGGTAGTATATGTAGTATACTTCCAGCTTTTAATAGATGATAGCACTTATGATAACTAGATTGACCCCCCCCCCCCGAGTTTATTAGAGCAATAAAGCATAAGTAAGCATTATAAAGCCAAGTCTCCGTTCTTGTTTGTCTAAAGGGTTAAATACATTTATGTTAAAGTGTGATGTTGCTGAAGATTCAAAGACTATGCAATGTTGGTTAGATTAAAGGAGTTTTTGCGATCCCCATTGTTTGTTCTGACCATGCGCCTAATAGTTTAAATGAACCAATTAAGGTTTTAGCCAGGCCCAAAGAAGTTAATTATTTCCTTATATCTGTTCAACCTAGCACAGAATGGTCCACAACCTCCACAGTTTCCCATCCCTGCTCTACAGTACCTAACAATAAAACAATCCAAATAGAAAACGCCGGGGCCCTGTTTAGCAAATATGTGTGCAGCTGCTATCTCTAGGACATTTGCGAACCGCTGCAATAACGCACGAAAACGTGATTTAGAAGTTGGGTCTCATCTGTGGCCTAACGCATATCAAATAGCAAATCATGCACCCAGCCAATCAAAACACAGTGGGGAAGTAAGGTTACAACCAATAAGATTACAACCAACATTCCCTTTAACCCCATTCACATTTGAGTTTTTAAGGTGCCTTTGCGTGTTCACACATGACTGAAAAGCAGGCCTAAAATGTGGGGAACTGCTTTTTATAATTTTTATGGAACGATAGCGTGCACTCAGAATGGAAGAGCTGACATGATATACAATAATCCTTTTGTAGCAGATGTTTTTTAATAGTTATTTTTTTCAAAGCAGCACAGAAGCAATTTTATGGTATATATTTAAAAAATATATTTTGACTTACTGTGTGTAATGGGGTGACGGTCCGAACTTAACCCCCATGCCCACAATCACATTATTCTCTCAGGAGCAACGCAGGAAACAACAACTTGCTAGTATTGACAAGTATAAATTTAATTTTGTAATGGATACTTCACTCAGATTGCAAATGAATATCAGGTTGTACACAATGACTGTCATTCACAAGACAAACTCACGACTGACCACCTAGTAGTACTACTCTACATTAACCTCTGTACTTCATTCCCTTTATGAAAATACAATATGGGACGTTTAGAAGAATGCATAACTCCAGTATTTTAAAGTGCATTGATTGCTCTCATTAGGCCACATTACATGAGTGTTTGACTTTACTCGAGACATCTGTTTCTCTTGAAATAAACGTGGACATGGTGCCTTTTTGTGTTTACATGTAAAGCCTCTATTTCTTTGGAATGCCTAGAGAGGGGGAGGGGGTCAGATTTAAATTAGCTATGGTGACGGCCCACTTAGATTCTCGTGCTGTTAAAAATACACTTTAGTGAAGTTTGCAAGCGGTTCGCAGCTTGCTATTCGCTATTTCAGCTTGCTACTAATTTTTTCCAGCTTGCTGTTCGTTTCTACACCTTGCTATTGCAAATAAAAAAAAAATGAATGCGGAGTTTTACCGCGGTTTGGTGTTTTTTCTTCCATTTTCGAACTGTAGATGAAAAAAACTGAAAAATGAAAAGAACAAACAATATTTGTCAGTTTTTCCAATTTTTGAAAACTGTTTGAATATATATAGATATATAAAAAAATATAAAGATATATATATAATTATATATAGATATATATATATAATGATATATTATATATATAATGATAAAAAAAAATGGTAAAAAAAAAATAATAATTATGGTGCAAATATTATGATTTTGCTTACGTTTACAATTATTGTGCACAAAAATAAATATACATTGTGGAAATGATGCGCGGCTCACCTGTTACTAACTCCGTCTATCTCATCTGGTAACTTGCATGTCACTAAGGCTACAGACCGTGCAGCCCCCTGGCAACTCATACCGCTGTTGCCACACCAGACAGCCAATGGGAAGGCTCCCTGTCTGCTTGCAGGAATCACAAGCTTTCCTATTGGCTAAACGTACAGCATTTGAAGGCACCAAAAACTACTCAATACCTGCAGCACCCAATCACAGAAAAGTAGAGACGCATCAAGGATAATAATATTAAAACATATATATTATCCTTGATCTAGGGGAGGATTTTAGGGTTTGACCCAACCCACATGACCACTGGAACGTAGTTATGCCAGGGTATTTGCACTGCTTACTTCCTGACCCTCTTGCTAGTAATGTTTCCAGCTTGCTATTCATTGCTGTGGCACCAATAGCGACGCTGCAGAAAATAGCTAACCGAATAGCTAACTGGCTTTTTTGACCTATTTCCCGACCAACTAGAACCCCCAAACCTGGTACGTGATATGTACTTGACGTCACCTACACTTCGGTACCATTCATATTGCTGCGCCACTTATAGGGGCGATGCAGCGAATAGCTAACTAAATAGCTAACTGACTAGAATGCGAAACTAATGACTTACTTAAACATTGTTACATTAAAATCCTCTATCAAATCGTTATATACAAGCACCTCTATGCTGTTTTTTTTTTTAATTCTTCTATCAGAATAATGTGTCTGAGCCCTGGGGGAGGGGGGTATTGCAATAATAACACAGGGACCCAATTCATTGCACACATTCAAGTACAGTGTGGGACAGTTACTTTGTTAAACCCCTTGGCAATTTGAAATACCTTTTTTAAGTCGCCTCTGTCTCTCCTTCTTTCTACACTAGACAGATTCACCTCTTTCAGTCTATCTTCATATGACATGCCCTTCAATCCTGGAATTAATCGTGTTGCTCTCTTCTACTCTCTCCATTGCCTTAATGTCTTTCTTATGATAAGGGGACCAGAACTGGACACAATATTCTCGTCGTACCAGCGCACTGTATAATTTTAATATAACTTCTCTACATTTTAATTCAACTGTCTTGAATGTAGAATCTAACTTTCTACTTACCTTTTTTTATAGCTTCTCCACACTGTCTAGTTGGCTTAAGAGATTCATCCACTACTACCGCCAAGTCCTTTTCATACATAGCCTCCTCAACTTCCTTACTATTCATGCTGTACTTGCCTGTAATGTTTTTGTGCCCTATGTACAAGAATTTGCATTTATTCACATTAAATTTAATCTGCCATGCGTCAGCCCAAGTTTGAATCTTGTCTAAATCTCTTTGTATTATTAAAATTTGCATAGTTTACTGATTATGTCTTGGTCCAAGTTATTTATATAGATGAAGAATAGCACTGGTCCCAATACTGATCCCTGTGGCACCCCACTTGTTAGATTACTCCAGTTTGATGCCTGGCCTCTAATTATAACTCTCTGCTTCCTATCTTGTAACTAGTTATGAATCCATGCTGCTACTTTACCATTTATTCCTACTGATTTAATCTTTAAATATAGCCTTTCGTGCGGTACTTTGTCAAATGTTTTTTCAAAATCTAAGTAGATGATGTCATACACACCATCCTTGTACACTCTAGTAGTCACCTCCTGAAAGAAATCTAGTAAATTTAACAAGATCTACCCTTCCTAAAGCCACGTTGGCTGTCACTTATAATATGTTGTTACTATATAAATATTTCTCCATTTTGGTCCTTATTATAGTTTCCATAATTTTACAAATGATTGATTTTAAACTTATGGGTCTTTAGTTCCCAGAGTCAAATTTATCTCCCTTTTTAAATACAGGAACAACATTGCCAATTTTCCAATCCAGTGGGATGGCTCCATTATTTATAGACTTATTGAATATATAACATATCGGTTTAAAAATCTGTTCTCTAGTTTCCGTAAGGGCTCCTGGACAGATTCTGTCGGGCCCTGAGGATTTGTTTATTTTAAGTGCTGCTAGCTCCATTAGTACTTAATTCTCTTCTATAACAAACTCTGGTAATGATGTTTGTGTACCTTCTGTTAACCTTGGTGTATTGTATAAATGCTCCTTTCTAAATACTTGTACAAAGTGTTGATTAAGTACATCTGTAATTTGGTTGTTTTTAGTCATTAAATTACCACTGCTTTCACGTAAACTACTGACTTCCTCTTTCAGTTTCCTTTTAGCATTAACATATTGAAAAAACACTTTTGGATTGAGTTTACTATCTGACACCACTTGCCTCTCTAATTCCCTTTTCACTCTTCTAGTCTGCTTTTTAAGGTCTCTAGAGGCCTCACTGTATTTTATTTGTGAGGCTGCTTCCTTTGATTTAATAGAAAGATATCATTTTATTTTAATCAAATTGTATTCAACTTCATTATCTATTAGTATTCTATCCCAGTCTGTGTTTAGAAGTTCCTGTTGTATTCATTTGTAATCTGCTCTCCTGAAATTGTATACCATTGTCTTTGATTTATGTACTGACATTGATTTATTTGCCACAATCTTTATCATATTATGGTCACTTATTCCTAGTGGTTCTATTACCAGTAATGAATCCCTGCTTTATTGTTTGTTAATACCAAATCTAGACGTGAATTGTATCTAGTCGCGTTCTGATAACGGCGCACTCTTACACTAACTCTATCATTCCCAAGTCTGAACCGATGTCTGAGGTCATGTAGGCCCAGTTTATGTTTGAGAAAGTCTCCCGTAATTAGCGTGTCCCCTTCCTTACCTATTTTTTTTGCATATAAGTTTTAATTAAGTGATTCATCAGAACTTGGGGGCCTATAACAGACTCCCACTATTAAGCCTTTAGATTTGATTTGATTTAATGAATCCATATTGATGCACTGTTATCATTATTTTCCAGTATTTCCCATTCTAAGTCATTTTTAATGTGAATTGCAACCTATCCCCCTCTTTCATCATATCTATCTTTCCTAAGTTATATCCTTCCATATTAAACTCGTCTACATTATTTGGAGTTAACCAGGATTCTGTCATCCCTATAATATCACAGCTATCCACATTGACTACGGCTTCTAATTCTAGGAATGTATTTCTAATGCTTCTTGCATTTAAATGTAGACATTTCAGTTTATGAACAATTTGGTTGCACTTTGTTGTTTGCTGTGTAGTTTATAGTGGCTCTATTCTTTCTGCCCCACCTTTGTAATATACTGATTCCATGAATGTAACAAATACGATTGGGCAAGTTTTTAGTCATTATGATCTTTCATATAATTTAAGTTCATTTTTTAAGCTATTATTATTATTATTATTATTATTATTATTATTATTATTATTATTATTATTATTAGTAGTAGTAGTAGTAGTAGTGTTATTTATTTGCTTAGCTGGCCAAATAGATATGGTATTAACATAATTATTTTATTTGCACAAGTTTTTTTTTCTTTTTTTTCTGTTGAATGCAGGATTTAAGGTGCTTGTCTTCCTGAAGACTAACTGGTTTTATGTATAGATTTTGCAGTAACATTTGCATAACATTCGTTTGACCTCATTGGTTTGAAAATTATTATTATTATTATTATTATTATTATTATTATTATTATTATTATTATTATTATTATTAATTAATTAATTAATTAATTGACCAACGCCTTTATCCAAGGCAATTTATAAGTGCTACATGGCAATACATGAACAATACTTAAATGCAGTAGGTTTACGGGACTTGCAAGGTATAAAATAAATACAAGATAAGATACAGCAAGTTAGGATAAAACCTATTTATATATACAAAGCTATAATAGGAGGCTGTGTGGTCCAGTGGTTACAGAAACAGGCTTGTAACCAGCAGGACACCAGTTTAAATCCCAACTCAGCTGCGTGACCATGTCACGTAACTCCTTGTGCTCTGTCTCAGTGAGACTTCTGCTGAAATAAACAGATATTTTAAAAATGTCAGCTATTCGCTGCAGCTCCCCTATGTGGCATAGCAATATGAATGGTACCGAAATGTAAGTCACCTCGAGTAGGCCTACATCTCACCTATAAAGTTTGGTGGTTCTCGCTGGTCGGGAAGTAGGTAAAAAAAGGCATGGCAAGCTGGAAACACAAACAGCAAGACGTCAGCAGTGTAGATACCCCGGCAGAACTACGTTCCTGTGGTGATGTGGGCAGGCGCAAACCCGAAAAAAGACTCCCCTAGATCAAGGATAATATATTATATATGTTTTTATATTATTATCGTAGACATGTCTATTTTTTTGTGATTGGGCGCTGTAGATTGTGAGTAATTTAGTGGTGCTCTCAAATCCTGTGCATTCAGCAAATAGGAAAGCTCGTCATTCCTGCAAGCAGACAGGACGCCTTCTCATTGGCTCGCTGGTGTGCAAACAGCGGTATGAGTTTCCAGTGACTGAAGCCTCAGGACGACAAGTTACCAGGTGAGGTAACAGTTCGAAAATTAAAAAAAATTAAAATAAAAAAATCAAGCCGCGGTAAAACTCCACATTCGTATTTTTTATTTGAAAAAAGCAAACGAAAAATATAATAGCAAGCTGTAAAAATCAAGAGCATGATGTAGAAACGAATTAACGTGAGGTGGAATAGCGAACTGCAGTCTAGAATAGCGCGCTGGATTAATGTGAGGGAATAGCGAACTGCAGTCTAGAATAGCGCGCTGGATTAATGTGAGGGAATAGCGAACTGCAGTCTAGAATAGCGCGCTGGATTAACGTGAGGGAATAGCGAACTGCAGTCTAGAATAGCGCGCTGGATTAACGTGAGGGAATAGCGAACTGCAGTCTAGAATAGCGCGCTGGATTAATGTGGGGGAATAGCGAACTGCAGTCTAGAATAGCGCGCTGGATTAACGTGAGGGAATAGCGAACTGCAGTCTAGAATAGCGCGCTGGATTAATGTGGGGGAATAGCGAACTGCAGTCTAGAATAGCGCGCTGGATTAATGTGGGGGAATAGCGAACTGCAGTCTAGAATAGCGCGCTGGATTAACGTGAGGGAATAGCGAACTGCAGTCTAGAATAGCGCGCTGGATTAATGTGGGGGAATAGCGAACTGCAGTCTAGAATAGCGCGCTGGATTAATGTGAGGGAATAGCGAACTGCAGTCTAGAATAGCGCGCTGGATTAATGTGAGGGAATAGCGAACTGCAGTCTGGAATAGCGCGCTGGATTAACGTGAGGGAATAGCGAACTGCAGTCTAGAATAGCGCGCTGGATTAATGTGGGGGAATAGCGAACTGCAGTCTGGAATAGCGCGCTGGATTAACGTGAGGGAATAGCGAACTGCAGTCTAGAATAGCGCGCTGGATTCATGTGGGGGAATAGCGAACTGCAGTCTAGAATAGCGCGCTGGATTAACGTGAGGGAATAGCGAACTGCAGTCTAGAATAGCGCGCTGGATTAACGTGAGGGAATAGCGAACTGCAGTCTAGAATAGCGCGCTGGATTAACGTGAGGGAATAGCGAACTGCAGTCTAGAATAGCGCTCTGGATTAATGTGGGGGAATAGCGAACTGCAGTCTAGAATAGCGCGCTGGATTAACGTGAGGGAATAGCGAACTGCAGTCTAGAATAGCGCGCTGGATTAATGTGGGGGAATAGCGAACTGCAGTCTAGAATAGCGCGCTGGATTAACGTGAGGGAATAGCGAACTGCAGTCTAGAATAGCGCGCTGGATTAATGTGGGGGAATAGCGAACTGCAGTCTAGAATAGCGCGCTGGATTAATGTGGGGGAATAGCGAACTGCAGTCTAGAATAGCGCGCTGGATTAACGTGAGGGAATAGCGAACTGCAGTCTAGAATAGCGCGCTGGATTAACGTGAGGGAATAGCGAACTGCAGTCTAGAATAGCGCGCTGGATTAATGTGGGGGAATAGCGAACTGCAGTGTAGAATAGCGCGCTGGATTAACGTGAGGTGGAATGAGACTTTCACGGCAAAATACTGATACCGTTTTTCGGGACATTTTCACGAGCTTTCCCTGCCAAGTTTCACGCGCATTGTCCATTGACGTGAAACGAACCAACATGTAAACTGGCCTATTGCTGAAACTAGGGGTTTGTCCTATCAGTGTAGGTCATTTTATTGTGTTTTACTGTATATATTTGGCAAGTCGTACCTTTTCAGACATGTGAGATGTAATGTCACAGTGGGAAACAGCAATAGTGTATCTTCTGGAAGGTGAGTGTGTTAAAAGGTGAATTCATTGTTTTCATTGATTACACTATGTAACACAATTTTTGTTCCTGGGTAGTAAGTGTTATTTCCTAATTGCTTATGCCTCAAAAGTATAGAAAATGGCTATTATTCCCCACAAACTTTGCTTTTGTGACCAGGACAGGTACATTTCAAAATATCACTATTTCCAATGAGAAAACGGGCGAATGTGTGTCTTTTCGTTCACATAAAGTCAGAAAAAAACAACATATGAATCCAAATTAACATGTATTTATACTAAAATAATACAAAAATGACTACAGAAGATTTAGAAGTGAGTAGTTTTTCGAGATTTACGATTATACTGTAAATTTACAGTATAATCGTAAATCTCGAAAAACTACTACCCAGGAACAAAATAAATAAAATAAATAAATAAAATTGTTACACGGTGTTATGAGTTAACAAGTTATCTACTGTCAGTACCAGCGGTCCAGATAAACTGCGCACCCACCGCTTTTACTCATTAAAAAATCTCGAATACGACCAAATTGAAATTTAATGCGTAAAAATACGCATAACAATTGTGCTGCACAGGTTGTCTGCCGCCCGTCTCCCCTAAAACTTTCATTAACAGCTGCATCTCCAAGAATACAATGTCTTCACTTACTAGGAAACTGTACACAAGAAAAAAAAAAACAACACAACAACATGAGCAAATCTCTGGCTAGCCCTGTTGTCTTTGCAGCCGTTCCAGTAAGAATAAGAAATCTTCGAAGCTACACAGGTTGAAGCGTAAACACTGGAACCACTGTCAGAGGCAACCGCAAAAAATAAAAAAATAAATAAATAAGGTGATTGAAATGTTAAACAATCTGTTTTATAACGTATTAATGCTTTTCCTTATGGTATTTATTTGTATGGCTTCATATTAAAATTTTAACATGTTCACTTAGTTTAAGAACGTGGTGTAAAAATATATGTAACGTAATTAATTTGCAGTTAGTGTGATACCTCGAAAAGAATGTGAACCTTGTACTAGGTGGAACACAAGCGTGGCTGTACAGTAGGCTAGTTCAAAGTAACACTTCAGTTAAAATGTAGGCGCTTTTTTAATGCCTACCCCATTACTATTATATTCATTGCACAGTGTTTATTGAGAATACTCATGATTACAATGTCATGTTGCATCTTACCCTCTGAAAATACATTTTACTCTCTCAGTGTTAAAATGAGAGGCTAATTTACTCCCAGACCCAAAGCCTTAGCTGGAACGCTGGTCAGTAGTTCAGTTGGGGGAGTCTTACTGTATATTGTGGCGTAAAAAAAACTAAAAAAAAAAAAAAAAAAAAAAGAAACAGCCACGTCAGGTAAATTTATTGTACATTGAAGTAAAATACAATAATAATTAATATACCCATCCCCCCAATTTTGAATAATAATAATAATAATAATAATAATAATAATAATAATAATAATAATAATAATAATAATAAATACTTAAATGAATAAATAAATAAAACAAGACTAATTTGCACCATTGCAAATCAATTGGTGATAATCGCGTGGTAAAGTTTTACCGTTTTCATTTCAGACAATGCCTGACAATTCAAAGCGTGTTCACTTTACCACAGTGTTCATGCATGTAGCCTATGCATAAGCCCTATGAGGAGAGAGACTGAGAGAGAATTATAAAATGTAACTTGCATGTCGTTTAAAAAGACACACATTTTGTTTGTATGATGCTGTTGTCCTTAAACCCATGTTGCATGAATACATTTCAGGCTTCAGAAGTGCTTTAGTTTTTGGACGTCCCTTTGTTTTGCTTGTGGTTAAAAAATAAATAAAAAAATGATCCAAGTGCCATCCAAGTTATTTTATTTTTGCTTTCAGTGCTAATGTTGATACTCTTAGTAACAGGTCTAAAGACATACCGAAAGTCTAACACATCCGCGTCATTTGTTGGATTGGGAATAACAGCCTAGTGTTTATTTTCTTTAAACGCGTACTACACAGTTAAACAAATGCATCAATACAAATGAACAGTACTTTTTTTTTTTTTTTTACTTGTAACTGTGTAAATGTGTCAGTTGATAATATTCTTTTTCTGTAAATGTAGACATTTAGTATTACAGTGGCACTTGTATTTTACTCTGTTTTTTTATTATTATTATTTTCATTTTTTATTTTTACAAATTCTGTTGTGACTTATACAGGAATTATTTAGGCTATTAATATGCAAGCCCATCTCCGCAATGCTTAGCTATACTAGTCACACACACGCACGCACGCACGCACGCACGCACACACACACACACACACACACACACACACACACATACACATATATACACACATACACACACACAAACAAAACGCACAATCACACGCACACACGCACGAACGGGACACGCACGCACGCACGCACGCACCACACACACACACACACACACCAACACTGCAGATTGTGCTAAAGTCAATATTGTGTACTGAAATTATCTGATATATATGTATAGTATAGTAGATATCTATCCTTTTATGAATATATATATACTGCCATATATGCTACAACATAACTATACATGTAATATGTCAGCTCCCTTCTATAAACATATGCCAACATTTTAAAACTGTTGGGCATCATGTATTTGAGTATAAATATACATATTTATAAGGATATATTCAATTATATTATATATAATATTTTATATATATAGATATCCTACCAAATCGACTGACGACTGCTGAAATTGTGCTAAAGATCAAACATGTAGGCTGATATTATCTGATGTGAGAAAACAGATCAAAAAGGGCTTTCTTGTGAAAAATTACTGTTAGGCTACACATAATGATTTTATGCCCAATCCTTCTATATACCTCATGATACATTTTTAAATCTGTGTTTAGGTTCAAATGTATTGTATAGGCCTACAGTCAATTTTGTTTCCCTTGATTAAATGTGGACAATAGAAAAATGGATGCAATCGCACAACAGTAGCCTTATTGCAATAAAAATAAACGTGTTTCTAAAAGGCTTATAAACGCCGTTTGCAGTCGTTACGCCACTCAGCACTGCGCTAAATAAATAAATAATAAACAAGTCTCTCGAAATCATAATAGCTTTTGAATGCATAATGGAAAATATCATATATATATATATATATATATATATATATATATATATATATATATATATATATATATATATATATATATATATGTATGTATTTCCATGCATGGCTAGGCTATGCTTATGGCAAGACTTTCATTCACCCATCCAAGCTAACATTGGCTCAAGTTAAAACACATCCTCTGTAAATTGCATTTTTGCAAATTTCTGACGATTTTACTTGATTTAAACAGTTTGTGTAAAATGTCAGCAAGTTATTAATATTAGCGCCGCCCATTTGATGATGCACTTGTATGAGGGAACCTCCTTAATTACTAATTTCTCTGTCCTACTTCAACCTCACTCTTGTCCTAGAAGTTCCTTCATGCATGCAATGTCGTGATCCGATCGTGTCTGACCTTCTATTTTTTAAACAATAAACCCAGGCTTGTTGTGATTGCCGGTGATGGGGGATCAGAAAGAGCCGACAGTGGTTCCCAAATCCACTTCGTTTAGTATCAAGAGCCTGCTGTTTCCTAAAAGTGACAACCCAAACTCAGGGCCCCCAGAAAAGAAAACTCTCCCTCAAGGATTGGATCCAGCGAATCCTCGGGATCCTGAGCAAATGGAATCTTCTTTTAACCAGGACAATCACAGGGAGGAAGGGGCAGACGGACCGAAAGAACTGAATAAAAATGCGAAATACGACAAGCCGCCGTTCAGTTACAACGCTTTAATAATGATGGCTATCAGGCAGAGTCCAGAAAAGAGATTGACTCTGAATGGCATCTACGAGTTTATCATGAACAATTTCCCTTATTATAGAGAGCACAAACAAGGCTGGCAAAACTCAATACGGCATAACCTGAGCCTGAATAAATGCTTTGTGAAAGTACCAAGACATTACGATGATCCAGGAAAGGGGAACTACTGGATGCTCGACCCGTCGAGCGACGATGTTTTTATCGGGGGGACAACGGGCAAACTTCGGAGGCGGTCGGCAACATCTAGGGGCAAGTTGGCACTGAAAAGGGGACTTCGATTTGCGCCTCTTGGGCTGGGATTTAACGACGGGGCAAGCAACCCTTTGTACTGGCAAATCTCGCCATTTTTGTCTTTGCATCCCCCACATTATAACGGATCTGCATCAGGATTTTTGCGCCAGGGGCACGCTTACGGCTCTCTGCTTTCCGGGGTTGACCATTTGGCAAACGGGAACCTGTCTCGTCCGATTTTGGGTGGATCTGGCCTGACAAACAGTTACGGTGTGAGCACGTCTTCTGTCAGTTTACTATCAGGACAAGCTGGCTATTTCGTCACTGGAGCCCAGCACTCGCAGTCCGTTCACCACAATGGAAGTGGTTTCGGGGTACCGTCCAGCTCGCCTCCTACACTGATTTCTGAAACACCGAGACTTCATTCCTTTACGCCGAGTGTTTCAACGGGATTTGCTGGGGTCCTGTCGCATCAAAACAGGGTTACGTCTGCCAGTTCGTTTTTAAACTGATCCTATAACTTCCTCGTTGGGGAAACTAAAAATATTGTTTTCCCAAATTGACAAGCTTATGTTATTTTTTTTGTAAGAAAGAATAAATGTAAAATATACCTTAATAATGTAAATAAAATGCTTGCCGTAAAGGTAGGCTAACTAAATATATTTCTGATTATTTTGTTATCTTGTTCTCAAATGTTTCCTGTGATATTAAGATTAATTTTTGCCGTAAGCACACAATAAAAGTATTATATATATAGTATATTATATATATATATATATATATATATATATATATATATATATATATATATATATATAATGCAGGCAGACACCTCTGTGTGGGTCAGTCATGCCCTGTAGTTGATTCTAAGCAATCTTTGTGTTTGCGTGTTTTGTTTGTTTGTTTGTTTACTTAGCAATGGTTCTTTTATTGCCCAGTCGCACCACTGTACTCATCGAATGGATCTCGTATGATCCATTCCAATTGTTATCGACTGTGACGTAATAGCATCAATGGGATCGTACATTTTAAAAGAAAAAATAGTCTATCTTTTAAATGGGTGTATATATATATATATATTAGGCAATTGTTTAGTTGTTGTATTTAAAAAATATATTTACATCTACATTTCTATATAGATAGATAGATAGATACATACAATTTTGATACTGTTCTGTTATTATCCCGAGTTGTGTAGCATGCACATTTTAAACTATATCCAACGAAATAGAATGGTATTGTTTGTATCAAGTTTGTCTTTGATGCATGTTATTTATTTTACGGTATTAATTTAAGTATCTGCATTTTTAAAAATGTTATTTCAACGTTTTGCACTTTTAGTTTTAAAGATTTTATTATGTGTGTATGGCGGTCTAATTATTGCATTTTATCTGTTTCTGTAAATAATTTTAACGAGGTTAAAGTGAAACGCAAGTAAAAGATATGCAGGCCTATATACTTTTAGTTTTTTTGATTAAGAGCAATGTAGTACTGTTTTATCATGTTATACTGAGTGTTTAACCCTTTGTGCCTGGTTTGTACAGAATATCTCCTTTAACAGGGAAATTATGTCGACTTGCAATTTTACTGTATTTTAGGATCTTTACAAAGGCAACAATTACTGGAAACGTTTTGTTTATACTGTTTAATAATTTCCCCTTGTAGTCGATGGGTCTTTGTGAGGGTATTACCACGGATTTGTACATATTTAGGATTACGATGCATTACCACACATCTTGCTGTACATAAGATGATAGCTTGGAATTTAGTCGGAAACACATGTTCTTCTTCATTTTGAATGCTCTATTGGTGAATAGAAAAGTTGTTTAGATTTTGATTTCTCGTAGGGCTATTTGGTCTGATAATATTATTATTTCGCGCTGTTACTTTTTTTATCATTAAAAGCTGCGAATCCATAACAGGACCATATTTGAACCGACTTTAATTGTTGTTGCTGAAAGGGAAACAAAACTAAATCAGTATTTTAAAATTAAAAAATTAGAACATGTCACTAGGAGCAGGTAAGCCCAAATGAACTCACTGGGTTGTTTCGTGGCGCTTTTGGGCGTTAAATTGTTTTAAAATTTGGCCTATATGGGATTTGTTTGAATTTAATGACGCGTACATGCCCAGTAATCAGACAGTGAATTAAATGCCTCTCCACACACTCGTGAATATCACAATAAGATCCTCAGCGACCTCATAAATGGTTATTTTAACGCTCAGAGTAATGAAACCACAATAAGGTAATCTACTCGCCAGAGGTGCGTCGTTATCTCACCCAAAACCCCCCCCCCCCCCCCCCCCCCCCCCCCCCCCCAAAAAAAAAAAAAAAAAAAACAAAACAAAACAAAACAAAACAAAACAAAAAACATAACAAACAATAGAGCCGTTTAATCTTAAATGTTACCCTATGTTGTATGGACACTATTTGTTCTCAAATTGATGCATATACTACACCTTTTAATCATCAGATGGAGCGTTCAATTAATATGCCGAGAATATGAGTGGCGCCAGTTGAAAGTTTTGAGTCATATCATAAATATTATTCTCGTCTCGATTACATTTGAATTATTTCGTTAAGCAGAATTAAACATTTAACAGTTTTACCACATTTGTTTTATTTTCAGATAAGTTATCTTTTTCTGTGTCAAGTATACTGGAAATTATGCATTTCCATACATCTGAATATAGTTCTTTGTGTCTCAGCTATTTTTGTAAGATTTACTTCAGAATTCGCCATTCATCATATGAAACAAATGTACCTGAGTTGTTCCAGTCTGTTGATGAGGAAATGGATCCCTTTAAAGGACATTATTCATTAAAATTATAGCCCCAAATATTTAAGAGATTGTATTCAGTGTATCTTTTTAGAGATTGGTATTTCTAATATTGAAACATATACATTTAAGTTCAGAATGTCGATTCAAATACATAAAAACTTGCAAAGTTCAGATATTTACTTTTTACGACATGTACCCCGTATTTCCTTTTAATATAGGATTCTACATTATTTTTGTGTGAGTAATCAATTATTGAGGGATACACTTATAGATAATGCATTGGTATTCCTCCAGACGCACACACTTACACCCAACCGCACGCATATTATAAAGAAACGACAAAGGAAATATGCAGCTAAGCGTTTGTTTAAAAAAAAGCTTCCTTGCCATAAGGAGTTAAAAATGACGCCTATGATCGGTGCCCCTCGGGGGGTGGGGGGTGGGAAGGGGGGCATCTTTCACAATGGAATCATTAGACCATTAGGGAGCAGTACCTCCTATTTCTGCACATTCTATTGAAAACATGACCTGAACAGGATTATGTTGGGACAAGGTTCTAAAAGGAATACATCTATAGATCTCGAGAGAAAAACCGGAGGCGAGGAGTAGCCAAAGAAAAAAAGGTATATTCTCTTGTCATTGGACTCATACTCTAAAATTCTTCCATAATATAATAAAATAGACGTCAGGCAGGTGATTTAATGTGTTACGCACGTCAATACAGTCTTTCTGATACACTATTGTAAAACAACCCGGTTCAGTAATAACATCATATCACAGATATGACTGTTTTGCAGTTTGCTGTTTTTCAAACATGCTCAGTCTCATTTATTTTGCACCATGTCAGAAAGAATTAACTTAAATTCCCTTCGTCATAATCTGAAGTCTGACTACTTTGACCAAACTCAAGGTTATCCAAACCTATATCTTATACTAGAATAGAATAGAGTGCATGCTTATTTTATGAAGTGTGCATACTCGATTCCTAGACCTCGGTAGGTTTTAAATATCTAATAGTGTTACTGTTGTCATTTTCTTTGATCTTTGGTCTATATAATGAAGCAAAGACTAGAGTTGAAATAAATGTTTTGCAGGCAAAAATACTTTTTAATTGATAGACAACATAAATAATAAAGCTATTGTTTTGTATACAGTATACACACACACACACACACACACACACACACACACACACACATACACATATAAAACAATACCCTTTCATAATGATTTCACAAAGGGTTATGTACAATATGTGTATTTGGTTGTCCGACAATTATTGTATTGACCTCATTCAGATGCAAGTTAAGTTTAAATGAGGCTATGTGCATGCACAGTAAATCGATTTTAACAGTAGGCATCTGTTAAAATAGGACATCTGACATTTCAATACAATAGGCCAAAATGTTGGCCTTCTGAGTTTTTAAGTACATTTAAATGATATTAAAACACGTTTTCATTCAATTAGATACTGTTGGATAAATGTTGATGTTTTCACAGTTGCAATATTAAAAGACTTAGAAAAATATTGACATTTATTTTTTCTAAAATAAATTAATCAACATTTTAAGTGTAATAACCCGGAAAAAAGACAAAAAACAAAAAACACCGGAACCATATTCAGAAAGGGTTTACCTAATCCAAGGATACATTTGCTAAAAAAGAAAATATAATACGTTTTGCTCACTTTTTTTTTTTTTTTTACTGTGGTTAAAAAAAAGGAAAAACATTACTTGAATGGTTTGTGAACACGGTCCAAGCTATTATTATTATTATTATTATTATTATTATTATTATTATTATTATTTATTATTATTAGTAGTAGTAGTAGTAGTAGTAGTAGTAGTAGTAGTACCAGGAACTGTAAATAAATACTTCGATTAAGTAGTTGTAAGTGTTTAAAATCTTAAATTCTATAATGTAAACAACTCGATCGTTTACGAGGCCGAATGCTGATTTATAATGAAGTCTTTACGGTTTAATCTAAACATCAACACAACATTTCTACATTACAGTTGTCGGTCGCTGCTGTTGGTTTTTAAAACAAATGCTTACAGTAATAGCAACGGTACATTAATATATCATTTAGTTGTCGCTGCAAGTAAAGGTATGTGAAACTTCTCTGGAAAGTATACAGTTTAAAACGAATTTGTGCTACAAGGCGTTTTACCTGCTTATGAGGCTGAGCACTATAACGCTGTAATGTAGAAACACAATAATAGTGGAATCTCCTTTATTGAAGGAGTTGAAAGGAACGAAGGTGGTCTGTTCCACAATGCCTGTTTATTTCCTATTCTATCTATAGGGAGCCGATAGAAATATACACCACCATGCTGTGATATGTGGTCTATTTCATGGATTACGTTGCTAATATAAATATTACCTGCTGCGAGTCCTTTGTACAAAGAAAACCTACAGCATTGCAACTGAAATATCTATACATTATGAAGCAAGTTGTGTCAAATATGGATTTATACTGTTACAGTCTTGTTAGCTAAATTAGTTTACATGTATTATAATTTATAAACCTGAATCTGTACTTTATGATTTTATCAGGACAACTATTTTTTAAGAAAATGTATGATTTTTTAAAACTAGTTTGCTACAATATATGCACCTTGTATAAGCATTATGGATATCGGCTCGGATAAATAATCGGTAAACACGTTTTTAATGCATACAAAACACATCCAAATTTCTATTCGAATCAGCCAGTCTATAATAATTACAATATATAACAATAATATGTAGAGTTTGACTTATAGTGTCTTATAAAAAAATAATTAAAAAAACAAAAACAAAAACGGGACTATTTCTAAATAAGATGTAATGCAGGTAATGCATTTCAATTGTGTTGGTAATTTTAGCAGTGTTTTGCCTCACTTCTTTAGAACATCTTTAAAAACACATTGGATTGTGCTACCATATTTAGTATTTAATCTCAGTTTGTCTCTTAATACCTATCTGACAATGAATAACGCTTAATAATGATATAAACTATACACATTTAAAGGCTTTCTTTACACTGTTTGTCACAAAGTCTGTGAGGTACTTCCAGTTTTATCAATAGATATACTCATATAATTTGACAAACTTTATTATACAAATTAATAATTAATTCATTGTATTCCTTATAAAGTATCATACTTTTATAAATTAACTACCTCCTTCAAGTGTGTATTTGAACTAGAGTTATATGATGCAGTATTTTTTGTAAATAGTTTTAACTTTAAAGGGTAACATCCAATGTGTGTGTGTTTGTGTTTAGAGGGTATTACCCAAATGCCAAAGTGCACCAACCTTCATTTCATAATTCTGATCTGTAGATTTTTTTCCCAAAGTTTTCTGGTATTTTTTCCTCAACATAATAGGTCAGTTGGTTAGTTTACTTCAACAAATGAATATCCATTTGATGTGAAAACTGAGAAGAAATGAAAAAATCCAATAATTGTCAACTGGTTGTTTTACTTTGGCATGGGGATGTGCACAGTAGGTGAAAATTTCCTTTTAAAGTGAACAAAAAATTTGTCTAAAAAGAGATAAGCAACAAGTATTACACATTCGTTTGTAAGTAGTGTTTTTTTGTGTTTGCCACCCACAAAAACGAATTAGTATATATGTCCTTTTCCGTAAATGTAACACGTGGTGAACGGAGATTTATTGGTTTGCGAAAGAGAAACAATTAAAATTTTGTATAATTTATATATACATATATATTATATATATATATATATATATATTATATATAATATATATATTATATTATATACATGGGATCACTATATCAAATTAAAATGGGATCACTAACATACTGATTTATTAGTAAAATGATGCAAGGGTTAATGCTACTAAAATAATTTTAATATCATTTAATCATTTTGAATATTGAATCCTTGTCTTAATGGGATCTTTCTTCAATGCTATAATTAAATAAATACATGTATTTTTGTCTATGTAAAATGTGTATTTGATATATACACATATATAAATGCCATAGGTCAAATAATTAAATGTAATAAAAATGGACATGTCCCTTCAAATCATGTTTTTTAATGATAATACATTGCATTACACACTCTTTAGTTTATATTACTCATGGATTTATGCTACAACAATTTTATACACACATAGCTCTGAACACTTTGTAGACAAAGAGTAATTTATGTGAAGAAATGTTTTATGTAAATGCTGTATATATTACAAACATGAAACATGTTTTTCCAATGTTTGTTTATATAGCTTTATTTCTTTATTTATGTGTTTTATAGCGGTTGATTGCCATAAAGGGTATTTTCCAATGGGCACCCATGGTGCAGTGAGATTAAAAAAACACAATCATTATGATTTATTAGCAGTCCTACACTTTCAAGTTACAAATGATTTACACAAACCTCATATTCACAGTTAACAAATAATACACTCTCTCACAATAATGACTAGTTCAGAGTTTTATTCTGTGTCTGATGTTCAGATCTACAACAAAACAAGTTCTACTGAATGGATTTTCAACCACCAAAGTGAAAAATAGTATTAAACACTTAATATAACTAATGTTGCATTAGTCTTTCCTCACGTGTAAGATTATTTATCTATCTATATAGGCCTACAGTATGTGTGTGTGTGTGTATGTATATATATATATATATATATATATGGCTTCCAAATCTCAATACATACTCTATCTGTTCAGTTTGTTTTAATTTGAAAAACATACTCATATCGGTATAAACATTTAAATCATGTACATTTATAAACTAAAAAAAAGTGTATGTAACTGAATTTCCACAAACACATGTTTGAAACTCTTCAATCCATCTTTTTAGTAAAGATTTAATAAGCACTGCGTGTGTACCTTTGTTTAGAATGTGAGTGGTACTGCTTTGATTTAATGTTACACTGTACACTGTCTCTTTGTTCTTTTGTACTAATACTGTAGCACACTGCTGACGCCACGTTATTCCAACTGAAAACTGTCGGAAACAACCCTTCTTGTTACTTACTTTAAGTAGCAACCCAGAGAAACAGATGGAATGTGATACTCTGAGTGACAAGGGTTTTCATCGGCTGCCTTCCGTGTATTTGTAGCGATTTCAGGAAGAACTTTGAAGCTTGAAGCAATATGATTTTAGATTCCATTGAAGGCATGTCGAACGTGGAATGGCTGAGTTTTAAAGAAGGGAAACTTAATTATACAACCAAAGTAAAAGTAAAGACCTTGTCAGATATTTAATTGAATAATAATGATTCACCTTGACATTTTGTATTAATGCAGCGTTTAATTACCCCTGTTGCGTTTCCATTACATAACAAGTGATCCTGAATCCATTAATTAAAATCAAATGAATTCTGATTTTGTAAAATACCATTGCAACGATTTTCCAGAGGAATTAAAAGCAGCATTAAATTATGTCAGTTGTTAGCATCTAGCTACGTCATTCCACAGTACACTGCATAAGCATAGAACGGCTTATATGAAACATTTTTGGAAAACAGCCACCACAATTACAATTGATTTAAATGAATCACTGATCTGTCATCTTGAGAAAAAATGTGTACTTAAACAAGCATTCAAATATGAATAAACCGGAGTTTAGATCTTATTTGCGAGTTTCTATATTAATATATTATATAATAATATAATAATATATATATATATATATATATATATATATATATATATATATATATATATAGAAACTCAAAATCAAAATAAGCCTTTGATTTTTCCGCTGCATTTAGGAGTATCAATAAACTGGAATGACCTCTCCAGCCTGTGTTGATGCATACGACATGTGCAGTGCCTTCTGCAACACCAATGATCACTGGCACTAAGAGTCACTTCTAATTAAACTTATCTAAATCCAGCGGAGTACTATTTTGGGAATTTATCTACAGATTTTTGGTTGTACAAACAGCGCCAAAGTGATCTCTTGAATTGATCAAACTGTCTTTCAAAACATGTATCTTTTACAAGGACAGCAGATCTTGTACAGTAGAAAGCGACTCTGAAATTACTATTGTTATTTTGAAGACCTCTTTAGCACCTCTTTAGAACTCTTCTGGTTTCCTTTGTTTGTTTCACCATTACTGCAGTTAATAATGCATAGAGTTTAAGTGAGCAGAGCATTTATGAATACAACTTCAACTGACCCCTGAAGTCCGCTAGATTTGGGATTACAGTTACAATTGTTTTATTTCTCTTTGCAAATTATTTTAAAATATGGCCTTAAAAGTTTTCATCGATACAAAATCAAGTCAGTAAGGAAGCAGTCGTGTATCTGGGTCCACAAAACCATGAAGTATTGATACAAACCCACTCCTATTAAAAAGTCACAAGCAAGGGATTCAAAGGAAATAGATTTTACATCACTAAATTGAAATTGGACCCATTTACCATCACAGTTCACATAGCACCCCAAAACAGTATCTATCTACATGTGTCAAAGCATATTAAGAGTAGAGTAAGTTGCCAGAATAATTCAGGATCAGCTCAGACAAACAATATAAGAAGTGCAACAGTAAAAGAATAAAATCAAATTAAACCATTAGCCAGACAAGAAAAACATCAAAAAGTGATTCAGATTGATGTCTCCATCTCTCATTTCTTAATAACGATTAGAATAAATACTAACACAATAGTTGTTTTTCTATCTGATCTGGTTCACACTACTGTGCTGGCCAAGGGCCGCCTCATATTTAGGTCTGCAACGCCATTCACGTTTACTGTTTAAGACGCCTTAGCGCGTTCACATATGTGACTGAAAAGCAGGCCTAAAATGTGGTGCATTGTTATTTTTGTGGAATGGAACGATAGCCTGCGCTCAGAATGGAAGAGCTACTGGGATATACAGTAATCCTTGATTTGTAGCAGATGTTTCTTATTGATATATATTTGTTCAGTGCAGCACAGAAGCAATTGTATGGTATATATGAAAATCATATATTATTGACTATTGTTATAGTATGTAACAGGGTGACGGTCTGAGCTTACCCCCACCCACAACCACATTCTCTCAAGAACACAGAGGTATTTAGAATACAGGAAATAGCAACTTGCTAGTGCTCACAGGTAAAAATATTTATTTTCGCAATTGATACTTCACTCAGATTGAAAATGACTAACAGGTTCTACACAATGACTGACATTCACAAAACAAGATCACAACTGACCACCTAAAGTACTACTGCTCCCTCCTAAGAAAAGACACGGCATTAATTAATTAATAATTATTAACCGGTTTCACCTGGAATCATTTTATACAAAAATAAACTCTATTATTTAACATTCATTCAATTTACAATAAACATACATATATTTTAAGAATGGGTGACTGTTATTGTTTTTGGCATCTTAGAACAGCTCTGGATACCGACTGAAGTAAACTGAAGCCCCATTCAACACTGAACTTGAATACCGGAAACAGTTTTAAGAGACAGGTATGTTGACGTAAATTTAAAGCAAAGTCGCCTGTGTTAATGTTTATATATGGTACGTATTTTGATTTGGTTATTATCAAACAAACAAACAAAAAAGCCTTGCTTTGTTTTTTGCCCCTCCCCAAATCGCAAGTGTGAATGGGGTCTTAGATATTTTTCCTTTTTAAAAGCAATTAGAATGAGCAGCGTATCACAGTCTGTCATTCTACCAAACAATAAAGTGATATAGTTGTATGATTTTGTCTTTGAAGGTATTCTATTCGCTTCAGGCCACTACGATTTCAGTTCACAAAAGCTCCCTTATTTTGAAAACTCAATGTTGACAGGTAATCTGAACCCCCTTTCGTAGTCAGCGTTGCTAGCTGCAAGAGTGACGGTTACCATCAGGGTTGCCAGGTCTGTGTGACGTCCGTAGACAAAAGCTCAATCAAAAATAGCCCAACATAGCCAAAAAGCAGTTTCAAAAACAGCCAAAAATGTGTCACTTAAATTTACACAAAAGTATAACCCAATAAATTCTTAAAATACAGTGGGGCACAACTTAATTTTTTGGTCTATTTTTAGGGGGTCTCCAGTGTTTTCCACATATAATAAAATGTTCCACAAAGACAACCATGTAGATTAAAAAATAACAAACCTACATAACCTGAAGCAAAACTCCATGAAGTGAAAAAAAAAAAAAAAACACAGTTATGTAACTTCCTGCATTTTAAGGAATTCTGAAGTGCCCTACTTTAGTATAAACCTGGACCTTTATTTTAAATGAATAGCAATAAAGAATAAAGTTAAATAGCTATATAAATAACATTTAAGAAATATTTTAATGCTGACCTTAAATTCCGTGTGAGATTTGAACTGATGCAAGAAGCTGGCTCACAGAAGCTGTATGACTAGACAAAGGGGACCTGCTTTGCAATATATGAATTATGAGAATACAGTGTTATATGTCCTTTTTGTCTTTATTTTTTATTTTATTTTGATCGATTGGACCATGCATATAAACAAATATTTTTAAAAGCGCCAACATCTGCAGAAGCATTCAAAGTAGCCCAAAAAATTGCTTTTCAAAGTAGCCCAATTCCACAGGAAAACCATGGACATGGCAACCTTAGTTACCATGGCAATCACCCCTCTCATCTATGTCATGTGAACGGGACCTGTGACTTCAAGTTATTTTGCCTAAACATGAATAGTAACCGGGCAACCAACAAGCTGTGAAAAATACAAAGAGAAAATTATGTAGTGTAAACAATCGTTTTAATAAGTCAAAATATAAAATTACCTTGACAAAATGTTTTGCTGGTACGGTGTACTGGCAACAAATGTTTTACTGGTGCACAGTACCGGTGTAATGTTAGAAAGTGGTACACAGTCTGAATGTGGTACGCATACCAAAACTTGAACGTGTAATGTCAGAAAGTGATGCATTCTCACATTAAAAGTGGTACACTGTCAGATTCTGGTACATTTACCATTAATTATACATAATTTTTTTGCAAACTTAAACTGGAAACAGACAATCAGTTTCTCTAAAAAGAAAAAAAGTTCACAACGAACAAGACAAAATGAGAAGTCCACTGCAAAGTTGCAAAAGTAAAAAAAATCTGCAAAGACTCAATGTATTGCATATGATAAATATTTGCATACTATTTTCTTAATGTTGGAAAAATATGATAAATTAAATTAAAAAATATGTAAAAGACAGAAAACAGCATAGCGTACCAGATCTGAATGGGCGCACGCCCCTGCTTTCTTAGGTTATGGTTCACCTGGAGAATCTGGATGGATCTCTACATTACCCCCTGTGCAGACAAGTATTTTTGTTTAGTTGCTAAAATAAGTCAATAGGCTTAAAGCTGTAGTGTCTCACAAGCATGTTCCATTTTACACACATTTTTTTAGTGGTTTAGTCTTCTTGGCATCCTTTGTTTAAAACAAACACGTTCACTGTCTGCCTGCATCCGCGCATGCAGGTACAGAGGAAAAATGGGCTTGTTGACATGAGCGTGTTGACATCATGACACCATGCTGATGAAATCCTCTGAAAAACCTGTGCTGGATATTGCTACTGTACATCAACATTTAACTATCCATACATAACTTAAAAATAAAAAGTATTGTTGCTGCACCAGTAACATGGAGAAGCAACATCATGTTTTAAACAATGCTAAAGAAACTTTTTTATTTTTAAATGACATTCTAAAGGTCTTTTCACACCAAGTGCATCACATTCACACATCAGCATCCTGAGTATTTTGCGCTCTGACACTGGGTGTAAACTAAAGTGTTACCCATGAATCTACATTTAAAAAATAATAATTAAAAAGGTATCTATTTAAAATACTGTACATATTAATTATATTCCACATAGGGAAATGGCTTATTGATGAAATTATTGCTTCTACTGTATAATAGGATGAATCACTGACAGCTTTTATAAATGCTTCACTTACCACCTCACTCGCATCACAGTGGCATGCACACACCTGGCACTTCAGACATTGAATTTCCTTTGTAAACAGATGCGCTACCCAAACAAGTACACAGCCCAGCCCCCTAGCCATCAATCTGCCACACAGAAAAAGGCACTATAAATTTGGAGCATGCTTATCATAGAAAAAAAAAAAATGTTTGAGAATTTTTTTTCCGCCCCACCTAAATTTGCCTCCCCAGGCAACTGCTTAATTTGCCCAGGCATTTGTCCAGGCCTGGTTGCTTCAAACAATGCAGCTTTTTCATTAGGCATGCTTGATGACTTGTGAACTGATCAATGTAATGATGGGTGCATGTGGCAATGCTTACAAAGGTAGCACGAAATTCTCCTTTCAGGACAACTGAGGAAGTCAGCACCTCCAGTCACTTTTTTTAAAGTAAGAAAAACGAATATTCACTGCCAAACATGAACTACTTTAGATGTGTAATGGCTGCAGTATAGGATACAGACCTTAGGTTTAGGGTTTCTGTGTTTGGAGAGGATTATTCATTGTTTCATTAACAATAATATGATAACCAATCACAGTGCAGTATCCTGACAGGAACATTTGGTGGTGCCTTTGTAAGGAGTGGGGAGGTTAAGCAAACAACTGAACACTCTAACAGTAATCCTCTTGTGTCAGTGTATCCAGTACAGCTTCTTTAAACCTGAAGGAGTCTTCCGTGGCTTCTGAGGCTGCTGTTGCAAAGAAAGCTGGCATGTCAACATCGTAGGTGCAATTCATTTAGTTTAGGAATATATTTTTTTATATATTTTTTAATGATAATGTGTTGTGATTTCATTCTTTTTCTTTTCATTAAGAATCAAAAAAGTGTGATTAAGGTCATCTCAACAGCCTCTCATTTAATTGGGACAGCCGCTTATTCTGGATATTTTTCCTTCTCCCTAGACATTCCGATAAAACCGCGCCGACTTTATTACAATAAAGTTTCCTTAGGTGATTGCGGATTTGCACTACGATCTTGGCTTGTAATACCTGCGTCTAATCCACACAAGAACGAAGAGCAAGCGTACAAGGACACACAGATCCACTGGGAATGAGATCATTGACATGGATTTTGCCTAAACGTATTTGTAATGTCGTCAGACTTTATGTACAATACACTTTCACCTTCACACGTTTGTATGCATGTAAAATGTTCTTAGAATACTGTAAGTGTTCAGTGGCTATTTCTAATCATGTTGAGTTTATTTATCATGGAGGCGAGCAAAGAGTACCAGAGAAAACGCGTGATTAGAGGAATTCACTGAACAATTAACTATAAACAAATTGTGTATTGGGTTAGGGAGTTCTAGCATAATTTTAAAAGCCTAATAAATACATAATTGTTACGTACATGGTATACATGTATAATAACTAACAACTACAATCACAAATGACACTTCAAACTTATTTATTAATAGCCTAAAATCATACATACTAAAATACATTAAATTAATATACATTTATGATAAAAAAAGAGACCACTGAAAAAAAGGAGTACATTAATTCAATTTGGAATCCATCTAATTCTATTAAGATTTAGAATAGAATAAAATTTCAGCATAAAAGAAGCAGATGGAAAGTCACATGAGTCAGCCGTCAGCTAGCTCTAGATCTTTTTGGCCTTGTTTGCCAGCTTTCTTAATATACATGTATGCCAGATGGACACAAAACCATCAGGCAGTGAAAACATATCCAGTTTAAGATAAATTTGTTGCATACCTGTAGAGTAAGATTAACTAGCAGCAGCCAGATTAACAACAGGTTTCTACTGATGCAGAATGCCTCAGTCATTAACATATAGGTAGCAAATATACAGTAGAATCTTTGATTTGGTTTTAATAAAAAGTAGACCCATTCGCTAGGTTGGTTGTATCTTTATACTAAGCAGCCTGACAACCTTAATAAGTCTAATGTCTTTTTTTATGTTTTCAATTCCCATTTTCTGTTTAGTTTTTTTTTTTCAATGAAAGTGTTTAAATAAAGTGTGTCCTCAGTTAGCTATATTTGCTTACTTGTATTTTAAGCCAAATCTTCACCCTGTGCTGGCCATCATTAATGTACAGTCTAAAAAAACAGTCTACACAACATATGAGTGTTACAAGTGAACTAGAATAGATATAATATAGACTAATTGGCTCATTGTATAATACACTGGTGCATTTAGACCCAGTAGTTAGGTCAGTTCCCAATACGCAGTAGCTGAGTCAGTAGAGCCTATACACAGACCCAGCTGCCATTACTACTATAATCCACTCTGACGTGCTTAAAGATACATTCTTAATTTTAGTTTTTTGTAAGACTGTTGTAATGTTGTAAGACATGTTTTCAGTTGTGTTTATTTTAATACGAAACCCTCTGACTCATGAAGAACCTGTGGGGTTACTTGAACTCCAGGTCGGGAAAGTGAGACTCACTATCCCCCAATAGACCAATCGACCACCGGCTCCCCACTGCACCCACACCTGTGAAGACAAACAAAGACTGTCAATGTATAACATAAAAGCAAGAAGAGACAAACAATGACAACAAAATAAATACACAATTAAATGGTTAGGGGCACAAGCTATGTATCGCCCACACGTGCTGTGGAGAGGAAAAAACCCCTCTTTTAGTAGGAAACCTCTGGTGGTCCTGGCAGAGAGGGTGCCTCCACTCCCGGCATGCTAGCTATAGGCTGGTGTGCTACAGTGATATCAGATGGCAACGATTGGATGTAGGCATTAGCTACTGAAGAGGACCAGTGCCCCGTGGTCTTGATAAGGTGCTGGCTGATGCGGGCTCTGGCTGCTGAAGGGCTGCACCGATCCTGAAGGAGTGTGTGGTGAGAGGTGCAGGAGAATGACCTGCTCTGGTGACGAGAGAGGAGAGGTGGGAAGAGAACCAGTTTCTGGTAATGATGTTTTTGGACCAATCAATGAATGGGGGGGGTCCAGGGAACTGAAAGGTTTTTTTAGTGGATTGAAAACTAATCCGGACTGACAGCCTCCAAGAATGGATTAGTCTCATTTAAGTACAGTTTATTGAGAAAAAAAAAATGAAAGGAAAATGTGTATATTTAGGAAAATTGCTATCCATTTTCCTTATTATAGCAACTCAATGCCTTTCAAACAGTTATAACAACACCCACGTGTATCATTGAATTACTCATCAATTAGGAGCAATGCATCTCCTACTTGATGCATGTAGGTCAAGAGGTCAACATGAGGTTTGCCAGCTGTCGAAAACATTTTAACCTGGGTATTATACATCGCACAAAAACCTCTTGCATGTTGTTATGCTGGAAAAAGCAAAACATATGAAAGGAAGAGGAACATAGACATGCGATATGCACCAAGGCATAGGTTAAATCTAAAACTAAGGCAGATGTGTGTTCAAGAAGCTATAGAAATGGTGTGCTTTTCCAATTTGTAGTTTCTCTTCCACATCATAAAATCAAAGAATTCCTGAAATTTAAATAGCTGCTAAATTGGAGGCGATATATAATCAAGTGGATATTTTTTTTTTTTACCTTTGGGGAGAGAACTTAAGTTACCATTTCCATAAATCAGACTACCCTTTACTGAAACAAAATAAGGATCTGGAAAAAGAAATGACCTATGCAGGTTGTAATGTTTTTATTTTTTATTACTTCAATAATATGGTAGGGTACATTATATTTACGTTTCTGAACAATTTGAATCTGTATGCAGCACAGTGAAGATTGAGTTATACATTGTGACACATCTAACAGTATTATCATGCTTTGTGTGTAAGGAAAAAATAGGAGGGTTAATATAGAAAGAGACCACTTGTCAATGGCTGATGCTCTAGCTCCATAACATTTCTCTGCCATGCATAGCCATTCATTATATTTCTCAAATGTGCAGTTTTGTAAGAATAGTAAACACATATTTTCATTTCAAAACATGATATCTGATAGCATACTAGGGTTTAAAATCTGTTTTAAAAGCCATGCTTTTAGACTGTCTTGTACTTCCTGGGTCGTTTCACCTGGAGAATGGAATTGTCACCACCCATTCACTGGCTTCTTTCCTGTCAAAAACCAATCATCTCTTTCCCCTATTCACTGTCATGCTTTCAGCCATTAACATGCTTTGACCCAGAACACACTGTTGAGGTGAAACGACCCAGGAAGTGCAAGTGCGAACAGATGACCCAAAAGTAAAGCACAGACAGTGAGTGCTTTGTTTAACCTGAAATGAAATGACATGTGTGTTGTAACATGTGTTTCTTTTAAAACTGCACACATGAGACCTTTGTATCTAATGGACATGTAAAATGGCTACGATTCATGTCATTAGCTACAATTACTGTTTGGAAGAATTTTCCCTCTGGCTTGTATCAGACTTATCCCAGAATAGATCTATTACACTGATTTCTTCAGACTTTAATTGCGTGCTTCATAAATAATGCAGCCTTTATTTGCATTTAAATATCAAAGTGACTTGCATCCTAGCATCTCTTCCAAGGCATCATGTCATTTACAATAGGTCTTCTTTTTTCTTTTTATCACTCCCACATACTCCCAACGTAGATACCTTGTTTCTCAAGTTCCAAGCAAGAACCTGCTTGATTTTAAACATATTTCATCCTTCTTTCTTGCTTTACCTATACATTTCCCTATTTGATGATCCACTTATTTCACTTGATTTTTCAGATGCACGACTTACATATTTAAACATAGATTTTATGGTTTCATTATCTTCCAACACAGTGCGGTAATTTTCCATTCTTTGCCAAAACATGTGGACCCCAGTCAAGTGTTTTCTTGTATTTTTTTGTATTGTGCCATTTGAAAATTGCACTTTACACTCCTATTACAACACTAGTAAATATGTTTGTTTTATACAAGTAATGTTAAAAAATGTAGGCATATCTTTTTTGGAATATATACTGAGCATCAAATTTGAGCATAAAAACTTATCACTTATATTTGAGCATCAAAGAAAAGTATCACTTATATTTGAATAAAATTCAGTAGATAGGATCGAAAAATGACAAATTCTGTTTTAGAGCAGTTGCATTGACTTTTTAATGTGCTAAATTAATAATTGACATCACAAAGACATGCTGCAAAATTATCTGTCGATCTTGGGCAGGTGTTGTGACTCTTGGTCTCCCAATTCGTGGCCTGTCAATGACAAAGTGTGTCTGGTTATACCGTCTTGCCAGGTTTTAAATTGCTGGCTTTGAGCAACCAAGACATCCAGCCTCCAACATGCCGATTGCACAAAAGCGCTGCTCTCTTGACAGACGTAGCATATTGGGTTTTTTCTGTGATTTTCTTTATTGCTTTTACTCAAGCTTGCAGTTCAACAGCTGAAATCACTCCATATCCAGTGTCCAATCAACTGTCTCGCTAATTAGGTGATGAAGTGCATATGCTTCAGTCATAGTCACTCAAGCACGACATGGTCAAGGATGAATGATCGAGTGATTAAAAAGAAACCAAAAACATTTTGTTAATGCCCATCATTTACATACCTTATTTTGTTTCCAAAATAAATGGGTTATAATAGTGATAAGTTTCTTTTGATGCTCGGTATGTCTTGCACTCATACAAATCCAATGACAAAATGGCAAGGCGAATGGCAATGTTCCAAAATAAACTGCATAGCTAAACAGATGCTGAGCTCGATTTGAGTAAAGTTATTCCCTAAATACAGCTGTTTGAGATTTTAAATTCCACTTTCTCCATTTGGGGATGGTTGGTTATTTTGCCCTCCTCATTTATGGCATAACCACAGTTATCCATGAATGTTCATTGAGTATCCTCTAATAATTAATTTTCCTGTCATTAATTAATTTCAGTATTCTTATATCCTCCACCCCCCACCCTCCAAACATTAAGTAAAACTTTCCATTCCTTATAATACAATAAAATACAATTCAAACGTCTGTAGCACTTTAAAACCTAAGGATCCTAAAGCATTAATAACATTGAAACATCACTGAAGGATAAAGCACTGTGCTATTTCCATCTGTCCTTCATCTATGTGAGTAAAACAGTGTGGGTTAGCCGAACACAAATTCCATGATTAATACAAAAATATATACATTATTGCATAATGGCAGCATGACACTATGACAAAGAAAACTTTTACTTATGTTTGTTTTATGGTTTGTTACCCATTTGCTTAGTTATATCCCATATATCTGTTCCCAATGATCCAATAAACAATATTTGAAGTCCTATTACGTCTGGTCGTCTCCTCATATGTCCTCCTAGATGAAAGTTAACACAATTCAAGGCAAAAAACTGTAAAGGTTGCCCTCTAGCATTTTATTACATTCAGCTAGGTAACCAATGCAATTTGCAAAACAAATGCATACAAATAAAGTAACATACAAGAAGGCAAGCCCATCTGTGCCAAACAAATACAAAACCCAGTTGCAGTTATGCCAACACACAGTAAAAGGCTTCAAGTCAAAGCCACTCAACATCAAACTGCAGGCAGTTTTGTATTATATGTTAAAAATGTTATTTCTGTCATGTTTCATATCTACAATATATTAAATGTTCCCCATATCTGTTTCTGGTACTGAGTTTGCACTGTAATACCCCTGGTTCCATACAATCAGGTTTTGAGTGGCACTTACTGTACACGTCAATTCAAAAAATGGCTGATTAAATGGCAGGCATTGTGGTAGAACAGTGTAGTTATGAAACTCCAGAGTTGATACAAAACAATTTATGTCTAAATAACTGCATCAGTTTGTAAAGTCATTGTTCAACATATATACTGCTTCAAATGGATGAGGAATTTCCTGATCTTCTTGTTGATTACCCTTTGTGTATTCAGTGTCACAGATGTGTTGACACTCTTCCAGAACATCATGCTGGATGGAATGTACTGTCTATGTAGCATTTGCACAATTGGTTCTTAGTTTAAAATAAAAATGAAATCCAAATGCATTTTGAATTATTATCCCATTGACTCTCAAAGTTAAAACTTCAATAAATTTGATTAAACATTTAATTTATTTAAGTGTTTGGATAGCAGTACTGTTATCCAATTTACAAGCAAGACTATATCAACAGCATATGCACTACTCCAGAAAATAAAGGAGCAGATCAGCTGATCAGGCTGGCTGAAAATGGTCCAAATGAATGTCAGCATGCTTCTAATCAGGTGGCGGATGATGTCTTGGGGGGTTCGGGGGGGGGTCATATCCCATTCTTCAGTCAGTGTAACGCCAACATCTCTGCTGACATGCAAACACGACATCTTAGAAGATCATAAAGTTATTATACGTCAATCATTAGTGGACAGTTAAGTCTTGGTTTATCATTGAACAAAATAGGTGCCCAATGACGGAGCCCCCAGTTCCTTTCAAGGAACATTACTGCATGTCAGCGCCTTAACAGAACAAAGGTGTGATTGAATGAGAATTGAATCCTGGCCAGACTATCAGCAGAGCAGAGAGACATGTCTATATAGTTACTGTTCAACTGTGTCAACTACTAGAGAGTTTATTATGTATAAAGAGTGGTTCCCACTGTGTTTTAATATCATTTACAGTTTCACCTCCTCCATCGTTGTGTTCTGTGCCATCCTCAGGCTTTCCTTTGAGCCAAGCACACTTTTTCTGGATGTATGGTGCGCCTTGCTTGGATGAACGTTAAACCATTTTCAGGAATCTCATACCAGTCACTCAAATGTGGATGAAATGCATTCATTTAAAAAATGTATACAGTCCTAAGGACTTTACAGTCAGTGCATTGGTGCTGCAATTCCATTGTCAAACAGTTTTTGAATAAATATTTAATATGTAAGTACCATATTGCAAGTATACTTGGGTAATACAAAAAAAAAAAAACACAAAACATGAATTGGGATAAATGATTGGCTGTGAGAGTTGATTAATACTCCCAAGGTGTTTTTCTTTTTTTCCAGAAATGTCTGGGCGAAGTCACTATTGCTATTATACACCATCCTAAGTAAAAAATACATTAAAAAAAAGGTTTCACCAGTGTTCAGTGATCTTTTCTAATGTGATAATGTTCCAGGCATTTGTAGAGAATTAAGGACCTGTGCAGTAACCAATGAGATTACTTGTAAAATATGATCATGATTTATTAGACGAGATTTCAGAACTATGATCAACGGTGGCAGATCATTGAGGTTGAATGGGGGGCGATAAATTGGAAAATGAAGAGAGAATTTTTTCTTTGAGGACCAAGACAGGACCTTCTATCATCTTAGAAGTACTAAAGGGTAATGTTAACCTTTACATAGCTAGACAAAACTGCATTATGACTTTTTAAACCAATACCTCTTCAACTAATTGACAGGTTAAGTGTACCCAGGCACCTCTGCTCCATTAGGCTGACTGTGTTGACCCGGGAACCCATAAGAGATCATCATTCACAGAAGGTTGGTAACAGACATCTTGTCGGTGGGTGAAAAATGTTTTTTTTTGTTGTTGTATTAGACAGTATAGAACCTGAAATGTGTTCCTTGTATGCTGAAGGCTTTATGTGTGGTTATTTGGGTGAGGCAAGTCCACTTTTGAAAAGTAATGCACCAAAATACACCAACCTTGAGGAAAGCAGATTGAAACACATGCTTAGGGAACTTATTGATAAATATTTTAGGTCATTGTCAGATCATTATTGGATGCATCTTAATCCTTATGTAGGTTTACTGTGGTATATCATGATGAAAAGAACAGAAAAGCGTAGTGCAACATAGTGAACGCATGGTAAATCACCGAGATGAATTGGGCCAATGGAAAATGACTTGGTTGTCCCTCAAGGAGTGGAGGTACAATGGTAAGATTCTGTTGAGATTTCCTCCAGTGTATTCTATTGATAGATTAATGAAACCTTCAGTCTCCAGCACTGTCCAAACTCTGCCATGCTACAGCATTTCACAGACAAATGTAAACAAGAAAAATGTCTGTCCTGAGTTTCAAATCTTTGCATCATTAAAACTCTCACCTGCATGGTTCCAATTATCACCTGAGTTTATAGTTCGCCTCCCTGCTACACTTTTGAGGCTCTGCTGTTAGGGTAGAGAAGGCAGTCGGAACTGGACCTTTTCCAGTATGTTATCAGACAAACCTATTGTGTGTATGTGTTTTTTTTTGTTGTTGACATTTTCCAATACTTCAAACAAGCTGTAATTTTTTGCTGGCAGATCCTCGCATTCTTTTGGCATTAGCTTCGCTTTGGCATGTTCTATTTTATGCAACATGACAGTTTAGGGTTTCTCTGTGTTGGAGATCTAAGCTGTTAACAAGATGCTGGCACCAGTTCTTTGCATCCATTTTAAATAATGTCCTGTAAAGAACTCCTCATGCTCCACAAAACCAACACAACTCTAATTTTAAAAGCTTATTGTTTCACAACCTGGGAAGTCTTGCCTCCCTTGTGATAATAACTGAACTGAGAGGCAGACTTCAATAGTGGATTCTAGATATTATTGCACCCATTATATCTACTTTAGCATATAACAATTATTTCGCGATTCAAGTCTCCTGTCAAACAGACTTGTACCAAGGCTGAGATTATTTTTATCTTCCTTTTGAAAGATTGTGTAGCTATGGTATTGACTGTCTCCTTTCATTCTTAAAGTTATCACCTTACTTTTTATCAGACTAGCAAACTATTTTAATTTTTCACATATTTAGAAAAACTGTAGTAATATTGGTCTTATTTTTCCCAAAAGTGTGACACTCCAGGACCAGTCCCTCTGGAACTCTAGAATTGAGCAACGCTAGCACAAAAACAGCACAATACATCAGCTTAGTGCACATCCTATATGTAGTAGATGTCAATGAATAAAATATAATACAAATTCTCGCACACTGCACACACAAATGCATTTATATTGAAAATGGTCACTAACTGCGTCTACATTTTGCTGCCATTTAGACATCAAAGTACATTTAACATCATGTAAAACAAACAGCCCCACAGTGATTTGCCTCGGGTCTAATATGCACAGAACAGTCTGTACTAGAAGTCCTTTCAGTTCATTGCCCAGCAGGAATTACCGCATATTCAGAAATACTCTGGCATTTAAAAAATGTATCATTGCTGTGTTGAGGCTATACTAATTTAAATGATATACTATTTATTTGCGACATGTCATTTTTCTTGCTGCTTTTGTTCTAGGGTAAACGATTCCTCCTAATCCAAAATTAAGAATACAAATACGCTAATTGCTTTCTATTTAACCATTTTATCAGACACTATCCAACTGATGCATCCTTTGCTAAATATGCAATACAAGTCAGAATTACCGTACTTTCCAATGCACATAAAAAGACCAATCCGATGTGATTTGGAAGCACAACTGTATAAGTGTGGATGGTGCAGCGGCGGTTTGTGAGCAGACACAATACTTGATTGTGACTTATTACTTTTCTTGACTGTCTGCTAACTCAGTTTTCCATCACACAGGTTGTGCAACATTTAGTGGAACTAGTTGACATGGTTGTAAAACATTTATTGTAAAATTGCAGATGTCTGCACTCCTGAAAAAAATGGTAATTAAATACCACAATACAAAACAACTGCATTTAATTTATATATAGATATAATTTTAGCTCAAAGAGCCAGCTGCCCAAAGTTGCGATACGTTGTACATATCTTTCTCAAGGGATCGCAAATATATATATATATATGATATATATAATCATATAGATATATATATGATATATTATATATATACATATATATATATATATATATATATAATAGTCATATATATATAATATATTATAATATCTATAGATATATTCAATTGGTCTAGACCCTTTTAGATATGTAACTAAGTGAAGGTTTTAACTAAGGTACAAAATTAGATGTCTGGATTTGATGGTTGGTGCAAGTATAAGTATTTATCCATGATGACGTTCTTTATATATCTACATGTTGGAAGATTCAAATTGTTGTCTATTAAGATTAATCAATGGATGTTTTGATTTAGATGAGAAATGTATCAAATAGACCTACTTTTTTGTAACATCACCAATTAAATGCAGTTGTTTTGTATTGTATTTCATTGAATAACTGTATTGTTTGGGTATAAATATCACTGGGAACATACAATATGGTAAACCCTGTGGATAGCCGTTTTTACCTTTAAGCTGCAGTCAAAGAATAAAAAAATGAAGAGATGAAGAAAATCTGACAAAATCTGTGGTTTTTTTCACGAGTGCAGACGTCCGAAATACTATAGTTTATTGATGACAAGGATATATATGGCAATAATGTGATTTTTAAAAATAAAAAATGTAATTAGCAGGTTGACAAAGCCACTTGCTGTATGTCTTTACCCAATGAAGACGGGAACACACCAACCCAATTTGGAATTGCAAACTAATGTGTATGTGTTGTGACTAGTTACTTGTAAGGAGGTTTGAAACTGGATTAAGAAAGCAGGGTATCAGGGTTCTGAACGGGTTAAGCACCTTACATGGCTTTTTGGACACATCTGTTGTCTGTCAGTGTCTGCTCCTAGATCAGCAGAGGGTATATTTACTCCACAGGGGCACTGTCTGCCACTGAGGATAAGTGGCCAGCATGATGATGTATTCTAATCACAAATTGAAATCCATTATATGATTCTTAATCTGGAAACAGGAGAGGATCAGCCCATTAGAGCATAGGTTTCTAGTGCACTGACCTGAAAGGTATTGCATGCCCAGTCCTGACCCATGTGGTCTACAGTGCAATGGTATTCTGCTTTGTTGACCCAAAACGAAGCATTGCCTATTTCTATGACATGCATATGTGACAAGGATAACAACTGTACATAAAACAACTATGTGACTTGTGTTTACTACCCTACTTAAAACTCGCTCCTTTAATCCATACATAATAAGGCTCCAAAAATTAGATTTTGTATTTGTTTTATGGTTCTAGTGTTTTTTTTTTTTCCCTAATGTAGATACACTATTTGATTTAATATGCTAAACGGCTTCCTAAAAAATCCCATTATTAGGAATCCTGACTTAAAAAAATTAATTATTTTTGATGCCACATGATGTATTGCAAATGCAGAGCTTTTAAAAACTTTTAAAAGCATTTCACATTTCTTTCTCTTGACTCTTTATTTCTAGTTGTAAACACTCAGCGTCATTTTCACCTTGCCAAAAACTGGCAATCTGTTAAGTTTGTGGTTTATGTTACAATATGAAATGCTGAATTGAAATTGCAAGCCCTTTTCTAAGTGTTATGTTTAAAAAGTGCAATACTACAATTAACTCATTGTTGAAATGATGGTTGCTTAATTAAATTGGATTCACTTTTCTGTGGATTCATTCGTCAATTTATCTGTCATACTCCCCTTGAAATGTCACACTTTTAATACCTTACTATCTACAAGGAGGTGTTTCAAATTTCAACCAGTCGACTGGGTGTCTGTCCTTCAGCCATGTTATATCATCCTTATTGGGTTGTTTGCCCAGGGATATAACGGACACTGCCACTGTTCCTAGTTTTTGAAGTTATGCCTGACACTGATCGCTAGCCCAGTATGGCAGTTTAAGATATTCAGACATTGAACACAAAAAGTACCAATTAGTGCTTCAACTACAATACTGTGTGAGAGCATTTGTAACCCAGAATAAACTTGTTAAATGTGGATTTTTAATTCTTATTTTGTGTCCACCATATGCTCTCATGAAAAGTCTACAATCGTAAAAAAAAGAAAAAAGCAGTTGAGGTGATCACTGTTGTAACCACTGACTCCTATGTACAGTAGATGCATATTTTTTCAAGTGCAAGTAAATATGCAACCTATTCCTAATCTAAATACACTACCTTGTAGTCCAGTGTTTTCACACAAAGAGCTGCTGTCAATCCTGTTCAATGTAAAACGCACTCAAGTCAAGAGGAACATAAATATATAACTCTCCAGCTAGTAAGACTTTGTGGTAAATGAAGTGTGATACATCTGTCAAGTTCAATAAGTGGGAAATACAAAGCCCAACAACTGAGGAAGTGACAGCTCTGTTACAGACATTTAACATTAGAAACCGTTGTCAACCAACAGTATCCAATTATCCAAGTGCGGCTCCTGGTGAAATGCTGGGTGACACACACTTTGCAGCTCGAATGAACTGAAGAAAGAATAATAAACTTAAAATGAAGAAAGTAAAAATCAACATGTTTATTATTTGTGTTCTCTGTATTCATTTGTGTTCTCTTCCCTTCTCTCTCCTGTTTCTTGCAGCCAGGATGTTCACTGCAAGGATATTTTGTCACTTGATAGCTTTCAACACTGCTCGCTGTTGCATGTGTATTTCGATCAGAGTGAAAGCCGGATGTGCAGTTGAAAGTAAATTTCATAATGTTGAATTAAGTGCTTGTTCGTTTCCTGGAGACAATGGAATTGAGCAAAACATCCAAAGTATGAGGCTTTAAACCAGATTATGAGAAAGTTTGCTTTCACTGAAAATAGTCGGTAAACCTGTGTCTCACCTGCAATAAATCACTTAATCACATACCTGTACAAGGCCAGCAACCTCAAACGTCATTATGAAACAAATCACAACAAATTCTCATCTGAATAGCCTCCTGGATCAGGCTTAAGCAGACGCTGCTTTCGGAGTTCAGCAAGAAGCTGATTCACCGATTCAAGCGAGTTTTGTATGGCAAGCATGGAATATCGCTCGTGGGAAACTTCCTTATTTAGATGAATGAATCATTACATAAAATTGGAGTGTTGGCACTAGAGAATGCATGTTTACATTACACACACACACACACACACACCTGACCAATTCTCTCATATTACCAAATTACAAATGGTACATTGAAATTTCATTTTGTTTGATATTTTATTTTTAAACACTGAAACTCAGAATCAATTATTGTAAGGTGACATTGATTTTATGTTGGGAAATATTTTTAATAAAAATAAAAAACTGAAATATCTTGCTTGCATAAGTATTCAACCCCTGTGCTATGGAAGCTCCCAGTTTGCACCGATGAAAGAAATTGCCCTAACGAGGACACAATTACCTTACCATTGGCCTCCACCTGTGAACCATTAAAGTTGCTGTCACATTTTCTGGATAAAAACCCCACTGTTGAAGGATCATTGGTAAGGCTGTGAATCTGAAGGAAAATGAAGACAAAGAGCATTCTACAGAAGTTAGAGATAAAGTAATACAAATGCATAGATTAGGGAAAGGGTACAGAATAATATCCAACTGTTTGGATATCCCAGTGAGCACAGTTGGATCAATAATCAGGAAGTGGAAGCTGCATCACACCACCCAGGCACTGCCAAGAAAAGGCCGTCCCTCAAAACTCAGTGCTCAAACAAGGAGATGACTTGTGAGAGAAGCCACAGTGAGGCCAATAATCACTTTGAAGGAGCTACAGAGTTCAGTGGCTGAGAGTGGAGTAATGGTGCTCCGGTCAACCATATCAAGAGCTCTGCATAACCCTGGCCTGTATGAGAGGGTGTCAAGAAAGAAGCCGTTACTCAAAAAGTACCATCTGAAAGCATGTCTGGAGTTTGCCAGAAAGCATGAGAGTGACCCAGTTGCTATGTGGGAAAAGGTTTTGTGGTCAGATGAGACCAAGATAGAGCTTTTTGGCCAGAACTCAAAGCGCTATGTGTGGCACAAACCTAACACTGCCCATGCCTCAAGACACACCATTCCCTACAGAGAAGTATGGTGGTGGCAGCATCATTCTGTGGGGATGCTTCTCATCAGCAGGGACTGGGCATCTTGTTACAATTGGAGGAAGAATGGATGGAGCAAAATACAGGAAAATCTGTTTCAGTCTGCTAAAAAACTAAAGCTTGGGAGGAAATTCACCTTTCAGCAGGACAATGATCCCAAGCACAAGGCCAAAGCAACATTGGAGTGGCTCAAGAACAAAAAGGTGAATGTCCTACAGTGGCCCAGTCAAAGTCCTGATTTCAATCCCATTGAGAATCTGTGGCACGATTTGAAAATTGCAGTCAACAAGCGTCGTCCAACCAACCTGAACAACCTGGAGCAAATCTGCCAAGAAGAATGGGCCAAAATCACTCCGACACTGTGTGCAAAGCTGGTACATACTTACCCCAAAAGACTTAAAGCTGTTATTGCAGGGAAAGGTGGCTCTACCAAATATTAATGTGTGGGGGTTGAATACTTATGCAAGCAAGATATTTCAGTTTTTTATTTTTCTTAAAAATGTTTCCCAACATAAAACCAATGTCACCTTACAATAATTGATTTTGAGTTTAAGTGTTTTAAAATAAAATATCGAACAGAACGAAATTTCAATGTACCATTTGTAATTCAGTAAGATGAGAGAATTGGTCAGAGGTCTGAATACTTTTGCAATGCACTGTATGTGTGTGTGTGTGTATGTGTGTGTGTGTGTGTGTATATATATATATATATACATTGCAGGTCTAAAATTATTATATTCACATATCTTACGTCTCGTCATGCACAGGTACTGTGATCCCTTTCTAAATAAATGCAGTGCATTTATCATACACAAAGCTCTCAACAGTATGTATACAAGCAGTAGTTATAAAAAAAAAAAAAAAAAAAAAAAAAAACAACACGTCTTTTTTTTTTTTAAACCCAGCATTCAGATCTTCAAGGGAAGAGCTTGCCAAAAAGAAACCTTACAAAAATCTGTGTTTTTATGTGGTGTTTTTGTTGAAGTCAGGTCAGTTATTGTATTTTGCTTCATAATAACTGAATATATTTTATTTAAAGTGCGTAATACGTACAGTATAAACTGAAACAATGGAAAAACACTAGTGCTTTACATTTAACATTTAATATACTAGATATACAGCACAAAACAAATTACACAGAAACTGTGTATCCCTTGTTCTTGAGTATTTTGCTGCCGTCAAGAGACAACAACTACTGTACTGCACAACAATGCTAGAGTGATATGTGAAAGCTGCTTGTATGAGCCCCCTCTCAAAAGGCAAGAAGACTCCGCCCCAGAGGGGATTAAGTGCCGCATGCACGAGGGCTCAGCGCCAATTTTCTATTCAAGCCCGCTGTGTTGGAATGAACACAGCGGCCCTAGAAGGTAATGGATAACATTTATATTTCAGAGACCAGGGTTATGATTTATAACTGAACGTTCCCTTCAAGTATGAAATGTTAGCCATTACCGATTGGGATAGTATACCCAAGCCATCACAAGTGCAGTTCTTGTAGCACCAGCATAATATGCTAATGTCCTATCTGGGCAGAGCACTTGGAGCTTCCTGTCCCTGACAGATTGGAAAAGTGGTGGCTGAATAGCCTTCCGCTCCACTACCTGGCTGACCTGGAAAGCAGAGATGCTTTTAGGGAGAAAAGCAGGATTAGTACAGCGCATGACCTCAGTCCTTAGTTTATTATCAACTCTATAAACTGTCAATTATGAGTGACATTAACTAGTTCTAAAGTTATTCTACATGAACACAGAAACATCCGTTAACAACAACCGTAAAAAATATGCAGGCTTTAGTAATGCTTGCATTTCACCTATTCGCTTTGTGGCGACTGCTGGTAGGAAAGCTGGCTTCAGGGATATTTCAGCTCTACTGAATGCAGGGGCTGGAGTGGAGTAAGCACATCAAGCACCACATTAAACTGCCAGTAAGGGACATGGTCCTTCCGAGGTGGACATAACCTCCTAGCTCTCCTCAAAAATTGTCCCACCAGGACACAGGAAGAGTACTGCGAGAGAATTACTAAAACTCAGTATTTGAGTACAACTGGGATTTAAACCCCACATCTCCTTAACTCTTGCAACTTCTGCAGATAATCAGCAATTTATTTTGGGCAAGAGGAAAAATTGTCAGATTACACAGGTTGGTACCAGGTATAGTATGCAACTTATTTCAATGATCTGGACCTACAGTATACAATATCTGTTACACAGGGTGATTCAACACTGACGCATTAGGGTTTTGAACAACTGTGGCGCCCACTTACCCAGATATGCATGTCTCTCACTCTCCCTCCACTATTGCATTTTTAGAGTAATGTTTGTTACTAAAAAGCCAAAGGCCAAAATAAAAGTATTAATATATACTTTCGCAACTTAAACTTTCATTAAAAATAAATAATGCATAATCTTGATGCACCGTTTTCCCTGTTGATCATCCATATTTAAACATTTTTGTCAGTTGACAATTTTTTTTTTTTTTTTTTTTCCAGGACACTAAAATAAAAGTAAGAATACAAAGCCCTCTTCATAACCAAGATGATGCTTCTTTCCCAACAATAAATACCACAGAGTTTTCAGTAGCAGATCAAGGTCTATATTGACTGAACTGTCCCTGAGCGTTTGCTCCATATCTGCCAGGAACATTGCCAAAACCAGTCCTGAATGTCTGAGCTGTTCCAATTCCCATTCCACTGCCCAGATTACCAAGCCCTTGACTGAACGTACTGCTATATGGAACTGCTCCATAGGCAAGGCCCACACCATAGGGCCTGGCTGGCTGAGTGCTTGGCAGGATGACAGGGTTGACGTTCCTTCCAGGCGTGTTGAATGAGAATTCGGGAGGCGGGCTGCTGGGCTTGGCTGGGGTTGAGGTTAGTGGGTTTAAATCACTGGCGGGTTTCACAGGCGGCACTGCTGGAAGGCTGCTGTGCTCAGACAGATTCAGCATGCCTGCTGGAAGGGGTCCAGTAGCCAGGGATGGCCTGATCCAGTCATCTTTGAAAATCTGAACGGTTAAAGTAGAAACGATGGTGTGCAGGCGATTGGTCACGTAGGCAAGCACCATCTGCTCATTGGCATCTCTCCGTATTCGGACATGTACTGAGCCAGCCTGAAAAAAAAAACACAACAAGCAAAGCAGTGCACATTAAAAGAAAACAAATAATTAGGCTGTAATGTTAACTGATTGTGGATTTAAACCTTTCAGTCTTTACCATTTAAACTAATATAATACACATGTTAAAATAAAATATTTACATTTTACATTTCCAGTTTGTTTGAAATGTATATTGAAATACTGTGGTGTACACAGTAATCCAACAAAATGCAGTACAATCCAATACATGACACATTTTGAAAGAGAAACGCATAACCACTGGAAACCAAGTGCCATCTATCAGTGACAATAAGAACTGCTGTTTTATCTACAAAGTACTATATGCATTACTCCCAGCAGTCAATCCTCCCCACAGGAACATTAGATCATGTTTATAGCCAGAGGTCCAATCACATCAAATATTACTAATGCTGGGACAAATATCCAAACAAACCTTTTTTTTTTTTTTCTTACATGTATTCAATGGCAGAACATGTCAGTCTCTGGTACAAATTATAATGAACAGAAATGAGAAGTATGTATTACAACAAGTTTTTGCCTTGCACTGATTAACATCTTGCCACATTTTTTGCGACAATTTCTAAATTAAGAAGTGAAAATAATTAGTCCAACCAATCATGTAATGTTGATTAAAATGATACTTTTTCATTTGTCACCATTTTAAACATCTGTAAAACTGACATGTCTTAGCTGTAAAGCTTGTTCAGCTTTCTCACATACTTTTACATGGAAGAACAGTAGATAAGAAATCTGGAGAAATATACATACCACAGAACCAAACCCAATATTCCAAAAATGCTCATTTTTACGAGTAAGGCTTAGAGGTTTTGTGTAAAGGTATTTCATCGATTTGGATGTAAATTATATATATATATATATATATATATATATATATATATATACACACACACACACACACACACACACACACACACACACACACACACACACACACACACACTACTGTGCAAAAGTTTTAGGCAGGGTTGAAAAAGTGCTGTAAAGTAAGAATGCTTTCAAAAATAGACATGTTAATAGTTTATATTTATCAATTAACAAAATGCAAAGTGAGTGAACAGAAGACAAATCTACATCAAATCCATATTTTGGTGTGACCACCCTTTGCCTTCAAAACAGCATCAATTCTTCAAGGTACACTTGCACAAAGTCAGGGATTTTGTAGGCATATAGTCAGGTGTATGATTAAACAATTATACCAAACAGGTGCTAATGATCATCAATTCAATAAGTAGGTTGAAACACAATCATTAACTGAAACAGAAACAGCTGTGTAGGAGGAATAAAACTGGGCGAGGAACAGCCAAACTCAGCTAACAAGGCGAGGTTGCTGAAGACAGTTTACTGTGAAAAGTTTACTGTGCTCTGGACTGATGAGTCAAAATTCGAAATATCGAAGTCGAAATATTTGGCTGCAGCAGAAGGCAGTTTGTTCGCCGAAGGGCTGGAGAGCGGTACATGAATGAGTGTCTGCAGGCAACAATGAAGCATGGTGGAGGTTCCTTGCAAGTTTGGGGCTGCATTTCTGCAAATGGAGTTGGGGATTTGGTCAGAATTATTGGTCTCCTCAATGCTGAGAAGTACAGGCAGATACTTATCCATCATGCAATACCATCAGGGAGGCATCCTATTGGCCCCAAATTTATTCTGCAGCATGACAACGACCCCAAACATACAGCAAAAGTCATTAAGAACTATCTTCATCGTAAAGAAGAACAAGGAGTCCTGGAAGTGTTGGTATGGCCCCCACAGAGCCCTGATCTCATCATCGAGTCTGTCTGGGATTACATGAAGAGAGAGAAGCAACTGAGCTTGCCTAAATCCACAGAAGAACTGTGGTTAGTTCTCCAAGATGTTTGTGCCAACCTACCTGCCGAGTTCCTTCAAAAACTGTGTGCAAGTGTACCTAGAACAACTGATGCTGTTTTGAAGGCAAAGGGTGGTCACACCAAATATTGTTTTGATGTAGATTTTTCTTCTGTTCACTCACTTTGCATTTTGTTAATTGATAAATATAAACTACTAACATGTCTATTTTTGAAAGCATTCTTACTTTACAGCATTTTTTCACACCTGCCTAAAACTTTTGCACACTCTCTCTCTCTCTCTCTCTCTCTCTCTCTCTCTCTCTCTTTATATATATATATATATATATATATATATATATATATATATATATATATATATATATATATATATATATATTTAGGCTATCACTTATCACACAGTTTGACTGGTTAATTTATGGGCATTAGATTAATCAATAGATTAAAAACCGGTAGATTACCGTGCACATCTTTAATACCGGTAACAATTTTATAGCGGCTGTCCTGCATAGAAATACTCAAAAACATAAAAAAGCCCAATGGGAATTTGGTCTTTTTATACACATTTTTACTTTAGTAAGTGTAACAAACGTTACCTTTCCGTCCTATTACGTCCTAATAAAATAGAAGTAGGGACCTGAACTCAGTCACACAAGACCCAAGGACCAGAAAAACACGGTTACGCATACTGTTTAACCACTCTGGGGTAACCACACAATTATTAGAAATGTACAAACACAGAAACAAAAAACACTCAGAGGTTTAGGACTAAATCAACAGTTTATTATGTTATTTGAGATAAATGTGCCACGCCAGATTTTACCAAAGCTGGTTACTTTGTAGACACATGTTCGGCATTCATTTAAATCAAAGTAGATAAACATTTCAGTTCCAAATACGTATATACAGCCATAGCACACTATCCGCAATCCTTGTACAAAACAAGACAACACTTAAGATTTTTTATACAACTTTAACTCCTTTTTAAACCAGCTTAAAATCAGTGGCCTGCCAATTCCGGAGAGAGAGCACACACTTCAAAATCGCACTTCCCTAAACAGCAGCACGTATTTCTCTCTCTACCGAGTGCACTTTTAACGAAATTGTAAAAAATAAATTAAAAAAATATCTGTCCGATTAATCAACTAGAGAGTTGATCGCAGAATACTTGTTTTTGCAATTTAAAATTGTGCAGAATTAATTTATTTTTATATTAAATAAAATCAACCAATAGAAGATCTGCATTTTCCCCACAGCTGTCCAGTCCTCAGCAGCTCAGCTGTCTTGTGTTTTCTATAAGATATGGTTGTTACCTTTATTAAAAATGTGCATTATTATTAATCTACTGATTTTAATCTACTAATGCCCATAAATTGACCGATATAAAATTTTTACCTTTATGATGTATTAAAAATGTATATCTATATATATATATATATTACCGATATATTTATAAATAGTGACAGCCCTAATATATATATATATATGCGCACACACACACACACACAGTAATCAAACAATATAAAACTTTTTTTTTTATACCTTTAACAAAGCCGCAATAAAAAGGGCTTTGAAATTTTATATTACCAGCACAGTAACTTTAGAAACCACCCTTTAGGGAGTTTCTGTATATACAGCTATCCAAAGTCACTAATTAAGGTGGATTCTTTGACTATCTAATAACTTATTTTTTTAAGATAGTTTATTTTTTTTTATACAGGACATATCTATTTGGTCAAATCTTTCTCGTCACTTGTTTTTAGAGGTTTAGAAGCAGAAGAGAATTCAGTGAGCCAGATAGCCTGGGGATCACTGTACCAGGTCATAATTATGGCCGACATTACAAGTAAGCCGAGACACCCTGGTTAACACCTCTGTTCAATGTCATGGGATCTTTAATATCTACAGACATAACACTGAAAAAAAATAAGAAAAATCATTTTAACATCTCAATAAACCCATACTTTTTTTTCAATAATACATTTCACATACCTCTCTCAGTAGTTTATCTAGCTGACCAATAACATGAGCCGGTGTTGTCTGAAAGGAAAACAAACCCATTAAGCAATAATACAGAACAGAACTTGCATCTTAGATTTAAGGTCATGTCAGGAGAGATAGGCATAGTAACAATTTAGATTGTAACAATTTGTCTGAAGCAGTTGACCTTCATATGGAAAAATCTTAAATAGCAAGGGCAGTATTCTACTGGACATCTGGTGTGCCTTAACTCATTTTCTCCAGGCTCTTTTTTTTAAATACATTTTGTATACTTTTGTAGGCTCATTATAGTGTGATTTTCAGATGTGCTATGGAGGCAGGTATGACAAATCAGATGGTGTACAGGAATTGCTTCACAGGTTTAATATTTTAGCCTCATAGTGTACATCTGTCCATTGTACTTCAGGAGAATGTGATGGTGCACATACTTTTTTTTATACAGAATTCACCACGACCCAATGATTAATTAAAACGGACATGTGAAAAAAATGAACCGATAGTTTGGTTAATCAAGGTCATAGTAAAATCTGGAATGGATGAACCTGTTATGCAGTCTTTTTTCCATCTCTGCTGTTCTCAATCCGGTACAAAATCTATATTTAGAAGTCTACTAAGTCAACATGTATGGCACATATTTGTGTGTTAAAGGATTCTTACCTGAAGCAGCACTTTTCCACTGTAGACACTCATAGGGTACATGGTGCCAAAGGTCATTAATGCAATGGCAATAGCTGAAGCAGTGTCCACTGCAAAATAGTTACTGCAAGCAAAACAGCATGTTTACTGGTATGTCCGAGATCAGACCTGCATTGACTTATAATTCCAAACGGCGTACATTTAGACAAAACATTAAACTGGGAAAACTTGGGAAGCAACAATCCTACATTGAAAACATGATTATAATCTTGAAAACAAATACATAAAAAGGAAACGGTAGGTTTTTATCATAAGCCCTGGAATAGAAATGTAACCATTACCGTATGGGCATTCATCTCCTAAAGACCCAGAGACCTGAATAACTTCTATCAAAGCTGTTCGCAGTGCCTGTGACGCAGTCATGGCCCGCCCCCGAGGACATAAAAGTACTGCGCTTACAGTCTCCGCATTTGTCCTTCAAGCCTGCTGCAATCATGAAGGCAGTGACCTTGAAGGTTAATGGTTACATTTCTATTTCAGGGAACCAGGACTATGACAATAACCAAACGTTCCCTTTTAAATATGAAATGTAACCATTATCGTATGGGTGAGAGTACCACATCTGTTACAAGGGCAAGATTGCATACGACCGGAGTGCTACAAAGCTAATCCAAGAACCTGCCTTGTGTGTTACTACACAGAACCCCAGTAACAAGTAGCTAGGGCTAAAAATTGAGGGAGAAACTCACTCTATGTCTGTGTTGTAAGGGTTGACTGCCATGAGACAGGTAGTGGGGTCAAACCCATAAGGGGCTACTAGGAGCACCTTGGCCCAGCCTGATTTTTGTTCCCCAGACACAGCTGGAACAGAGCATAATAGTTGCCACTGGTGTGCCAAGGCATCTACTGCCAGCGTGTCCCCGCCTCCTGTTATGGAGAACCAGAGGAGACAGTGGGTTGATTCCTGGGAGGCAAAGAGATATATCTCTGCTCTCCCGAACCTCTTCCAAATGAGGCTCACCACCTCGGCGCTGGGAACTCTCCTTGAGAGGAGATCCGCCTACCAGTTTGTCATCCTGAGCAGATGTACTCCGTGCAGTGAGAAGAGGTTCTAATGTGCCTAGAGCAAACCTTGTGGGCCACCTGATTAGATAGGAGACTGGGTGACTTGAGGTTGCCCTGGTGGTTGATGTAAGCCATCACTGTTGTGTTTTCTGTACGGACATGCACATGTCTCCTCAAACATCCTGCAAAAGATTCTACAAGGCCAGGTAAACTGCAACTCCAAAGTATTGATATGAAGACCCTGCCAAGGGGGGTTCTACACACCTTGCCCCCCCCTCCGCCAGTCAGTAGTGGGCCATGTAGGACCATATAGAAACCGGCTTGATACTGTTCCGGTGACACTAGTACCAGGTCGGTAAAGTATCAGGTCGGTTCAGGGACTTTTGCACCGGGTAGGTAAGACTAACTTCATGTGGGACGTAAGAAGCAACAGGCTGTAGTGCAAAAATTATGCGTAATTAGTGAAAACTATTACAGCACTTATTTTAATATCACATACTTTTTGTGTAAAAGCACAATAAATGAGAAATATATAGCAGATAGAGGAAACAAGTACTTCTCTGAAAAAGACTCATCCATCAAGTCAGACTGAGGTCTGTGAGCACAGTACTTTTACGCCCTTGGGGGGCGGGCAATGACTGGATTATCAGGATTAGGGCTCTTTAGGAGGCAAATACCCATATGGTAATGGTTACATTTCGTACTTGAAAAGGGAACACTTAGTTTATATAAGGAATTTCATAATGTGATTATGAATAATAATAAATCAGCTTTATAACAGTTTCAATTGCAACTTGCATTTTTCTTTATAAATTGTTCTTGTATTTGTATTACAAATACTAAAGTAGGTTTAAAAAATGTGAGACTCTTAATGAATTACAAAATAAGTCTATAAACTCATTACAGTAGAAATCTTGTGAAAATCTATCTTGTGCCAGTACAGCGCTCAGGATTACTGTATTAAACTGCTATGTTTGATATGTTGAGCGTGAAAAACACAACCTCTGTTCGCCAACATAAACAAATAACTTGAATCCACATACTTAATTTCAATTAGCATGTATGTGATACAGAGAGCCACTGCCCCTGCCAGGTCTATCAACACAAAGGGATTCATGCGCGGCAACAGAATGTTGCTCAGGCCGGGTATAATGCCGCACAAACTGCAAGACAAATTAAAAAGATGTCATTAATACAAAACATCATTACTAAAACTGGGTTACATTTGCTTTCTCAGTATAACTGTCTGTCTGTTAAATCATTACTGTTTTTGCAGAGAGGAAGAAACCTGTTTTCCAGATTTTATAGAATACTTTTGACAGACTTCACATAAAAAGAGATTTCTAATGTACTTGTTTACATTGTAATTTCTATTAGGGGTGGGTGGGTATTTGGATCTGTAATACATTGCAGTACTGAAGACCACATTAATTTAATACTGGTTATTGTATTGCCTGATAACTATCGCAATATAGTGGTGTATTGGTATTATCGTGCATCCTTAATTTCTGCACAGGTACAGTATATGCTCTGGTCTCTGCAAGACCACCCTTCTGTGCATTTTAGTGGTCTAACATATATGCACTGATTGACAACCAATGCACTGATAAGGATACAGGATTGCATCACCACTAGAGATTATTGAGATTCTGTCAACAGCTTCCTGTTATTTTGACTACACAGAACACATGTAATACCACTAATTGAGATATATTTTCCAGGATAGTTAATAAATACAATAGGATAAAATTGGTCTGCCACATTTTGGTTTTTGGTTTTTGAGAGAGAGAGAGAGAGAGAGAGAGAGAGAGAGAGAGAGAGAGAGAGAGATGTTTCCATTTCAATTTTGTGTTCATGATTTCTTGTTGTTTAATCTTTTTATTTTGGCTCTGTGAGCTGTGTTTAGTTATTACTTTTTGATTAATAAAATAAACTTGTAGTCCTCATGTTTTGAGTCTCCTTATCTGCCTCCTGTCTGCCTTAGACACCCAGCTACTCTACCACAGTAAGAAAGCCGAATAGTAAACTTATCAAGTCTTCCGTTCTGTGTAACTGCTATGCTATAATAATGCAGGTAACGTCAAGACTGAATAAAGTAGGACAGTAAGAAAAAAAAAGAAAATGCTACTCAACAGGTTTGAAATTGCGCGTTGTTGAATTTGCTGAAATACATGTTAATCACAATGCTGAAAAAACAGTATGAAACTGGAGACGAAACAAAGACAAAACTTTAAACGGCTAAAGAAAAACAAGCAGATAGAGGAGGAAAGTGTTTATGGACTGACGTAAAAAAATGACTTGGAATTACTTTAATACATACTTTTACTTGTTCGGCATGTCAGTGCAACACAGTGGTACACTTGTAAAGTAGGTGATGGTTATGGTTCTGATTAACAAAATGAATGTATTTGTACAGTGTAAAGTTTAATGCAATTGTTCTGCACCATATGCAACAAAAAAATGTTTTGTTTACTGGTTATTCGATTTTTTTATTGATGCAAGCAGCACTTCCATAATACCACAATTAAAAGGTATCATAAAACTAAAAAATACAAGCTGTAACACTATTTTTACAGTAGCAAACAAAAATAAAAGAAAAAGGCACAAGGGCCAAAACAAAACAATCCAGTGTAGGCTGGACATTCACCTTCACTACCATACAAAAATCACAGCACAAAACACACACACACACACAAACACACACACACACACATTCATACATACATACATACATATGGAGTATTTTCAGCAGCAGGGCTTCTGCCCTGCCTCACATATCCCCTCCTTGTGTAACGCACACATGGCTGCAATCAGCCAACTCCCTCCTTAAAAGGGGTAGGTTGGCAGTCAGGGTTGTGGAGGAGGTGGTCCCCAAGACAACAGCGGCTCCTGCCCCTTTGGCACTGGAGGCAACAGAGGTTTATCCCCTTCCGGCTCTGGAGATGGCAGCGGCTCCCCCTGTTGCACTGGAGATGGCAGTGGACCCTCCCCCTTTGGCTGCCACTGGAGGCAACAGAGGATCCTCCCCTTCCAGCTCTGGAGACAGCAGTGGCTCCTCCCTCTCTGGCACTCGGGCAGGCAGCACCTCCCTCTCTGGCACTCAGGCAGGCAGCACCTCCCTCTCTGGCGCTGGAGATGGCACCGGCTCCTTTGCTCATCTCTGGGAACGGCCACTGTTCCCCTTTTTTCATTTTGGGGCTGGTTGTTCAGTCTTCTCCAGCCTTCAGGGCAGGCAGGTACTCCTCTTCCTCTTGGAGGGGGCAGCAAACCGTTGTGTGTCTGAACTCCTCACACGTAAGGCACCAACCTTGGTCCTCCAGGTAGCCAAGGAGAGCATCTAATCCTCCATCCCATGGGGCTTGGAATGCAGAGAGGTCCATCTCTGGCCTTTGGGCACGCAGTTGGTCTTGGGCTTTTAGGCGGAGCCACTCTTCCAGGGACTGCACCTCATCTCTCGCGTATGCCATGACAAATATGGGCAGTCTTCTTTTCGGTTTCCAGACACTTTTTACTGCAGTCCTGCTCTGGGTCATAAGGGATTGTGACAGAGAAAGAATGAATCTTGGTTATACATCTCCCTCTCGACCTGTGAGGTTGCTGTGTAAAGGGAACAGAGTCCCCTGGACTGGATGGTCACAGAATTCATTCCTAGGGTTAGGCAGAAGTCGGCCATCTAGAAAGTGGGCAGACCTACGGTACACAAAGCCATCGCAGAGGGAAAGCGATGTGGTAACCGCGGATTGGAGGAGAAACGGTTGCACTCGCTAACCAAGGGGGCGTGACTGACGGTACAAAATGGGATGTGGCTAGGTGATCTGTTCCTTTTTGTTATGGATAAGTGAACCAAGAAAGGAGCACTACGAGTTACCGTGAGTTACTTTGTTGTCTGTCTTCTGTTTCGTAATCACATCACCACTAGGCCTGCGCATGCCAAACCACTTTGCCACAGGGATACATCCCACTTTTATCACCACATGTGACAGGGTAGCGTCACGGCCCAGGCTGATTACTGGCAGGAAAGAGACTCAGAGACAGAAATCTGCAGTTTAAGTGCTGGTGCACACATTTATTAACAAACACAAATGAAAGAAAAAGGCCAAAACAAAAGGTTAAACAAAACAATCAAAATGTAGGACAAGCATTAGCCTTCACTACCATGTTGATCAACAATACAAAAATCACAGCAAAGACATTCAAACCCCCACCCCCTCCACCAGACAAAGGATTTATCCTTCCTTATACATGTGGCCACTATCCAATTAGCACCAATGAACTGACTGGGTGATTACTGGTAGGGATCAATTTAACCCCATCCCTGCCAACCTTACATTCTCACACAGACTATTTACAGCGCTGCACTGACATGAAGAATAAGTTACAGTATGTATTAAAGTCATTAAAAGTACTCTAGAGCAGGTCAGTCAAGAGTCTAAAAGCTTGCGTTTAACAGTCAAAATTACTAATGATATTGAGATAAGCAATTAAAACTTTTAATTAGAACAGCGATTTTCTGTTTCTACCTAGCAACATGACCGGAATGCCGTAGATTCTGAAAAAATAAATCGGGTTGTCAACAGTTAAGTTTGTGTGAGCCATACCTGTGGCTGTAGCAATCCCACCGGTGTATTAGTGTGGCACTAGTACAGTAGTTTAATAGACACACCAGTGCAACACCTTTTTTAGGACCACCAAAAAATGCCTAGAATATCGACTTTTTTTACAGTACTTGCTGCTTGATAATTCAAGTGGATATCTACTTACATGGTTGTCTTAAAACTCTGTTCTTTGATTTAAATTGATTTTCTTTTATACCAAAAACACCATAGTATTTTTGACAAAGATTTCAAAACGTCAGCGCACACAACTAATCAAATGCATAAAGACAGTACAGAGAGATATTTTTTATTATTGTTTTAATACTACTCAGGTAACGGGACATACATTATAATTATTCTACACTCGAAAGCATGTGCCATAATGCTTCTACTTCAGGTCAAGCCTTTTCTGTAAGTACATTTGTCGTAGTCTATATTTCAGTATAAAAGGCAGTAAAGGTATTAAGAACTCACTGTATTTTAATCAGTGTGGTTTGAGACTGAAAACGTTGGATTACCAGAATAGAAACAAACACAGGATTTAATGTCCAGACTATAATACGGGAAGGAATTCTCAACTATAGGGCTTCATTTTGACCTTCGAAGGTTCGGAACACATTACAGAAGGAAGGTTTGAACCTTTGATGGTACTAACTTGCATAATTTACTGGTGACGTCACCATAGCTACTAGTTTATATTTGATTGAAAATCCTATTATTTTATAGATAAGTCATATAAACGGAATAAAACATTCACATATCTTTAAAAAATCTGTTATATAGAACAGTAATCATGGTTTAATAATTTAAAAAAAAATACACGTTTATTTACATGTAATTGATCACACTTGTGATACATACAGCAAGCTTGCATTGCAGCAGCACCAACTGCAGCAGACTTAGGTAAAACAAAGCTTTATTTAACAGCAACCATTCCAAGCACGTTATCAGCCAGAGTCACATTTTACTACTACTGCTACTACTGAACTTACACTTCTCAAGTGGCCCAGAGATTGGTTGTGCTTCCATGAGTCATCAACAGTGTATCATGATACATTAACAGTGTACCACCCCCTCCCATTCAGTCCGTGAAAGCTGCCTGATGAACCTAAGGTTTAAAACTAGCCCTGTAATGTAATGATACGTATCAACTTTCCTGTGCTTAGTTTTAAACTTTAAGCTTTTAGGAACCTGATTTACTTTCAATATTAGGAATTCAAGAGAAAGCTCATGTGCCAGTGGAATGGAAAATGAATATGCTTATAAATTACTGACGGGAATGTTTACCTTCGGCTCAGATCTGCTACATGTTCTTGAAGCCAACTGGTGCTGGCAGCTGGAGAGAAACAGAAGGCACATGTTAAATATCCACCTTAAAAAAACAAAAAAAACCAAACAAAACAAGCATTCTTATGTTCTCACTAAATGACATATGTAACTATAAGGGTTGCTATTGTCACAGCTGTAATTGCAGCCTTTGTGCTTTTTGACCACATGGCAAAATCTACATACAGTATTGGTTACACTACCAAATGACTAAAATAATATGCTTTTAGTATTTCCACTACCTTATGTGTCAGTTCACAATTACTATGTATTAACCAAATAGCCAACATTTAAACTAAGAAGGAAACTTTTTTTCTGTTTAGAATTACATAACGTGTTACGATTGGGTGCTTAGTTTTAAGACTGCAGTCCCTAATCGTTGTCTTTTTTTGTTTTGTTTTTAAGGTTATTCAAATGGCCAAATTTAGGTCTATTTTAATGATCTTAATACCACCACCACCCTAAAATGCATACACCTGCATTTAGTAATGGTAAGAAGTCTGTCAGTAATTCAGCCCTGGGAGGAAAATCCAGCTGGATTAACATAGCATTAAAAGAGCAGTGGTAGTTAGATCTGCCACTGTTCAGATCATTAAAATAGACTCTGTTGACTGTTCTGTGAATACAAACATTGAATGACACAAAAATTCAAATTTCAGACTAAATCAGTGCCCTTTGAAATAAAACATTAATTTAAATGTACATATACATTTATTTTAACTACATATTCTCAATTAACAGACAAAAATCATTATACAAAAATTATACAAAAAGTGTGTTTTATCTTTTTTATCTTCAAAGAATACACTCCGGATTTGCCTCATTGTTTGTAAGCAACATCTTCCACAAATATAAAATCTTCATCGTAACCTGGGCAATCCGGCGTTTTACAGACACCACCACTCTTCCTGACCTTATGGCTGTGGCACCCAGGGCTGGTGGAAGGATTTTTGCTGTTCTAGGCAAACAAAATTTTGCCGCCTTCCCTTTTCAATCTTTAAAATTTTTTTTATATATATCAGGGGCGTAGCTAGGTTGGAATGGGACCCGGTGCAGAATTTTTAAATGCCCCCCCCCCCCCCCCCCCTTCTCCTCCCACAATCAACTAAAAGTTGTTTTTTTTTTATTCCAAAGCAAGATGTTATATAAAGAAATGTACACATTCAGTGTTTTCTTCCTCGCTTTCAGCTCATTGAAAACATCAATGATTTTCGACACATTCAGCTTCTTTGCAAGTTCATTCTTGATTGATAACACAGTCTATCAGTCTTTCTTGAGACTTGGTGCTTGTCAGACAGTTCTTAATGAGCTTCAGTTTTGAGAAGGAGCGCTCACAACTTGTCACTGTAAGCAGTATGGTACGAAATAGCATGCATGCAGTGCAGATATCGGGGAAAACTTGGAGAGAAAGTACTATTCAACCACTAAAAGTGATGCTATTTCCAGTATTGTTGATATCTTTGTGAGCTCCAGTTTGATACATAATCGAAATTAAATAAGTTGGCCAGGTAGAGAGGGTGACAAACTGAAAATCTGTTAATCCATATATGGTCATTTTAATATAGCACTATAGGGTTAAAACCAATGTTACTATGGCAGGGTACTTGGCGGTGTGGGCTAGCTAGTGGAAAGGTGCCCGCTAGTCATTTAACTCATTTGTCATTATTCTTTGGCCGACTGTTTTATTGTATTTTATGAGTATTTTGAACAGAAATTAAAAAAAATGTTCACATATTTTATTTGTCCCTTTTGAAGTGTGAGTGGGCCCTGGAGTAGCTGCACCACCTGCACTTAAGATAAGAACATAAGAAAGTTTACAAACGAGAGGAGGCCATTCAGCCCATCTTGCTCGTTTGGTTGTTAGTAGATTATTGATCCCAAAATCTCATCAAGCAGCTTCTTTAAGGATCCCAGGGTGACAGCTTCAACAACATACTGGGGAGTTGGTTCCAGACTCTCACAATTCTCTGTGTAAAAAAGTGCCTCCTATTTTCTGTTCTGAATGCCCCTTTGTCTAATCTCCATTTGTGACCCCTAGTCCTTGTTTCTTTTTTCAGGTCAAAAAAGTCCCTTGGGTCGACATTGTCAATACCTTTTAGAATTCTGAATGCTTGAATTAGGTCGCCGCGTAGTCTTCTTTGTTCAAGACTGAATACATTCAATTATTTTAGTCTGTCTGCATATGACATGCCTTTTAAACCCAGAATAATTCTGGTCGCTCTTCTTTGCACTCTTTCTAGAACAGCAATATCCTTTTAGTAGCAAGGGGACTAGAACTGAACACAGTACTCTAAATGAAGTCTTACTAATGCATTGTACAGTTTTGACATTAATTCCCTTGTTTCAAATTCAACAGCTATGACCCTAATATATATTTTTTGTTACATCATCACAAAACTATATACAATCATCACTCTGGTTACAAACTGTAGTGACACTATGCAAGAACTTAGTTATAAATAACAATTGATACAGAATACTCAAGTTACCTCAGACACATCGTATTTTCACTGTACCATATTGCGTTCCTTAACTACTATAAAACTGGTATCTAACGTGCAGGTCAGTGATCACATAATCGCTCACAGCAAATCCTCCTGTACTTTGTTTTTCTATAGGCAGGTCCTTGACTTAAGAATTAACTTCATAGAATTAAAGAATCTTTACGGATGCGTTATGAAAATGCTTGAATGGCAACAACCGCTTTAATCTCAGTGCCTGGTCACCGATGAAGCGATCTCTTTTCCTTGTTGTGTCAAGGCAATAATAAGCCGTGCGGAAATCAAATATTTTTTTCGGTGCCTTCAAGCAGTGTTGCGAATTTAGCAAATTTCTCGCTAGTGACTTTAAGGGCTGACTTGGCAAGATTTGTTATCAAAAGCAACTAGCTACAAATCTAGCGATTATCAGGACAGTCATCACAGAATTTCAGAGATATAAAACCTGTAAAATGTTTAGATTATCCTGTATTAGCAACATCCTTTTATAAGAATCATTGTCAGGGTAATTAAATTAAATCCAATAATGCCCCGCCCAATTTGAATACGCACGGACCTTCAATGCGTCCTTTGCTTAGCAACAGGCTCTACAACCACAAGTGTTCCCAGGGGAGACCAGATTTCTCATGACACTGCACGGGCATGATCACCATGCCTAGTCAGCATTCCCATACTTCCAGATTAGGACTACATCACTGCTCACGATATGGTCCTGTAACATCAGCAATAAGTTTTGCAGAAAAATAAACAGTGATCTAAGATGTTGAACATTACTAAAGAAATGTGAAGTATAAAATGTAATGATGTTCTGTTTTTGAGGCCCCTTTCAAGTTGTTGCCCTAGGCCTGTTCTGCCTATATGGTTACGCCAGCCCTGGTGGAACCATTTTGCCTCTGGCCAAAGAAGCCCATATTAAATTTCAACCAGGCATCTCTCCAGACAGCCATAAGAAATCTGCTTAAACTATCCAGGGTCCAGTTTCATAAAAGCGATTTGCTCTGAATTGCAGTCGCAGGCACTTTGCATATTAAAATTTGGGTTTCATAAAACTTTTGCAGTTTTATATGAAAGAAAAGGTTTTTAAAAAATGTACACAAAAGGTTTAAAAAGATTAAAAAATATTTTATTTTCAGGACGTTTTGGGCAAAAGCCGTTCTTCAGCTGTTTAAAAAGGAAATTTAACACAGTGCAGTTAACTTGTTATTGTTCAAGATTTGCAATTGTTAGGGCTGTCAAACAATTACAACAAATTAATCTTAATTAATCTTGATTCTAATCTCATATTAAATTGATGCAATTACTACAGCCATCTAATTTAAATTTGTTTAATAACTGATGCTATTATTATTATCCTTAACTGTAAATAAAATCGTTTAAAATGTATTTATTTATTTTTGGCATTGGCCCAAATATGTAAAGCAAAACCATTTAAAAAAATGTATTAACAGGATGTAAGTTTTTTGATTGTCACATTGCCTGTAATGTTGTGTGGTGCACGTAAATAATTACTACACACATAGTTATATATAAAAAAAAAAAAAAGATGTACGCATGTAAACATTTTGAAAACTGTAAATAACTTGTTGAAACAAACTCGAGAAAAAATACATACAAATCAAATACTAGAATTAGCCTTTTCAATTTGTAATCACTGGCTTAAGATGCCATGGGCTGGCACTGTGGCCCTGTTCCTGATCGGCGACGCCAAGAAGGCATACTACAACCTCAAGGCAGACACAGCAGAGGACTACGACCGGCAGAGATCCTGGCTCGGGCAGGAGTCACTATGGCAGTCAGAGCTCAACGTTTCCACACATGGAAGTACCATGAAGAAGAAAGCACCCAGGTCACCTTATCTACCTGGGTAGGAGGTGGCTACACCCGGAGTATAATTCTGCCACCCGAGTAGTGGAAATACTAGTTATGGACCGGTTTTTACAAGCTATGTGTGCACTGCTCCGAAAGTGGGTGGTACAGGGAGACCTAGCTAACACTCGTCGAGCGACAACGTTAATTACTTCGACACCTGTAAAGTGCAGCTAGACTGCCGTGGCTAGGTGTGTTAACTCCCGAAGATCTGTGTGAGTTGTTAAAAATTCCAAAGAGATGGGTTGGTTGAAAGGTTTAACCGCACCCTCAAATACGTGCCGAGGAAAGTGACTGACAAAGATGGGAAGAACTGGGACACCCTTCTACCCTATCTCATGTTTGCAATACGTGAAGTACCCCAAGACTAGACTGGGTTCTCCCCGTTCAAACTACTGTATGGGAGACAACCCACAGGAATCCTTGACATTGCCAAGGAAACATGGGAGGAGCAGACTCCCAGGGGTAGGAACATGGTAGAGCATGTCATGAAGACGGCAGAGAGAGCAAGCAAAGAGATGTAACACCCATTTTAAGAGACCACATAGAAAAGGATCAGGTGGCAAAATTGGAGATTATAACTGAAAAGCACAGGTCCAAGAGTTTTTTTTTTTTCCCGGGAACTGTGTGTTGGTGCTGGTCCCCATCCTGGAAAGTAAATGATTTGCTTGTTGGCAGGGCCACTATGAGGTAATTGAGACAGCCGGGCCAGTAAATTATAAAGTATGACAACCGGGCCATAGAAAGGAAGTCCAGATATACCATATAAATTTACTAAAACCATGTAGAGAAGAAGAAAAGCTATTTATGAGGTAGGTGGGAGTGAGGGTAAGCCAGCAGGGCAGGTACATGTAGGTAACAGTCTCAATGACTCCCTACAACAGGGGGTCTAAGAGCTAGCTAATTCCAGGAAGAACGACCCTGATCTGGCATGACATAGTCACGGCCCCAAGTGTAAAAGTGAAGCTCCAACCCTACAGTATCCAAGAGGGTAAGAGAGTCAACGTAAAGGCAGAGGTAACCAAAATGTTACAATTTGGCGTAATTGTGGAAGCTGTCACTGACTGGACCAGTCCGATTGTCCTGGTCCCGAAGCCTGATGGTTCATGGAGGTTTTGTAATGACTGTAAGATGCCTAAACGAAGTCTCAAAATTGGAAGCCTACTAGATGCCTCGTGTAGACAAGTTAGGGCAGGCCAGATAACTGTCGACCCTAGATCTGACCCTCACAGACAGGGCCAAAGAAAAAAACCCAGAAGGTTTATTTCAATATACGGTGATACCCTTCGGCTCACACGGTGCCCCTGCTACCTTCCAGCGATTGATTGACAATATTCTGAGGCCTCACACCCTAGATGCATCAACTTATTTAAACAACATCATTTTCTATAATGACAATTGGGAGACACATTTACAAAAACTACAACACATGTTAAATATATAAAGGAAGGCAGGTCTGATGGCCAACCAGGTAAGTAAAGTGGAGGCCATTCACCCAAATCTGTGAATAACAAACAGGTGAGGGCCTTCCTGTTGACTGTCGGGTACTATCGTCGCTTCAATGCAGACACTGTAGCAATTGTAGCTCCCCTAACAGTTGTTGCCTTAGGAGCCAATGGCTCCTCAACCAAATCCAATTACTGGTGCCACTTCAAGAACAAATTGAAAGCAGAAAAATACCTTTAAAAAAAACACAGGACAAAAAATTGAATGTCATTCATTTTTGAGACTTATTTTTTAGCCTTTACAGACTAACAAACTCTGTGAATGCAGAGAGAGCTGTGTCTAAATACGGACAGGTATTTACAGTGCAGAGACAGAGAATAAAGAAAAACAGCATTTCAGAATAGTTGCACACAATGACATTTAAAACCAGATCAGGGTTTTTTTTTTTTTTTTTAATAATAACAATAACAGAAACGCAACAACCATAGAGAGCAATCCTCTGGATTTCAGTTTCATTTCTTTTAGCGTTTCTAACTTGTTTATCACATGCTTTTGTTAACTTCAGAGCTTTAAATGTTTATATTTTGTCATTTTCAACTACATGTTCATACTTTGTTACACCAACGTGAAATTTAAAACATAAATAGCTGATCCACTTACAGAGAACACAAAAAAAACATACCTGCACAATGCAGTGGCGCACTCACTGCCTGATTACAAACAATTCAGTGTTTCCTGCATTATTGCACGATCCACACTGCGTACGTGCCAAATCACGCAAGATGTGACCAAATTCAAATTCAAAAACAGCTTTATTGGTTGTACATGTCATTGCACTTGATACTGAAACATATTACATGTAGTCAGTTTACCCTGAAATGATTCTGATAAGCAGACTGCTTGATTCTTACAAGCAGAGTATTTTACATTCTTTAATATAGGAATGGTTTTGTCCCAGTGGTTTGGATCACTATATGCAATTGATTCTTAAATCAGTGATTCTTATAAATGGAGTGAATTGTATTGCAATTGCTTCCTAAAACTCCCTTCCTGCTTTCCGCGTGAGTGAAGCGCTGTTGTGAGTGGTGTGGACTTCTAGAGTGCACATCAGTGAACCAAAAATTTGTATGAAGGAGAGATTCTCTACATTAAAATTATGGAGGCTGATAGCTATGTATGGTAACAAAGAGTTATAGAAACCTGTTGTTGTCTTCTTTAAATACTAGGAAACAAAGTAAATGAGATATGCTTAGTGAGTGTTTTTTTTTTCTTAATTTTAATTAGAAATTGGGAATAGACTCTACACAGAAGGTACTTAGTTTCAATAGCGTATGTTTGGAATTATGATATTTGTGGAGATGGTCAGGTCTGATCGCAAATATTTCAAAGGTTTCGGGTCGGGTTAGGATTTGTTTGGTCAGGTTCGGATTGGATTTTAAATTTTTGTTACAAATTACAAGTTAACTATTTTTGCATGTCCAAAACAGGACAAATTGCCTTTCCTTATTTATCATAAAATTTTACTCCTTGGTCATGCATGACTGTTCATGCACATTACAAATGAATCTGAGGCTTTAAGGCAAAATTTTCCATATAAATTAAGTGCTTTGGGATATAAGTAATCTCCTACCAAAAATATAAACAACACTGCTTCCCACGCTGTCACTGTCAATATGTTTTCAAAATACATTTCATAGAAGACCAGCATAACAACCCAGAATATATTCACATGCATATTCTTTACTGTGTATTTTAATATCAGAGTCCTGCGCAGGTCCGATTTTTATGACCCGCTTTCGCCCTGTACCCACGACTACAGGACCCGACCCGAACCAGCAACACGCTGTAACACTGACTCCTTATCCGCGACCCAACCCAACATGCTTTAATAAGACCTACAACCTGACCTAAACCCATAAGTGTTTGTCGTTTACCTACTGCCTGTGTCAACTGACACTCACATTCACACACAGATATCTCTACCATTCTCCAAAGATTGAGTTTATACAATAGGCTATATATCATGGTAGCTTTCTCTAGTGATCTGGATATATTTTAACATTGTAACATTAACTATCTACTTAGTTTACTATAAAATACCTGTCTGTTCCTTTCGTGCCACCAGACGATTTTGCATCTTAAAGAATTTGTCCTCTTAACATCTAAATATATACATTTATTCCAAAACAAAGCTCAAGTAAATACTAGCAACATATGCAAACTGGCATTCTAGGTATTCCCAAAATGTTATTTCTATTATCTTTACAATCTGTCAAGAGACTATGATAGGCCAGAACGATCTGTCCAGCCTTGTCTCACCTTACTACAGCCCAGCCTGAGCAGCATCAGTACAAAGTATTTCTGAAATGTGCAGACATTTGAGAAGCTGGCACAGACTATCACAGCTTCACTTCACCTTAAATCAAGAGGAGGATTAGCCACTGTAGTCTGAACACAGCTGCATTAAAGCCACACAGATAGAACAGTAAAACAATAAAGAACTGGAAATACGAAGGTAAAGTAAGAGGCATATGATGACAACATGTGGCATGAATCTGCAATGAATGTGGCATGAATCTGCAAGGTATCTGCCAGCACTTCTACAGAGTACAGCAGGGTTAGAACCCCATGGTATTAGAAAACAATCTTAACAGAGGCAATAGTCTGCTGGCATCAAAGGAAACATCTTGTAAAGAAAGTTATAGGAGGGCAACAACAGCAAACGGAAACTAGAACTTCTGTAGGAGTAAGGGCAAAGTTGAAAAGTGCAATAAAAGCAATTCTCACGGTGTGTGGAACACCTTTCAACGTAAATCAAGAAACACACATCAAATTGGTCACTGTTTTACACATGTGGCTGTAACAATTTATTGTAATTCTAGATGACTGGCTGCACTCTCGTGGGTTTAGCCTTTAGCCCTCAATTATGTTCTCACCTCCTGGGTAGCTGATAATGTTTGCCAATTTGTTGCATGTGTCAGCCTGTCCAGCTGGTAATGTACCTGGGAAATATGGAACATGTCAACCCTATGGGGCCCTGAGAAAACATTGTCTTGTAAGCAAGAGATTAGGCAAGTGTGTGGTCCTACAGGATTAGCTATATAGAAGCCATCACATTAAATTGAAATCAATCAAAATATAGTACACTCTTGCTATAACGAACCTGTCTGGGTCCAAGCCTTTTGTTCGTTATATCGAGGTTCGTTATAGCGAAAGCATAAACAAAATGAAGAATGAACTGTTGGAGTAAGTTAATGAGATGAGAGTGTGAATAAAAGTAGAATTACATGTACCTGTTGGTCTCATATATGCAGTATTCTGCCTTTGCTTCATCCTATTCGTTAAATAATTCAACCAAAAAGCAAAAATCCCAAATTGAAGCTGAACTTTTATTCAAAATCAATTTGACATGAACCATTTCAAAGTGCACCAAATTAATCCAACATGCAAGACTCCCAAACTGAGCTTTTATTCCAAATCAACCAGACATGTAAAGTTTGACATTAAAAGTTAATCAGATCCTCAGTTTTTTTTGTTGTTGTTTTTTCTTAAAATCAATTTTGCTTTGCCGCGTGGTTGATGAACAAATCAAAAAACAGAGTGCTTTTTGACAACCTATATTCACGACAGAAATATGCCTGCGTTACTCCTTTTTTCAAACGATCAATATAGTTTCCAGCTTTGTTGCAACATAAAATTATTTTCGTTTCTGAGGAACAGGTATACAGCTCACACTTTTTATTAAGACTAAAGATCACTGCAGAGGTGGTTTGGGTATTGTATTAACTTTTTATCATTCATGTTGTGCTATATTTAATAGTATAGAAATAGCTTTGATAAAGGTAAACCTTAAATTCCCAAGCATTAAAAAAAAGGATGAGGGCCTGTCTCTAATGTAGTACTTACAAGCTGTTCTCTCTCAAGTATACAAATAATGATATGCAGTCTGAAGTGTGAAAAAATACAAGAGGGAGCATAAATGCCCTTTAAACCCACTTAGTGCTAGAATATTGTGGCACAAACTATAGGTAAATTACTTCTTTCCCTTTTTTCCTATTTGAGCTGGTATTAAAAAGGGCCACCTACCTTCTGATACATAGACAAACGGCTTGTTCTTCACAGACAACATGGTTAGCAAGTTAAAACATAACGCCACAAAAGTCCCAACTAGTAGACGACCCCTACAGATAAAAAAAAAACAAAAACAAAACAAAAACAATATGATTAATTTTGATTTTGTCGGAAATGTACTAAGAAATCTGAAACTACATGAAATAAAATAAGGGAGATTATATAATAATATATATATATATATATATATATATATATATATATATATATATATATATATATATATATAATATATATATATATATATATATATATATATAATATATTCAGCATTGCTGGAAATATGCAGTGTAAAAAAGATGGTTCCAAGACCACCCATTTATTCACAAACAGCACCTACTAACAGATAAAGATAGATACAAGAATAACATTTTTACAATAAACATTTTTATTTTGTTTTCATAAAAGCGGAACAGTACACAAGAATGAGCATTTCATAATCTTTTGTATTAAATACTGTTTTCCTAATATCGTTAGATTACATTGATGTGTAGGTTTCCAGTGTTTCTCAAAAAAAGTAATTTGTGGTACTTGATCTGATTTCAAATTTAAACTGATTTCTCCCCTTGCATCTAAAGCCAGCTGTAAATACAATCATTTGCTGTCCTACAATTCATAATAACAATTTCCAGAACACTCCAAGCAAAGCAGAAAGTATTCGCTAAAATCCTGTTTAGGAAGAGATCAAGAAAATTAGAAAGCCACAGGTCAGCAAGAGCAAGAAAGAGATTAGTTCCTGATGAAAAGAGGCAGATTTCACACTCAGTGCTGTGATGACATACTTTCTACTAGATCAATCTGGTTGGCAATGTTGTAATGTAGGTCTACTGCCTTTACATAATTACACTGAGCAATTAAATATAAAAAATGCATTACACACTGCAGCAGATGAACTAACATTTTACCATACTTACAGTCAATAATGAAACACCTGAAATAAGTTGTATAAAAAAAGCACAGTCAATGCTGAAACAAAACCTGGAACAGAATAAATAAGGAAGAATGTCCGGGTCGAAATTGTCAGGTTTATCTACTGTGGTTAACGCTAACAGAAAAGAAACCTGTAAATGAGATCTTATACTTACGTATGTATCTCCGGCTGCTCCATAAAACGTTCCACACTAACAAAAAAATATATATAATTTATTAATTTGATTAATGTATTTGATTATTACCCACATGAAGTTTATTGCTGCTGTTTTTTTTGTTTCAATGACATAATGGGGCCTATATACAGTAACGTGTGCAAGGAGACATTTTTTGAAAGCAATAAAACAATTAACATTATCAAACCAGTAAGGAATTTCTCTGAACAATAATTTACCTTATGCTGCAACCAAGTTGTTTCTTGCTAATTTTATACCATTAAAACAGATTTATTCCTTTCAGAACATTTGCTATTGCACTCATTCCTATATATGGCTCAAAAGTTATTACTATGTTATGCATACTTTACCTTGTTTTTTTTTTTTTAAGAAAGAAGTTCAAAATTATATTTAAATTTAAAGACTTCTTAGATAACTCAGTGAGATATTCTGAGCTTAAGGCCAAAGCTCTATTTAAATTGGAAAAGTACTTGGGCAGTCTTGTGTAATTAGAGCAGACACCGGCTATAAACTAGAATCTGGAATCCTCCGACTTAATACCATAATTTGTTTGCAGTAACTTTAAAGGGTATTTGATACTTTGATAAATGTTTACATTTCTTTCTTGTCTTACCTGCTACTCTTTGCTTTATCAGGCAGCATTTTTTAATCATTCATGTCCCACCTGTATTTGTACTGGTAATCGCTCCAAAGCAGTGTGACATTTACCACATTACACCTCAGTGTGAATTGTCCTACAGGTAAACTTGCTCATTCACACAAATTCCAGCTCCATTGCTGTGAGTAACAACTGTGTTTCTACATCACTGAAATACTGACATGCATTGTTCAAAATTATATGTGGATATATCTGCTAGGTGGACTGCTGCTTTTCAATCAAAGAAACACCCTCTATTACTACCTTTCTTTCAGGATGAACAGGGCTCCAAGCTGGGCCAGCACAGTTGAAGCAAACACTGCAAGGACTTCGAACCTCTCGAATCTGCAATTTAAGCATCAGAAACGGAGAACTGCTGGGTTTCTTAAACCTTATCATGTTAAACAACAGCCAGGACACCACAAGCATATGGAAATTGAACAGGTAAAATGCACAATGGTACACTGTTACGTTTGGTAACGCTAATGTGTATTTATATATTCATATGCTCTACTGGTGAATACAAACACAACATACCCAAAAGAGTAAACTGGGCTGGATTTCTTCATAGTCACCCATGAACTTATAAGGCACGTTATTAAGCTGGTATGGAAACATGGAAATGTCAACGTTAATAAACCTGTAATTCAGCAACCTACTGTACATTATAAAAAAAAGCACAAGATCATAAAATAAATGCTCCATGGTTGTTAGATTAAAAAAACAAAAAACAGAATAAGTGTATTCAAACACTGCAGACCAATGGCTTCTAAGAATACTGGGGTAGCTCACTGGATTTGGAACAGGTATGTATAGCAGACAGAGAGGAAGTGTCCAGGCTCTGGGTATGTGTTAATCGTTACAATTGACATCAACATATAAATTACAGTCAGAATTGTTTTGTTACCACAGCAAATTGTAAAAAAAATCCAGGACAAGAGAAGAGGATGAACAAAAGGATGAAAAAAAATATAACACATTTGTTAAATTCAAACTTACCTGAAAAGGTCAAATATTGTTAAATATGTGTAAGCTGTTAAGGCTGTAAATGAAGGTAAATGATGGTCAGTACTGGAATTATATACCACATTATTCACTTAATACCACCAATATGCATTATATAGTTTATTCCATACCCTCATGTTTTATTTACTGTGCTACACAGTGTATACTGTATATCCATAAACTAAACCTGCCTTTACACACATACTCTGATACTGTATGAAAGGCTTCAAGTTAACATATATTTGGTAGCATTTTGCTACCCAAAGCTCTTAATTTGCTACTAGTTTTTTTATGTAGTATATTTCTGATACCTTACGCTGCAGTGTATGACCGATCCTGAGTGAACACATACATAATTATCAGTATTGTTTTTTTTTAACACAATCATTATTAGAATCTTTCATAGCGGGAAACCATTGCTAATAGAGCTTCCCTATAGATGACTGAGGTTTGTAGCGCCCCCATGTAGACACGTGCAAGGCCCACAATGCAAATCGTATTGGACAGTGAAGTAGAAATACCTACAGTACAGAACAACATAGATACAATTTAAAAGGTATGAAGTTTACTTTACAGACCAAAAGTTAAATTAAATAACTGTTAAAAACATTACGATTTTATAAGAGAACAAACAATGACCTAAAGGGATATTAAGTTTATTCAGTGTCTCTAAAATGCTAATTTAATCTGTCATGGCGATTATTTTGTTATAATGTTAACCCTGGTTTCACATAATTCTGATTACAAAAATTCTGACTACAAAAAAACCCCCAAAAAACAAAAAAAACAGGAGCAAATAGCTAGCTATAACATTACCATGATCCAAATAATGTCTTCCTTTCTTTATCAGTACAAATAACAGACAAAATACAATCTTGAGGTGCATTAATTTATCTATCTGTTTTCTTTTTATAATAGATTAACACTACCTTGCTTCCTGTTTAACTAGTGAAATGTGTACTTTAACAAAACATTTAATTTTAATATATATCATTTTAATTAATATACCATTTTATATATATATATATATATATATATATATATATATAATATAATATATATATATATATATATATATATATATATAGCACGTGGTCAAACTATAACTTACACACATGGCTAACTAATGTCACTGTTTAATTAAACAAACCCTTGGTTGATATCCCTTATTCTGTTATTACTTCTTAGTTAATTTCTTCAAAATTGTACAGTATTTAAAAATGCAGTGAAAAGGCAGGGTGTGAACATACATTATGAACAAACCAGTTCTCTTTCAATTCGAATGACAACCATTACCAAATGGGAAGAGCCTCTCTGACCGTCAATCTCTGAGCAAATATACAAAAGCTGCCCTATCAGGGCCCTACTGTGAGGAGGAAGTCCCTCCCACCTCCTTTTGAAGAGGGACGTCTTCACAGTAGCACATCGCCATTTTCTCTCTCATCTCTCTGAGACAGGTCGTAAATTGCTTCTGCGTTTGCGTTCTGAATTTGGCAGATTTATTTGGTTTTCCAAATAAATTATAAAATCCACAGCAATCATGCTTTCGAGCGTTAGTAACACTGCTCGCACTAGAATTTCCACGTCAGTTTCCTGGCTAGAGCTGGTTTCGACCCCTCTTCAGGGAATAGCGAACGGCCATTACTCTCACTACACGAGGCTATGTGTAGTTGATACACCGTGTGAGAGCTGTTGTGGTGCTGTAAGGAGACGCCGTGGGCTCGCGACATACTGCAGTCGCCTCAAAAGCGCCCAAGCTAGGTCGAGCGTGCAGAGACTGTAAGGGCTCAGCAAACTATGATGGAGATCCTATTAAAGTCTCAGGGCAGTCTGCCCCCTACCACCGGGCAGCCCCAGCCCCCACAGTCTCATTCCCTGTCCCCTCTGCCTAGCCCACCTAGCCCAGGTGAGCTGTCCTTCACGGAGTCCAGGTCAGACGTGTCTGACCCAGCCACCTCCGTGGCGCAGGCCACAGTGGGGAGCACCCTGCCGCCCTTGCCACACGTGTCCCAGAGGGAGGAGTTTCGGGCGCTAATGCAGCAGGCAGCTGCAGCCATGGACGTTCCATGGCCGGCGGAACAGGAGGGAGGGGAACCACTTCCTCCAGCAGAGAGGGCACCCAAAGGCACGTCCTCCCCTTATGCCAGGACTTCCTGGATTTGGTGCGCTCCACCTGGGGCAACCCAGCATCTGCACCTTCAGCCTACAGAACAGCTGAGCCTCTGCTGCACACTGCAGGAGCCCAAGAAAGGGGCCAAGGCGCGCTCCCCACCATCAGGGACAGGGTCACGGATCTGGTGAAAGGTTAGGCTGTGGATAAGGTGATGATTGACCTAACAGGGGAGTTAGGTCAGGCATCAGGGAGGTTGCTGGTGGTGATGGTGGCCGCTCACCGGCATTTGTGGCTGACACAAGCCAAGGTCATAGAGACCGAGAAGGTGGCGCTGCTGGATCCCCCCATTACACCGGGGCAGACTTTCGGAGCGACCATTGATGTGAGCCTTGAGAGGTCCCACAAGGCCATGGAGGTCGCCTCAAAGTTCCCATGCCTTCCAGCTTACAGTCAGCGCCAAAGGTGGCATGCACAGCCTGCTGGGATAAAAGGGTCTGAACACCGCCCTCCACCCCAGAGTAGACAAGCAGGCAGAGGCAGAGGCAGGGCCAGCGGTAGGGGACCACTGCAGGCCAGGGGTAATTGTTTTTCCTTCTGGAGACTGAGGCCGGGGCCTAAGAAAGACCCGCCCCCTCCCAAGCCCAAAGGGGACAGACCCTGAGGGGCCCCGACTGCCACCAAACCCCCCCACAACCAGACTGACCAACGGCAACGACACATGGCAAGGCTGCACCAAGGACTCCTGGGTGCTATCGACAATGAGACACAGATACGCTCTACAATTCCGCATACGTCTGCCACCCTTCAAGGGTGAACTCCTCACCACTGTCGAACCAGCAAGGGTGATCCTTCAAGAGGAGATCGCCAATCTTTGAAGAAAAAACGCTGTACGCTTGGGTAAGCCCAAGCGATGCCCTCAGCGGCTTTTACTCCAGGTACTTCCTGGTGGCCAAAAGGGACGGCGGTTTCAGACCAATTATGGACCTCAGGGTCCTCAATTTGTTCCTCAAACAGAGGAAGTTCAACATATTGACAGCACAGAGGAAATTCAACATATTGACAGCACAGCGTATCCTCCAGTCCTTCTAATTGGGTGACTGGTTCACATTGATCGACCTGCAAGACGCCTATTTTCATATCCCGATCCGCCCCACACACAGAAAATATCTACGCTTCGGCTTTCAAGGTAATATGTACGAATTCTGCGTGCTGCCATTTGGCCTCTTGCTGGCGCCCCGCATATTTTCAAAGTGCATGGATGCAGCACTGGCTCCACTTAGGCTGCGGGGTATCAGTGTGCCATGACAAAATTGAGTGTCTCCTGGGGCACATTTCCTGGCAGTGCAATTTCTTAAAAGGGGCTCGGAGGCTTCGTTCTCCCATGAAAAGTATGGTCCCTAAGTGGGATCTAGAACTGGTACTTTGGGCCCTTATGGGTCTCCCTTTTGAGCCCATGGTGTCAGCAGAACTGCACCCTGTTTCATTAAAGGTGGCATTTTTAATAGCCATTACGTTTGCCAGACGATTAAGTGAGCTTCATATGCAGTCCATCGATAACACATGTATGGATTTCATTTGAAGTCACTTATGGGTAACCTTAAGAACAAATCCATCCTTTTTGCCAAAGGTGGTGTCCTCATTCCATATTAACCAATCAGTGGTTTTGGAAACTTTCAGACCTCCCCCGCACGAGTCAGAGGAGGATCGTAGACAACATACGCTATGGCCATTTCGGGCTCTGCGCTGTTATTTAGATAGGACAGCATCCTGGAGACAGACCAACCAGCTGTTTGTCTGTTACGGGTCCCGTTCTAGAGGACAGGCCCTATCGAAGCAAAGTCTAGCACACTGGGTGACAGATGCGATACGCTTGGCGTATGAATAGATGGACTCCCCATTACCGGGGGACATTACGGCCCATTCTACCAGGGGCCAGGCAACTTCGTGTGCTTTCCTTCAGCCACCTCCTTAGATGACTTATGCAATGCTGCTACATGGACATCTAGTCAGACATCTGTGCGTTTTTACCGCCTTGATGTGACAAACCAAACAAGACCGTCTCTAGGCTCTAGAGTTTTGCAAGCGGCATGTCCTTAGGTGTCATGTGGGATCTGTTGCTATCGCCATGAGGCTGTACTGTCGGTAATCTGGAGCCACGACAGCTTTGGTACAGCTTTCCCATTCAGTAATGGTTGTCATTCGAATTGAAAGGGAACGTTAGGTAATTATCATAACCCTGGTTCCCTGAAAAGAGAATGACAACCATTACCCTTTGAGGTCGTGTTCCCAGCTGACCTGTTTTCAAAAGAAAATGGCGATGTGTTACTGAGAGGACGTCCCTCTTCAACAGTAGGTGGGCAGGAATTCCCCCTCACAGCAGGGCCTTGATAGGGCAGCTTTTGTATATTTGCTCAGAGATTGACGGTCAGAGAGGCTCTTCCCATTCGGTAATGGTTGTCATTCTCTTTTCAGGGAACCAGGATTATGGTAATAGCCTAACGTTAGTATAACACTTTGCATGAATCTTTTAAATGTAGCAGTACCATTCTGGAATTCGCTTTCATTTTCAAAACAGCTTGGTTGTGGTTTTAACCTTATAATGTATTAGGTCATACAATGCAGGATTCAACAATATTGTGGCACAGGAAACTTTTTTTTTTTTAAATCACTGTCTGTATAGAGGTGTATGATTTGTTAGTTACCAAAATCTCAGTCAACAATTCATGATAGAGAAGAGGATAATTTCGTACCACTTAATTTTTACCGATGAAACATAACCTGGTTAACCGCACTGATGGCATATCAAACGCTTAGATGACAGATATATGCTGCATTCTTGTAGAACTTAAGGATAAAACAAAATACATTTCAACAAGGAATTGCATTAGTTCCATTACTTAGTTGAGCACAAGGTGGTTTCAGTAAATACTTTCTGATTTAAATAAAGGCCTAATATCTGATAGTTTGGGATATTCTTTTTTTATTATTCTGTTTATTGGTTTTGTTAAAAAGAAATTACACATAATGACTTACAAAATAACAAAGGTTATAAACACATTTCAAATAATATAATACAAAGAGAGACTGCAAGCAATCAGTTTGCATTCAGAAGAGAGAAAAAAGATAGGCAGAGAGGTATGGATCAGGGGAGCCGTGGAAATCTAAGTTCATTACTTTGTGATAGAAGGGCATGCCAAGCTAAGCAGAAATTGTCAGTAGATCCACGAAGTGTATATTTTATTTTTTCCCGCTTTAGATACTACAAAAGTTCTCTCAGCCAATGAGCATGAGTGGGCGGGGCAGCCTGTTTCCAGGCAAATAGAATCAGGCATCTAGCTAGTAGGGTGGAGAGGCCAAAGAGTAAAACTGGAGTTTCGCTAAAGAAATGTCAGATGGTGTTATACCAAATAATGCCCACATCAGTCACAGGTTGGGTTAAATCCTTGCCAGCCTGGCCTGAGAGAGATGAATGCGGTGCAGAACTTTAAACTGTATAAGGCCATGACGGGCAAAGACCAATGAAGAGTGCACTCGAGTGAGAGCAGACTCCCAATCATCATCCTGGAGACTGAATCCCAAAACCACCTCCCATAATATTTTTAGGTTGGAAAGTGACAGTGTAAAGACATAATTTCATTATATAATTTAGATATCAAACCTTTGCAGTAGGGGTCGAATTGATCAATTTTAAAGGATTTCCAGACATTATTTTAGGGAGTTTGAAATAAATAATTGCCCAAGGAACAACCAGGCTTTCTACGGTATTCTTACACAACATAAACAGGGAATTCAATAAATAGGATTTCCTTTACCACCTATAAATTATTAAATTAATATGCATGTGCTAATGCGATTGCTGTCCTGCGGTAAGTTGCAAAGATACAATGCAAAGTAATGCCAAATGTGCTCATTAATTGGGCAGTGGTATTTTAAAATGGAGTGTGGCAGAGCAAAGCTCTGCCCTTTTTAAATTGGCAGGGATGAGGTTAACTTCCCCTACCTGCCTGGGTTTATTATGTTCAGGTGGCTGGGGTTGATTAGTTGATTAGGTTAATTAACGATCAATCAGCGCCCGGCCACCTGACATAAAAGGAGGCCTCTGCTTTTCATTTGGGAGGAGGGAGCTGAGGAAGCAGGTTGGTTTTTTTGGTTGTTTGGAAAGTTTGAATCCAGTGAAGGCATTGCCCGGCCTGGAAATTGTTATTTTTGTAAGTTTTGCTTTTTGTCTTTCTTTGTGTTTAAATTGCTTTGTTTTGGCCCTTGTGCCCTTTCATTTTTGTGTTTATTTATAATAAAATAGTTATTTTTTTGAACTGCAGTCTGTCTCTGGGCCTCTTTCCACTCGCCAGCCTGCCACAGGGAGTTAAGAAGATTTCTATAAAATCCCAACCAGAAAAAACCTGTAGGAAAAGTACAGTGTGTATCAATTTGCTAGGAATAGTGCAGAGTGTACAAATTTGCTAAACATGAGCTGCCTCTTGATCTGCTTTGGCACTCACAAGTGCTGTAAGGACACACAATCAACAGACAAATGAGTTAATCCTTTAAATACATAATCCAAGACCATACTGATAAATAAGCAAGTCAGTCAGCAACTTTAGTCCAGAATAGACAATTCTATTTTGGTTTGTCAGAAAAACTGCTTGAAAAACCAAATAAACAAATACATGTAAATCAAGCTTTCAGCAGTGTTTCATACATATGAAAAATGTACATGTCCTGTATTTGAACTGTAATCACATTTTTAATCCCTGCGCAATCAGCATTTAATGTTTACTGCATAATGCTTTCTAAACAAAGCACATTTTGTCCGCAGAGATTGGAAATGATCCCTGAGGGACTGAGACAGATTATGCAATATAGAAGAATAAAAAAAAACATGGGTGAATATATTTACTGTGCACCAGAATGAAGTTAAACTGAAATAAGACAGACATCAGGAAGGTACAATTTTCCTTGCAAGTAAGATAGGGACATGGGTAAAGATCGTACTAGCTTGATCTGTTTGTAAAATTAACTCCAAATGTTTCTTTTTAATGCCCACTATATTTATTTATATATAACTATATTTTGTTAATTACGTCACGTCAAAAAATCCTGTTCAAACGTACTTACCACAATATTTCCAATACAAATGTATTTTATAGTAGATAAAAAATAAATAAAAAAAAAAAAAAAAAAACATTTCTTGCTGCATATACACTGCTGTGCAAAAGTCTTAGACATGTTGCATTTTTCTACTCTGACACATTATGAGCATCAAAAATGTATTCAAAGCCTCCACTAGTGTTTTCTACTATTATAACAACCCTGACTTGCATAAAGAAGGAAATATATTGAGTGAAATAGCTCGCATCACTTGATTTTCAAGGTGTGGTATCTGAAGCATAATCAACAAGTACAGAGAACCATCATCTGTAATTGACAAAACCAGGACTAGAAGACCCAAAAAGCTGTCCAACAAGGATGAGCAATACTTGAAGATAATATCCTTAAGGAATAGAAAGACGACAAGCGTTGAATTGACAACAGAACTGGTAGAATGCACAGGTGTCGTTGTCCATCTATTAACAGTCCAAAGCACATTTGAACATTGTTCCATAGTCCAATATCTGTGTTCTTGTGCATATTTTAGCCTTTTAGTCTTATTCCACTTTCTTCAGAGGTATTCTTACTGCAACACATCCTTCAAGTCCTGATTTCAAGAGTGACCTTCACACTGTTGATTTGATAAACAACGAAAACATCTTTTTTGTGATTAAAATACTTTTTTTTACAATTAATTTTTTTCCTACATGCTCAACATCGATAAAGAAAGAGACACAGGTTTAGTTTAGAAAATAACCCTTGTTTGCAACATTTTATTCCATTAATAATTGTACAGTGTTTTTCGTTTTTAAACTGCTATAAACAGTTATATTTTTAAAAATTTAAAAAGTAATAATTAACAGAACGTAAAATCAAGTTATACATCCCACATCACATCTGTATTAAACTACCAGTAATTTATTATAGCTTATCAAGTACCCAGACAAGTTCAAGAACACATATTCTTTGCTTTACTAAACATTTCTTTCCAAAACCATACTTAGACAATAGTTTCTGCTGCATTGGCTTTTACAAACTAATTATATTAATTCAAATTTAAAAGTAAAGTATTAAACAGTGCTGCTTGCACCAATTAAAAAAATAACCAGTAAACAAAACATTTTAGTGTTGCATACGGTGCAGTACAAATACATTCATTTTGTTAATCAGAACCATAACCACACACTTTACAAGTGTACCACTGTGTTGCACTGACATGTAGAACAAGTAACAGTATGTATTAAAGTCATTCCAAGTACTCCATTCAAACAAAATGTTTTCTACGTCAGGCCATAAACACTTTCCTCCTCTATCTGCTTGTTTTTCTTTAGCCATTTAAAGTTTTGTCATTCTTTCGTCTCCAGTCACATACTATTTTTTCAGCATTGTGATTAACACGTATTTCTGCAAATTCAACAAAGCGTAATTTCAAACCTGTTGAGTAGCACTTTCATTTTTTGCCTGACTGTCCTACTTTATCCAGTCTCGAAGTTACCTGCATTATTATAGCATTGCAGTTGCAACGAATGGAAGACTTGATATGTTTACTACTCGGCTTTCTAACCAATAGCTATTTGCAGGTGGGTTCAGTTTATCTGTTGACAAATCAGTGGCTCGGGAGGGTGGGAATTAGGAAATTCATAGAGACTGACAGCTATTGTGTTAACAGTGAAGCAGTATAGCTGTGACGTTTTCGAGGAGGTCAGTCAAGAGTCTGAAAGCTTGTGTTTAACATTCAAAAAGACTAAGAGTATTAAGAGTAAAAAATTAAAACATTCAATTAGAACAGTGGTTTTGTGTTTCTACCTAGCAACATGACCTGAATGCCGTAGATCCTGAAAAAATAAATCAGGTTGTTGACAGTTAAGTTTGTGTGAGCCATAACCATGGCTGTAGTAATCCCATTGTGGCACTGGTACCGTAGTTTAACATTAGACACACCAGTGTATTAGTCGCTCCCCCCTTTTAAGGACACCGCAAAAATACCTAGAAAATCAACTTATACAACGGTTTTATGGTAAGCACAGATAATGACGACCTGACATACAGGTCTACTTCTAAAACTGCTTTTTAAGCTGGATATGATTTACAATAGATTTGCATTGCAGCGTAATTTGTTTTCACACATCACTTTTAATCAACTCAAACGACCTACTCTGTAGACAGACGCGGTTGTCACTGGTTGAACTTGCAGAGCCATTTATAGAAACTCTCCTCCTCCTTGAGGAACATACTGTACTTTGCTTCTATGTTGTGGTATGGCTTGGAAACGTGTTCGGTATTAAATGCAGCGCTATTGATAAATTACAATGGCACACCTGGCAAGGAAAAACCTAACACTGCCCATGCCTCAAGACACACCATCCCTACAGTGAAGTATAGTGGTGGCAGCATCATGCTGTGGGGATGCTTCTCATCAGCAGGGACTGGGCATCTTGTTACAATTGAAGGAAGAATGGATGGAGCAAAATACAGGAAAATACTGCAAGAGAATCTGCTTCAGTCCACTAAAAAACTGAAGCTTGGGAGGAAATTCACCTTTCAGCAGGACAATGATCCCAAGCACAAGGCCAAAGCAACATTGGAGTGGCTCAAGAACAAAAAGTTGAATGTCCTACAGTAGCCCAGTCAAAGTCCTGATCTCAATCCCATTGAGAATCTGTGGCACTATTTGAAAATTGCGGTCCACAAGCATCGTCCAACCAACCTGAACAACCTGGAGCAAATCTGCCAAGAAGAATGGGCCAAAATCACTCCGACACTGTGTGCAAAGCTGGTACATACTTACCCCAAAAGACTTAAAGCTGTTATTGCAGCGAAAGGTGGCGCTACCAAATATTAATGTGTGGGGGTTGAATACTTATGCAAGCAAGATATTTCAGTTTTTTATTTTTCTTAAAAACATTTCCCAACATAAAACCAATGTCACCCTACAATAATTGATTTTGAATTTAAGTGTTTTAAAATAAAATATCGAACAGAACGAAATTTCAGTGTACCATTTGTAATTCAGTAATATGACAGAATTGGTCAGGGGTCTGAATACCTTTGCAAGGCACTGGATATATATATATATGATATATATATAATATATATATATATATATATAGTATATATATATATATATATATATATATGACGATTTCCGTTCCTATGTTTAACACATAACGGTAATCATAACTGGCCTTGTTTTACTTAGTGCACGTAATACCGTGTACTGTATAACATTAGTGACCAGTTTGTGTCGGCCTAATCTATCGTGCTCTGTGTCTCCCCTCCTCCCTCCCCCCAATTACAGTAAATAAAAGTACACAAGGCGCTCACTTAAAACAAATTTTCTTGCAAAAATAATTAGTATGGTGCAAGATTTACAACTAAATCTTGAAGCTGTCATCTGCACTTCTAAAGGATATGAAAAAAAAGTAAAAGTTCTTCCTGAACATGAGGAGAGAGAAAAAAAATGCATTGCCTTGTAATATATAAGCAGATTAAGGTCAGTTGTGTATGTTTACAGAACAGATCAATCAAGATAAAAGAAACAAGTGCAATCAAGGTAAATGAAACCAGCTTTTTAGTTTAATTTTTAATGGTGCCTGCAGAACACAAGACAAACATTGAGCCACTCAACTCTGTCAATTTATCTGTGCCATTTTATTTCCGGCCCAGGGGAGCAGATCCATTTCTAGCATTACATGTAACTGCAGGCTGGTTACCAGGGAATAAGCAAAAGTTAAAGGGGCCTGTCCTCTTCCTGTTTATCTACAGGGTATATGTTTCATTCCCTGTCCCATGCCTGCTGTGCACCCATTAGAAAAGAGCAGAAATGTTCGATTTCAGATCAAGGCATTCAAGTCAGCTTTCATATTTCAGGGAAGAGATTTGCAAACTACAGCATTGTGCTGCCATTGCTTTATGAAACACATATCGACCGATCCAGCTCGGGTGTCTTCAAATGCTGCATATTACAAACAGAAATCTTCAATATGTAAACTAAAAGCTTTATTGACTGAAAACAAGAATCCACCTGCCAGGCCCTTGCATGGAAATTTAAGACTTTAAAAGGAAGTGCTACATCGATGCAGCTCGAGCCCAAGCTGACATAAGTGGCTTAAGGCTCAGGCTGGTAAAAAGAGCTGCCTCACAAATCTTCCCACATTAGGCCCTTTCCAGACATGCAGACAGATTGGGCTATCATAACATGCCACCAAGTTCTGTCACTTAAGCTGTGGAGGTTGCATATTTCAACTGCGATTTCACATATTTTTCACAGCGTTATTCAACAGCTAAACTGTAAATTCTGTACAGCAAATGATGATTCATATTCCACGTGTACTGTTTTAAGAGCACAAATGAGAATTTATTCACATTTAACTCTTGGTAGGAGCCACAAGCTCAACCAAAACCACAGCAGATAATAGCATTGTTAATTACATAATTTTAGCTCAATTTGTTTTCCTGGACCTGTGTATTATGTCTTCCTCACTTTTTGTTAATGTATTTGTTCTCTGATATTTGACTCTGGACCAAAAAGGATGAATTACTCATAAAATTCAGGTAACCACTCCCTTCATTGGCACAGCCAATCACAAGCTAAAACTCATGAATTAGTAGGCGAGGTAGGTCAATGCACCGAAGAACTTGTGCTAATGAAAGTTGAAGCACAATTGGATGATCGAAGTGTGCATCTGTGATTGAACTACAAATACATACTAGTGTCCTGTTTCTGGGAAACTATTTTACCAATATATATATATATATATATATATATATATATATATATATATATATATATATATATATATATTATTATAATATATATATATATATATATATTAATATATATTATAATATAATTGTATTGCTAAGAATTATATTAGAACTGCTTTACTAATTTCTGTCTTTAAAGCAAAATATTGTTACTTGAAGAATTGCTGCTTCTCAAAAAAATTGGGATTTAAAAACTAGGTGTCTTTGGGGAGTATGACTATAAGAACGCAAGAATCAAAAGCCTTATGATGATAACATGTACCATCTTCCATGTAGTAAAATCAAAAGAAATCTTAAAAAACAATTAACTTCTTGCCAAAAAATAACAAGCTTCTTATAAAACAGTACATGTGAAACCTACCTGGTGAACGGAAGTGCACAAGTTAGATCTATGAATATTTCACTAGCTATAACCCTGTTAACTGTGTGAACAGAGTACTATGCATGATGTTATGATGCTACAGAACCAAGCTAGATCTGTTTCCTAGCTGTCCTCAAGAAATGAATCTATAAAAATGAAAGATTAAGGTAGGTAGCATATACTGAGCTGTCCCATAGAGAACCTGCCTAATGAAACGTCTGCCTGATTGGGCAATAATTAATAGGAGCACTTAAGTAATTTAAAGCCACAGATGGTAGGGTAAACCCTAGACTTTAAGTAGCCAAACAGCAATTAATGGATGGAAAGGACAGGTCCCAAAGGAAGCTAAAAAACTACTCATATTTACATTTCAGCCCAGAGCCGAGGTCACCTTTCCAGCTGGTTAAATCCCCTGTACAGAGTTTTATTTTTCAAATATATTCAATACTGGAGATAAAATGCTTCCCTTCTTTCACATGCTGCAGCAAGTTGAGTTAACACACTGAGCAAGACTGTTTCAAATAAGAGACCCCACATAAACAACACACAGCCAGTGCACTGTAATTCAGGCTTTTAAATAAAGAAAATATATTTTCTTGGCTCATAACTTACACCACAAATTTGGGTTTGTAAAGATATTCTTTAATACATTGCATGGGATGAAATGTAGCCAAACCAAACAACTTCAAAATGCATTGTGTTCCAAGAGAAGAAATTACATTTTAATATTTTTTATTTAGCCCTGGAGGACTTACATTGTTGGTTGCTTGTGTGGGCAAACAAAAATTACAGTGGAAGTGGAAACAAAATGAATGCATCAGCTGCTAGGCTTTCTCTGGGATAATATCGGTGGAGCCAACAGCAGCGCTGGCTGTTATCTACATATGGTAGATAACCCATTTCGAGTGTCCCCGAGATACAATAATCATACACAGGTGAGGAAAAACCAGAAAACTCACAAGCATCAGACAAACAATTTGTTATCCTTGGAGCCATACAGAAGTCCATAGCCCATATAGCAACCATGAATCACTGACTCAGGACAGAAGAGACCTTTAAAATATTCTTGAAATAAAATAAAAAATCTGCCATTATGTTCAAATATGTTGAAATTGGGCCCTTACTACAAACCTTTTGACATACACTTCTTCTACAGTAAACTACCATGTATTATGAGGTTACTTAGTTAAATACAGCAAATGTTATGTACTGCAAACTGTTTGTTTACAATTTGAGACATGCTTTTTCTTTAAAAAGGTATGATGTTTCAGACAGACTTTGGAATGACCCATTTATTATTTACCAAGACATGGATAGTGGATCTATAGAAAGACTACCTGATGTCTACCATAAGTTCTGTTACCATGTTTATCAGTAAACTTTATTTCAAGTTTTAAAGATGCTGAATGTACAGCATCTTCTGCATGGCATTTGCATTCAGCTGGACACTTAATCTTACAGTCCAGTGTTTGCTGCACGGAGACACATAAATATACGTTCGTGTGTGTGTGTTTGTGTGTGTGTGTACTACATCACTATTAAGGTTTGCAACTTTACATCAAAAGACTATGGAGTAAGTTTTAAAAGAAAATTTATTTTCCTGTTTTTACTGTCCAGTTCTATATTAATACCAGAATAACTGTTATTATTTATTCTCTATTCTAAAGCATCACATACTGTAATTATTTGTGGGTTTTCTTTCTCTTTAAAGCTTTGTCTTTGAAAACTAAGCATTTTGGCTGTCAAAACAAGATGCACACCTGATCTGAATCAAATACCACATGGTCAGGAATTAATACCAGAGAGGCTGTTTGGTGGGTTTAAAACTCAGCCCAGCCGTTGTCTCTCTGTGTGACCCTGAAGGGCATTTGACCTCCTTTTGCTTCAGTTCACCCAGCTGTACAAATGAGCAGACACAGGAGCCCACTGGAAATGAGATGAGGCATTCTCATTGGGCAATGTTTCAAACACAATATAAATGTGAACAGACAGTTACCAGAAACAGTATTTATTTTTTCCTACAGGACCTTTTATCAAGGAGGTTTAAAATGGTTATTACTAAATAAATAAATAAATAAATAAAGTACATAAATAAATTTGTTAAACTGACCAATCTACAACACAAAACAAAGATTTTGGCTAGGCTATGACATGGAATGGAGGATAAACTACTTTTGTAGTGACAGTGGTATCACTTCACAGGGCTCCAGATTGCAACTAAAACATTTTTGTTCGTTTGTTGCATCTTCTTTAGCTGCCACGTTTATCCCAGATATATTGTTTATCATTAGGAGTTTGATGATGATTTCATTGTGCAGCAGCTTCCTTAGTTATCTCTTCAGTCAAAAAAGCAGGTACGGTAATTCAAGACATTACCATAATGAAAAACAGTTTTTTCATTAGGGCAAGTACAAAACAGTTAATGTTTTGTACTCAAGCATGGTCAGCTGTTGCAGAGAAAAGGGAGTTTATTTCTAAAACTGACCATTTTAAGAATGGTGAAAGCAGAAAGCATAGCGATACCTGGGACTGTAATTAGGAAGTGTAGACCTACCATGACATCAGTAGCTAAAGCAATGTGCTACTGAAGTAACTGCTGGGAAAAAAATACAAAAAAAAAACAAACAGCTTACTTGATTGCAGTAGAAAACCTGCCATTCACAGCTAATGAAAATAATGGTTTGGAAATATCTAAAATGTACACAACGTGCTTGCAAAATACCGAAAATGTAACCCTTAAACGACACGTGATCCATAAATAACAGCATGCTGGCTTTCATATTTTGGCAATGAGGTGCATGAAACAGGTTGGATCTGGTCATCCACATTGTCAGGTTCCTCATGATACTCAAATGTATTCGAAGAAGAAACCATTTGAACCACCGCTCAAATTCTTCCGCACCTTAAGTGGATAAGCATGCTTTCACTGTACTCATCAGCTGCATAGATTAAGCCTTCAGCAGAAAGCGTGTACAAACTCAGTCACTGTTTTAGTATCACTTCAATGTCACACCAAGTTGTTGTTGTATTTTAAGCAGTGAATATTACAGCAACCAACTTGCTCCAAAAGTGGCACCCAACAATTTAATTTTGCAACCAATTTTTTTGGCCTAGGAGCAATTGGCTCCTAAGGCAAAAAGTTGGTTTGCAGCCCAGCTTCTGGGGCCAGGCAAATCAGAGCATTTTACTTTTGTCCTGATTTGAACAGGCATGTTAAATGATAGAAATGCATGATGAGAAAAACAGACCTAAGCATAAACATCAAAAGAACATGGTGGTGAAAACATATGTTTGTCAACAGTGCTGAATGTTTTCCGCAGAATATAAAAAGGGCATCTCTGTGAGCCACAGAATTTAGGCATAAACACATCATGCCCAGATGCACTGGAAATTAATTGGAGGTGTAAACATCTAGTTTGATTGTCCTGAAGCATGTAATGTAAAATGCTAAATTAGACTCAGGTCAGCCTATTATGCAAAACCACCCGAGGGACAAAAATAATACATTTCTAACAATAGATTTCTGAATGCTATTTAGTAACACATAAGACAGTGGTTACAACGTTAGAAGACATAAAAAATAATGATGTAGTGATTGGATTATAAATGCAGCAGTTACAAAATGCATATTAGGCCACTTTTTAAATGTACTATACAAACAGTGACCAACTTACTTATAATAAATATTTACTTACAAAACAATGCCATTATCTAGTTTTATAGTCAGTTTACCTACTGCTAGACAGCCCCAGTGATCATTACCTTTATAGGCCTGTTCTTGCAAAGTAAAAAAAGAATAAGTTTTACCTTTACATTCTAGCTCCAGGAACTAGTTATTCATGACATGCACCTGAGCTTAAACAAGAAATTGACGTTCCATTCAAGCACTATTAATAAAAAGCCTGGGACTTCAAGGAATCCCCCAATGTCCATGGAAAACATGCAAGACCACACATAAACAATGGTTATTTATTTAATCTTGAGTAGCGCTTGAAAACGATCACATCGATCTTCTAAGTCAATGCATAAGACATTTTACAATGATATAACATATACTCACTGTATTTCGTACACTTCAAGTGAAAAAGACTATCTTGCATAGAAAACTTAATTAGATTTTTTTTTTTTTTAATTTTATAACGTTTTGCATAATAGGCTGACCTGAGTCTAATTTAGCATGTTACATTACATGCTTCAGGGCAATCAAACTAGATGTTTACACCTCCATTTAATTTCCAGTGCATCTGGGCATGATGTGTTTATGCCTAAATTCTGTGGCTCACATAGATGCCCTTTTTATATTCTGCGGAAAACATTCAGCACTGTTGACAAACATATGTTTTCACCACCATGTTCTTTTGATGTTTATGCTTAGGTCTGTTTTTCTCATCATGCATTTCTATCATTTAACATGCCTGTTCAAATCAGGACAAAAGTAAAATGCTCTGATTTGCCTGGCCCCAGAAGCTGGGCTGCAAACCAACTTTTTGCCTTAGGAGCCAATTGCTCCTAGGCCAAAAAAATTGGTTGCAAAATTAAATTGTTGGGTGCCACTTTTGGAGCAAGTTGGTTGCTATAATATTCACTGCTTAAAATACAACAACAACTTGGTGTGACACGGACTCAGGCATATGATTCTCTCTGTGCCAAAAATGGAAAGAGAGGAAAATTGGTTTAACATAAGAACTGATTTGAACCAAGTTGTATTTAGATATAATTTATGTAAAAAAAAAAAAATAAATAAATCAAGTGCACATAAAACTTATGTAAGGAATATAGTCTATGTTAATCTACATAAACAACAAATCAACACCCAGTACATTAATCTGACAGGATATTGATAATTCACAGTAGTGACCGATTTTTATACTTGTATTAGCAATGACAATACCAGTTTTTTAGTTAACACACATTTCAGCTTCACACACATAAAACTGTTATGGTTCAAAGAATATATTTCACAAGTTTGCAGTACAGAGTTCTAACGACACATTATTCACAGGCTTTACAATTTATGCTGAACCATGAGATCGTTGATAATTCACGGGTATAGGCAATTATGGCACTTCGCCCTATTTCGTTTTCCCAACCGTAATTACTTTTGGGTAATTACACTCATCATGGAATGTCACCATACTCCAAAGCGTTTGGCCTCCTCCGGTTTTTTCATTCTGGAGTAACCTGAACGATGAGACCGAGAGCAGACGCACTGGACACTATGACCAGGGGGGGAGGGGGGGGGGGGGGGGGGGGGGGGGGGGGGTCAAAAATTGGGGGGGGGGGGGGGGGGGGGGACATTCAAAAATCGTAGACAGAAATCGGGACATTCGGCTCGTAGACACTACACAAAGCAAAGCCCTAGTGTGTGAGGGTACACAGAAATTCATTATATCAAAAGGGAATGATAAGTGAAACAAAGTGATGCGATGCCCTGTCAATTTTGCACCGCACCCTGGGAGCTCCTGTCCATGGTCGGCAGTCAAATAGCCTGAACTTGAACCGTTGATGTCCAGGCTATAGTGCGCATCCTGCGCTCCACGAGGAGCAACTTTACTAGATGCGCCACTCGGGAGCCCCAGTGGTGATAGGATTTTGATCATGCCTTCCTGGTAGAGGAGGCATAACGCCAACATGAGAAGGCATACACTGTAGTTGTGATGTTTCTTACTCATGTTGTATCAATTACAAATTAAAATATTGCTACTTGTATGTATAAATGTGTAAAAAATGGTACAACACCATTTTCAGTAAAAGAAAATATGACTGCCTTTTTTAATTTTCTTTTTTAACTGGTGATAGTAAGTGGCGGTGGGCTTCATAGGTACGCTTACCTTGTTACATGAAGAAAGTTGAAGGTGGTCAAGCAATATCAGTTTCAATATTGAAGATGTAAGAATGTTGTTGCTACAGTATTTTTGTGTACTGTGAAAGGTTGATGTCATTTTTGTATTTTTAATTTTTTATGGCCTGCATATGGCCCAATAAAGTTACCTTTGTTTTTGTGTGCCATGAACAATACATCTGTCTGGATAGAAGCGTACCAGTACAATCCTTGATCAGCAGCCAAAAAAGTCACCATTAAGTGAATGTCATTTCAGTTCTGTGCCCAGGATCACAGTCTAAGTTGTGGCTGTCTATATAGACAGATTACAAGGTCTTTTGTGTTTAATAATAATTTTTATTATTATTCATATATTTACAGAGTTCCCTTGATATTTCACCATTTGATAATTCACCAATGTGGTTAATTCACTGCTAGGCCATGTTGGCAGTAAATTGTAAAAGTCCTATATTTTCCTGTAGAAGGGGCCTTACTAGTTAATTGTTTTTAATATTTCATGGTTTTATAACGTGTAACTCAAATAGAGAAATAAAGTGGAGCAGTGTACTTTTACTATTTACTATTAGAGATCAAGGCCTCTTTTACATCACAGAGAGCAGGTTAGAATCAACAGCAACTTATTCAAGCAGCCAAACACGATTGCTTTCAACATTCTATATGAGCAAAGGACCTAGAATCTGTCATTTCATCCTGTGGAAGTAGCCTGATTCAATTCATACCATTGTGGATGTGTTGGCTCCCTTGTGGGAATTATTTGGACGACAAAGACACTATCAGGGCTTGCAAGAAGGGGGGAGGTAAATTGTTCTTGCCAATCTTTTTTTTTTTTAATCTTGTAAATTGCTAATTTGAACTAATTACACCTCCATCCAGTTCGTGAAGTTGTACATTATTTTATTACCTCTATTTAACTAAGCTAACAACATGACAACATAAGGTATACAACATGAAACTAAGTGAACAAACTGTACAATTACTATTATACCACATTCTGTTCTGTATCCAAAATTATTTAAATTAAGTTCAGGACTTAACAACAATCTATTGAAGCACACGCCTGATTATAAAGCCTTATTGGAAGCTCAAGTTTGTGGATGGGAATCCACTCCCTATTTTATATAACCTACGAGAAACATTTAGAGCAACGACTAAGATGTGTATCGATTCTGGTAGGAGTGTTGACATAAAAAAAAGTGGGATCAAAGTACATACATTTCCAACAGATTGTAATTTAATATAATCTGTCAATGCAAAATTTGATCTGAATGTGCTGACAGTATCACACACAAGTTCTTGTAGAGCTGCGCCCCCCTTCAGAGATTTGTTACTTTTTTGCTTCGTTCTAGTAAACAGTACAATATTTTGAAAAATATGACTTTCCTAAAGCAACATATTGGAACGTTGCATGTAAAATGAAAACAGGCTCCACACAGACAGTAGCTTTGTGCTCGAAATCAGCAGTTTATTAACACAGGTCAAATAAACAATTAAAGACCACGCCAAAGCAAAGCAAAATAATAAAACCTTGTCTCTGTGCTAAATTCCAGTCTCACTGAGACAGCCTCTGCACTCACACAACTGTGCTCAGGCATGTACTCCTAGTTATCTCTTCGCCTTAAACCACGCCCTCCATCTACCTTCACCAATCCCGGGCATGGTATTCGGACCCCAATCTCCTGCCAGCTCCTGAGGGCTAGGTGTACAAATGCACGTCCAGGATTGGTGAACCCAGACAGACTGGCAACCAACACACACAAATAAGCGACTCATCTTTAATAAAATTATAATATATTTATATTTTTAAGACGGTACACTTTATTACAATCACTACTCATAATTGTAGTAACAGCAATACAGTCACTTATTTTCATTCTTCATTCCACATTTAAATGAGAAAGTAAGGATGTGGAGGATTTAAAAGCCCATTTAATTGTTTCACAACCAAAGTATTATTACCTTATACCTTTTTGTTTATATCACAATCTCGTTTTACTAGCAGTAACGCCCTTAGTGCTTTATCTACGATCATTGAAATTTCAATGTGCTTATGTTTGTGAAATAAAAGGTATACTGTATTAACAACACTACAACAACAACAATAGTAATAAAATCTGTTTAATTTACAGTGTTTTGCTGTGAAACAAATAAATAAGCTTTTAAATCCCCAAAGTCCTTACTTTCACATTTTAAAAAGCAGAAGAAAGAATGAGAAAATGAGGGTGCAACAGTTTAATAAGTTACTATAGTCTTTATTAATGTTAATGCAATTACGAATGTCTGTCCAGCTTAATTTTATGTTTTTATAAAAGATTTATTGAATATAATTTTGCACACTCGTATGTCCATTTTCTACATTCTGCATGCAGCAAAAACTGTAAATTAAAAAATCAAAGCCCCCCCCCCCCCCCCCCCCATTTATAAACTGCTGGTGTATCTAAATCTAGTTTTTTAACGTGACTGTATTTGTGAACAAAATGTATTTGATATTAAAACCCGCCAGCGCTGCACTTTCAAATGAAGGAGGGCTGGGCGATAGAGCCGCTGAGCTATGATAGGTCTGAAATGACAGAAGCTCTCTGCATGGGGATTGGTCAGATTTAACAGGGGGTTGGTCAGATTAAACATGATCTCTGCCTGGGTAGTTGATTGAGTCAATCATTGTGGAGGCCCACAGAGTTTTTTTTCAGTCAGGTATTGGCGCCCCCCTAATAACCTCCCACAGTTTGAAAAGCTCAGCTGTAGAGACATCTCTTTTACACTGTAGTGAGGTACATAAATCAAACACATTTTAGATCTCAAAAATGCTTTTATTTATTTTAATACATTTTTGTTTAAGAAGACCTGTACAATAGGCTACACACTGGCATTAGAATTGTTTGAAAGAGCAAGAGAATGCTACTTTGTTCTATCTGTTGAGCCTGTAGACTCAAAGCACCGTTACTGAAGCATAAGTAAGACCTCTCCATTACAACTTGTTTTTTCTTTTCCATTTCTGCTCTCTAGTTTCATACACCTACAAAAACAATACAGTAGGATCTAGGAAAGTACAGTTTTCATTTTCAACACTTCAATTTACATACACCTTTACCACAGAGAACCAGGCCCCTTATCATTCTACTGTAATTGTTGTAAATTAATTTGAAACTCCCATGACAAATTTAAGCATCCATCAAGTTGCAATGTTATAATTGTTTAATTATTATTTGTTTTACAATTATTTGGATACACAGATGACAAAATGAACCAAGCAACCAACCTAACAATTACTGGGGGGAAAAAAAAAAACATTTACAATTATTACAGAATTGCTAGTACAGTATTGTGTGTAGCTTCATCTCAATATGCAATACTTCATGCCACTGAATGAAACTGATGGGAAAAAAACACCTGTCTACTTCATTTGCGTTAATCTAAAATAATTTAATAGCAGATGGGTACCAAGGAATTATTTTAATGTGTGACAAATAAAAATAAACCAAAAACTGTTTGTTTACAATACAAAACTTGCTTGAGTCTGAACAAGACACCGATCTTAACCACACATACTACTGAAGCAGCAATCCATCCAATGATTTTCAGATATGTTTTTCTATACCATGGACTCTGCCAAAAGCATTTGGGATTCTGAGAAAGATCATTATTGAAATAACCAACCATATTACTAGACAAACATCAAAATAATAAGGTCAAACTATAAAACACCTAATTTATTGGTACAGTGGACAGGGCTACTAGAGGGACCTAGGCTTAATTTCAGCAGTCCTTTGGGTAAATTAGATGTAGAAGAATATCTTCATTACTAAGAGGACAGGACAATAAAGACATAATGTACATTTGAAATTGAATTACTTTATAGCTAAAGCACCAATAGGTACTAACATTATTATTGACCCACCGGTTGGGGAATGGACACAGAACCAAGTGGCCTGGCAAACATTATTGCCAGTACTATACACAGAGAGGGGATACTGGTATGTTATTTTTTCCTACTTGGTCTAAACAAGTAAAAACTAACACCAAATTGACTTTACTGAATACAGTAATATTTTAAATGTAACACCTTTTATTTATTTTCTACTACTTTAACTTATTTAACAAGAAGTAACTTTGCAAAAAGACACCCCCACTATAAGTGATTGTACAGTTTCAGAGTCTGTATAGAAAGAAATTAAACAGTGGCGTATTCAAGAACAGTTTTGGAGTGGTTATTTTTTATTATAGGTCTGCAATGTTGAAAGAGTTAACTTAAATGATTTGTGAGCATAGCTGCACAAACTTGAGCGTAGAACACGGAGTAGTTCACTTCACAAGTGCTGAGGACACAACACAAATTCCTCTCAAATAATTTTCATTTCTCACTTACCCATGCTGTTGGTGGAGCTGCACCACATCAAAAGTAAGCCAGTGAACATCAAGTTGAAGAAACCAAATAGCAAAATTTTCCATGACTGTTAAAAAAACATAAAATCAAAGAATATAAAATGTCATGTATAAGGAAATACAAGAATAACATTGCATCCTGTTAAATGTGTACATTACAACAAACAGCTTAATACATAACAGGAAATAGTGAACACAAATAAACAAATGACATGACGCGAAAGCATGTCTGGGCCTAGTACACACAGTTCTTTAAATTGCTGTGAAATACACAATTCAGTGGCAAGCAGTGTTATGGCAGTAGTTGTGACATGCAGTTTGATGTTGGCCTATTAAACCTTGCATGTGTCAATGTCTTCACAAATGCCCAGTGTATAGTGTAGAGTCAGCTGCCCAAGTATTAGGCAGATTGACTACACATGGAAATCAAAATACACCAGCTTGCAAGGCAAGCATCAAGGTGTGCTTTTCCTGGCCACGCCTCGGCAAACAGTCGACTTTTTGGGATGGTGTCACAGCTTTGCACATGCACAGTGGACTTTCTGAGTGCATTAAAGATGCGAATGCCAATTAAGCAGCAGCTTCATTTTTTACTTAAATTCTGTTCTTGCCATTTTTACTAAACAAGGTTCATTCACTGTGCTAAGCTACAATATAAGAAAGAGGCAGTTCAGCAATTCAAAACTGTTGACCTGTTGGTGTCAACTTAGCATCAAGGTCTTTCTAGCCTTGAATCAGTTGTACTGTCTATTACCAGCAGTTAGGCAGAAAATAAGCAGCCAACTGTCTGAGGAATTATGTTCAGACTCACAGAATTTCAATCACTTGAAAATCACAACAGTTCCATGTTTTAAAATAGTCTTGGCTGATATTTCATTGCATTCTAAACTGCCCTTTGACATCCTTGTGGCTTAAGAGGTGTTCCCTTGGCAACAGCGTTTTAGAAAAGTTACCAGAAAATAAAGAAGTCAGGAGGCAAGGGTCAAGATCCTTCCAGAAGTCACATACAAAGGTTTAGATTTTATATGAAAAGCTAAATGCTGGAAACCAAAAACAGTACAAACGCTCAATGTATAACATACCAATTTTCATTCTTTTTTGGAGAGGTACAGTCTACAGTCATAATGATCGCACAGACAATATCACAGCAGTAGATGGAGCACATCCAGATTATTTCTAAGCGGGGATTGGACCTGATACCTTGAAACCTTGAGGTTGCAGTGCTGCCTGCTGAGACAACCAATAGCCAGTGAATACACTGAAAACAAGGGGAAGTTCTAATTCTGTTCAAATTGTTATAAAAAGCATCATTCAGTGCCAAATGGCCATATAAAGTTAACCGTTATACAAACAGTTAGGCTTTAGCCCAAAGTTAACTGGCCCTCTAGCTACTTTTAAGTGATTCATCAAGGATACTTTCAGCTACTCATTTTCTGATGATTTCTCCTCATGTATTTTAGCTATGCTTTTGCATTTTGACACTTGTTACAATCTAATGTGCAATGTAATCTTGTTACCATTTGTGTTAGTTTGCAAAAATCCACTTATTAAAAAAAAAAAAAAAAAAAAAAAAAAAAAAAAGGATTTAAAAAGTTTTATCTACATCAGTGGTGCACAACTCAGGCCATGGAAGGCTGGTGTCCCTCCTGGTTTTTGTTCTAACCACATCCTAAATTAGTTAATTGGACCAATTAAGCTTCTAATAAGGTCCAATAAAGTACTTTAGGGTGCAGTTGGAATAAAAACCTGCTGGGACACCGGCCCTCCAGGACTGAGTTGTGCACCACTGATCTAAACTATGTACATTTTCTTAATCTTTAATCTCTTACCTATTTCAGATCCTATTATGAGGGTTCTACATCATTCACTGTTTGGGCTGGAATAACTGTTTTCTTGTTCACCACAACATACTTCAGTTACACTATTTTTGATACAACACAGTTTTAGAATTTCAATAATTTATTTTAAATGTACTTACCCCTCTGTCACCTGTTACCAAGCGAAATTCTTGTACAAACTTGCCATAGAAAGATCTTTGCGACTTCCGGAATGGATGAATAGTTCCCTCAAAAAATAAAACAGTGTATTAACTACAGTACTTACTAAAATTAAAAACACTTTAGAATGATTTAAAATAATGTTTAAGTTAAATAGATCACTGTTCTCTTGAAATTAGGAGGTACTTTATACTGTAGTCATCTAATAAAAGCAAGTAAAGCTGTTGCGTCAAAGCAGTGTTGACATCTTACACAATGCTGCCACCTAGTGATATAGCAGGGTAAATTTACATCAGACATTTCTTTTTCTGTATCTTTCTTGCTCTGCTCTACAAAAATAATCCCGCCAGTCTAGTATGACATATCACTACAAAGCCATAATTTCTGTAAAAGTAAAAAAAAAAAAAAAAAAAAAAAAAAAAAACACACTATCAAAACGACATGAGCAACCATAATGTTGTAATCAAATACTATGCAAGCAATACATTAGAGTTCAGTCACCTGTCCAAACACGATTCCTCTACCATGCTGGTCTGGAAATGCCCTCATATCACATAGAAGAGAAACACTGAGGTCAGGACTAAAATGTGTTCCAGTCTGTACTCATGTCCTTTTCTTCACATGTTTTTGCAAAAATAGTCCTTGGAAACAGTGACCCCCCATCCCCAAAATAATAACGCTTAAAATTAAAAGCGTTCTAACTGTTTGGGAATACAGAAACTTTAGCACACAAAGACTTACCAAAACATAGGTATCTGTCTCTTGTTTTTTTCTGTGAAGAGGTACATCTGCAAAAAAAGTTAAGACATTAAATATAGTGTTAGCTAGACTCCAACTTTTTTTGTGTTAACCAAGGTAATCATAATTGACTTAATTAAATTACCATATAGGCTACACTGCGTGTAGTTGGCATCAATTACTCACTTTCATGACTTAAACAGCTATTTTCCTTTAAATAATTAATTGTTAATTCTTCAGAGAAATTAGCATTTGAAATAGTTCTAGAACCTATTTACTATTTACTTCCACCACTGCTTGTCTAACATTCACTAAGGCGTGGTCATTAGCCTGTTCTCTGCCAAACTGCGTGTTTCTTACACCCCATTGGTCTAACAGAGCCTGATCCCCCTCCTCATTTACAGTGACCTGCATGTTCCCAGTTCCATCAATTATCTCCTGTTCCGTGCACTGTGTCCCGACCCCTTTTCCTACACGTTTATTGGGTTACCCAACTAAAGTTTTCTGGCACACATGTGGCTGATACTCCTTGCACTTTTCTATTTCTATCCATACAGGAGTTTCTGCGCTTAATGGGGGTTAAAGTCTTGCCCGCTAAAGGGGAATATTTGTTCCAAACTCTCTTCTGGGTTAATCTTTCCCATTTCTACCTTTTCAACTGGGGCTGCCAACTCCCCTTGTATTTTATAGTCGCCAATTGATTTTTACCCCATTTTTCTCCCAATCTGAAACAGCCAATTGTATTATTTTAGGCTCAGCTCACAGCTACCGCCTCCGCACTGACTCGGAAGCGGCGAAGGCAAACACACGCTGTCCTCTGAAACGTGTGCCATCAGCCAACTGCTTTTTTTTTTTTTTTTCACTCTGCAGGACTGCCATGCAGCCACCTCAGAGCTACAGCTTCGGAGGACAATGCAGCTCTGGGCAGCTTACAGGCAAGCCCACAGGCATCCAGCAAGTCTACAGGGGTCGCTGGTGAGTGGCGAGCCGAGGATACCCTGGCCAACCTGGACCTCTCCACCCAGGCAATGCTCGGCCAATTGTGCGCCGCCCCTGGTAGCTCTCCTCCATGGTTGGCAGTGGAATAGCCTGGATTCGAACCGACGACCTCCAGGCTATAGGTCGCATCGTGCGCTCCACGTGGAGCGCCTTTACAGGATGCGTCACTCGGGAGCCCCCTCCTGTATTTTTATAATTTTATATTTTTATATTTTATGTTAAACCCTGGATAATCTCTCCCCAGCATTACTACGTATGGTGTAATAAAAAAAAAAAGTGTGTTCTAGAAAGTTCTAGAAATGCGTTCGAGTTCATCTTTGCCCTTGCCCTATAATAACCCCATATCTTATATAACTTGTTTTTGTCACGTTTATATAACTTGTTTTGGTTAGAATGTTCTAGGGAAAGGAATGGTTTATTCAGAGGGCCGAGCCTCGAGGGAGTGATCTGGCCAATTACTCTCTCGCATGCAAAAGCCTAACTTGGTAAGTTATAAAGGACGGGGTTCTCCTCTGCTCTGATGAGAGTCAGCCGTGAGGATTAGCGCGCAGTCCTGCTCGGTAATTTCTTGGAGACAGCTGCTTTCTCTTACCAGGGTCGAAGGGCTCTCCCGATCCGCTTGGAAGGGTAAGAATTAGTTCAGTTGCGTCTCATGGATTGTATTGATCTGTGATTAATATAATCTTTGTATGTAACCTTGTTGGGTTGTGTCCCGTTAGGGATATTGTTATTCGCAGTATAGCATCTGTGTATGTAACTGCGTGTGTGTGTGTGTGTGTGTGTGTGTGTGTGTGTGTGTGTGTGTGTGTGTGTGTGTGTGTGTGTGTGTGTGTGTGAAATAATAAAGGACCTTTTAAAATTACTCTGTGAAGTAATTGTCTTATTTACTTCCACATCAACTTCCTTTTAAATTTAAAGTAATTAAATTTCACACAACATATGGTAATTTAGGTATCACACAAACGACGAAACTCAATTTTTACCCTAGTGGTGGGGTAGTAATTTACATCACCGTGCCTTCACGTAATCCCAGGGCCGACGGGACAGTTCCTCTGCAGCCAGTTTCCACTCCATCAGAGCCACAAAGTTATCTAGGGTAACAGGGTCTCACTGCCCGACCCATTTCCTGATTGGCGCAGGCATGTATCGCAAAAAGCGACCCACATAACGAGAATTTCAATTACCCGTACTGCCGAGTTGACTTCAGGCTGTAACCAAAGTTTGGCAAGGTGAACAAGACCAAACATTTGCAATCTCAGCGCTTGATCCCCCCATCCCCCATCAAATATTTGGTGACCTCTCACATAAAAACCATTTGACCTAGAGACGTAGAGCTTGGGGAGATCTTATATCTCTATGGTACCAACACCTCTGCCAAACAGCATCAAAATCCATGAACCTTGGGTTTCAAGGGTGATTGACCTGACTGACTGACCCATTATCAAAAATAGTCTTCAAAGAAAAAGAACAGAAATGTTCTACTTTTTTAAAAAAAATTTCACAGCTAACTTAAGTTGGATGTCTACTGAAGTTAGTAAAAATCACTTCCACTTCTTAAAAATATATAAATCAGTCACAATATAATGCCAAATTATTGGATACTAAAGTCAAACCTATTCAGAAACTTTATTTCTATGTATAGCAATCCGAGTTTCACTCCCATTATTTAAAACACACTAAATTAAAACGATATATTATTCCCTCAATACAGTCTCCATTCTTATCAGTAAAAGTAGGACCTCATACAACATTTTCTGCATTAAAATCACCACACCAGATAAAGGGATGGTGTATTTCATTAAGTCTTCTAATAATTCACCCATCAATTTATTACCCAGATTATAAACATTTTAAACAACTAATTCAGTATTGTTACAATTAACAGCATTATACTCAAATTCTGTAACACAGCCTCCCTAAACACTACATCATCCTACAGTATCCATATATGTTCCAACTGCTTCATATCCAGAAATACTACATTTCAACTGCTCCTTCAACCAAGTCTCCTGTACATAAATACAAACTTCTGGCATTCCATGGTACTGTGTATGAATTAGGGATGTCACGGTATACCATAAACTGCCACGGTTTTGAAACCCTTTTTCTACACCATGATTACCGAGTTCACGGTATCGGCACGTTTGTTTCCCGATGATTTTAATTTACAAATGAGCAAGACCAGAGATACAGCAACTATTTTAGCCAATTGCCGTGCAGGTACTGGTATTTAGCATTTCAACCAATTGGCACTAAGCAATACTATGCCAGGGCGAGCGTTCATTGTTTCAAACTATCGCTGGTCATATCAGCACCTGCTGCGAGCGACCACATTTACTGTATGCTTGCGGTAACTGTGATGTCGGATGGCAAACCTTTAAAATAAATCTCTAACTTATAGAACGCCACATTTAAAACAATCGAGAATACAAATATGTTACTATGTCTTCATAGCAGTAGTAACCGAGAGACTCCAGTAGCGTGTGCATAAACTCTAGGGTTACATACAGTACAGCGTAAACTCCGGGTGAGATTTTGGGCAAACAGCAGATCCCTCCAAGAACATAGTTTGAACAGTAATTTGAAGAAAGTATAATATGCATGTTTTTATTTATTTCATGTCTCATTAATGAAGTGGTTTTATTTGCATGGTGGTTAGTATATTGTCATTTATAAATTCTGTGACCTGTATAGAATACGTTTTAATTGATGCTGCGAATTTGTCCCAGTGCTAAACAAAACAACTGCGTTGCATGTTCGGTTTTGCCAAGATCGTACCGTGCCGCTACTGCATCATAAAGTGAAGCTGCATAAGGATTATACCTTTCTACCACAGAATATATTCTTTAAAACACTGTGTGAGAGAAGTGGCTTATAAACAGTAAGTACACAACTTTATTATTATGTATATTATTTAAGTAAACTGCCAAATGTCCTGGGAAAACACCAATTCTGTTTTTATGTAATACCATGGTTTGAATTAGTTTCAAAATCAATCCACTAAATTTAACCACAGAGTTCCTTCCTCTTCCTACCCCTACCTCGTTCAGCCATCCCTCTCAGAAAAAAAAAAACAGTTCATGTTTATTACCACTACCAAACAAAAAGAAGAAAATAAATTGTGTTATATGTCAAGGACTAACTCCAATCAGACATACAGCACAGGAAGCGACTGGGTACCAGGAACCGAATATCGCATTTTTGGGGCATTGGTTATCATCAGTCAATTGGCCTTAACGTTATTATCAATAACTCACTTTTTTTGGCATAATGACACCGTATACGTACATAACAAATGGTAGAACATGGATTTTCTGTTATTTTACTGCTTTTTTTTAAACTGCACAGTTCGAACAGAATATGGATGTGACACATAACCCAAAGGAGTAAGGAAGACAGGTACCGTACACCTTTTCTGCTATGAATTTTGGGAGCCAGGTCACTTGTCATGTTAAGAAACCGAGTGTACAGTACTGCTTGCTATGTATTTCCACATTTCAGTAGCGAATGGGGATATTTATTGGCAAACTTACATCGTTTTTAAGCTATAGTATAAGGGGTCTGTTTTCTCTTACCACTGCCAGGCTCTTTGATGTTGATGACATCCAATGCCACCATGTCCGGTTTATCAAGCGGCATGTTTTTTCTCTCTGTCACCCCAGAAGGAACCACGTCGGGTTTGGCCCCGAACTGTCTGGGGTAGTAATCCCCGACATTATGGTAAGGCAAACCCGCCAGGGACATGGAGGAGCTCTCCGACGCCATCGTCTGCTTCTCCAACAACACAACACAACGCTGGCAACGGGAAGAAGAAGTGGACACTCATAACGAAAGTAGCAGGAAATTACAAACAACAAAAAAAGCGAAGTAAGAAATACCAATTCGAAGTACAGTATAAATATGTACAATTCGTGTGTAAACGCGGTGTTTAATGGATCCATAACGGCAAAATGTGCGTTATTATTGATAAATACATTAATCACGGCAATTTTTCAATCTAACTTTGTTGTTCAAACTGCTCTCCAATTGAACTGAACCACACTTAGTAAGTAAACAAAAAAGTCTGAAAAGACTCTTAGTCTGTTATAAACATACGTTATAAAAAATAAAAAAAAACACCTTTACTAATAGGCACGATTAGTTCCAAACAAAGCACGCCTCATCTCTTATTTACCAACTGCTGTTGACATCTAGCTCAGGAGACATTTTTACCTCACTTAATAACTATATGACTTACTACCATGTTGGAATTATGAAATATACAATGTTTTAAAGAACAAACAACAAATGTGGCAAATCGACTGTTCCAATTGATGCAAAAATGAAATTTAGAAAATTAAAAACTACTGTACTAACGTTGACCACAAGAGGGAGCCTACAGCTCACTAAACTTTGTTTAAATTAACTTTAGTTCTAGTTGTTCAAAGCGGAGCGAGAACTGCACAAAAATAAATAATAAACTAATAATGTAGCTAAATATACAAAAATGTGTTTTTTGAATAAAAAAAAAAAAAAAAAGAATACCCGTGATTCAATACACTCGTTCTGAAGACCAACACAGGCACGGAGCGGCACCGTCTGCACCTGGATACACAGGTGTGTGTGTTTGTGTGTCGGTGTTGTATTTAACATCATGCAATCTAAGAAACTACAAAATGGCATCTCAAAAGTCTACAATAGTAGTACAGTATTTCCTGTTAGATTTAAAAATGTCTTTTTTTTCAATTTTTGGAAGACTACAAAGCGATATGTAATTTTAATATAATAACATTATTATTTCTATAGGGCGTGATTTAAAATTTTTGGCCATAACTGTAATGCCCCGCATATAATCTACTAAATAAAAACAGTGTTTTTTTTTTGTTTTTTTTTTGCCATCTATGTGCAGGTGTATGAAATGAGCCATCAGCTTAGCAAAGAAACATACAATACTGTAGCGATCTCGGTTAACGCAGGCAGGCGCATCACACAGGCGTTGGCATTTTTGATATCAGTATTTTTTATATAAAAAATGCAATTCTTGATATAAAAAATGTCGTGATATCAGAAATGCCATGCTTGAGATCAGAAATGCAATGCTTGATATCAAAAACGCCATTCTGTTGTTTTGTATTTGATGTTTGGGTGTTAAGAGCTGTCCAGAGATTTACTTTGAAAAGGGCTGAAACAAGGGGGATATCTGTGGCAATACCAAGACGTTTTCCTCCATCCTTTATTCTAACTTCGGTAACTCCCAATAAAGCTTTTAAAATACAAACCCTAGTCAAAAGCTATATGTGTCTAACAACTTATTTTACACAGAGAATCGTGAGGGTCTGGAACCAACTCCTCAGTAGTGGAGTCCTTCAAGAAGCTGTTTGATGAGATTCTGGGATCAATAAGCTACTAACAACCAAACGAGCAAGATGGGCTGAATGGCTGGTTTGTAAACTTTCTTATGTTCTTATGAAATGTCTGACAATAGTTTAATATGAGCTGCTTCTCATCATTATTTTTATTTAATTGGGTTGTGGGAAACATTTTCAGTTCCATTCAGCTGTTTTAATCCTTTAAACAGTGTCCCAGAGAGTTATTAATGCTTGTTTGATGTCAGGGTTATTCCATGACAAATCACCCCAAATCAAGTTGGATTTACACCAAACTTGGATCTTAAGGTTGTTTCATGCAAACAAGGTCAAACTTACATGTTCAGACTGATCAGGTCAAGGGGTCAAAAGTTATAGAGAGGTCAAAATGTGGTTGATGGGTACCCCCTTAATGTAAACCAACCTTTTACTCAAAAAAGGGTTGTGCTACAGACTTGTGGGAGGTGTCATTTTATTGGAAATTGCACAGCAAATTAAAAAAAGAAAATTATACCTTAACAAAGTTTTTGACCTTTGATCCTGGGGTAAAACCCCCAAAATAAAAATCTCAAAAAAATTACCAAGAAAAGGTCAAGGTCTCAGCTTTATCTGTGCAAAACTTGAGAAAGGTAATATTTTTGGTTTGCTTTGAAAAATTCACCACCTTCTGTTCCAGGTGAAAAATTACTTTATTGCAACAAAGGTCACATCAGTCAATGACCCCTTTTCTCTGTCCACAGTTTCTTAGTCTTTTTGAGATCTTGATTCTGAAACTTGTAGCCTCTTGAGGACAACAAAGTGGGAATAGGGCATATAACTGCAAAGAATGCTGCCATGGGGTACCCAGTATTTGTCATACTTCTCTGGCCAACAATACTGCTGTGATTTCCCACCAGGGTGCATGAAATGAATATAAAAGTCCCCAAATTCCTGAGAGACATTTTCATTCACACCCATCCAATACATATATCTGCATAGATGACAGAAACAAAACTTCCTCTCTGATATAAAACTGCATCTTCCTCAGCTTTGGATTTATCAGAGCTATCCCAGGCTCTACATTCACACTTATCACAAGAGTGACAAAACATTAATAAGTAACCAGATGTGAACAGAATGTGAGTGGTGCAATAAACAAGGGAAGGTCCAGACAAAAGTTCTCTTCCAAAATGTCTGTGTTTTATTTTATAAACCAAATAATAATAAACCACCCATCTACCAGCAATGGTATTGTGGGGAATACGGCAGGTTTTACAGGCCTGAGAAATAAACAAAACACACTCCTAAACCACAATCCTCCGTGAACGAAACTGTTCTCCTTTTCTCCAGGATCGTGGTGAGTGCTGGTGTTGTGCTGTGAAGGACGTGCTCCGTGTTTAGTGCTGTCGCCGTGGCTGCAGCTCCTGACTCTTAATAACATAACAACATAAGAAAGATTCTAACTCCTATTCTATACATAATAAGACTCTTACTCCTATAAAACACAAACCAATAACAAACACAGGCTCCGGCTGGATTGCATCATCAGCGCAAGGCCCCCGTACTGACGTAGTTGCTTCCCCTTTGTACTGAAAAACTCCTCCCTGCAATCAACCCTTCGCCATGGTTTTCCCAATAGAGGGCCGTCCCGCAGCTGATTGCAATGGAGTCCTTCCAGGCACGTGCAACTACTCGCTCCCCCTAATATGGTCATCTTCGGGTTTCCACCTACCATCAAGGTAGTCACCGTCCTTATACAGGTAATCGGGAGGTAGATTTACAGTTTGAATACTTCCTCTATCTGTCACACCAGAGTTTGCAGACCATCAATTAGTTATCACCTGGAACTCCTAACAAGCCATACATGTTGAGAGATTGAAATTCCTGGCACCTATATCAATGGGAACTTCTCATATTCTGAATTGAGTGCAAAACCTTGATTAACATAATCCATACTATGATAGCATTATCTCCATCAGTATCTGTAGCAAAAACTGTATTGGAGTAAAACATTGGTTAATGTAAATTTGAGCTTGTTTGCCTGAAACAACCCCAAGAACCAAGTTTGATGTAAATCTGAGATGGTAGGGTGTAACCTGTTGGGTGATTTGATTTGTTTGATAAACTAATGTATTATTTAGACAGTAATCCCTTCTTGCATTGCCAGCATCTGTTGGGAGAGCAATTACCATAAAAGCACAATCCACACCACTGGCATCCTTCCCAATCATTCCAAACAAACGACAGGCACACAAGAGACAAGGACAGCTGAACCAGCTTTTCTGAATTGCAGAAACATGTAATTCCAGACCCTGCATAACAAGATATTTCATTCTATTAAAGTCCTGTTTAAGTTATATTAAAACTCACTGCAGTGCCTCGGAATGCTTGTCGTGAAAAGAGCTATGCACAGTACATATTTGTTGCAATATATTTTTAAATATAAATTGTACAGCTGTTTTTAATTGTCACCCAAATGTTTTGATATGTTTATTGTGTGATCCAAATAAATCAAAGTTTCCATTACAGTACAGAGTACACTATAGGCTGGCTCTCATCTGATTTATACCACAGAATATAGAAAATACCATAATTTCAAAATCTGTAATCTGATGGTTTTTCTTTTTTTTTTTAATGGATACAAATAACAGGTGTCAATGCCATTCACAACTCGCTGCTTGCAGATACAAGTTTCATCAAAAAAAAAAAAACTCCAGCCAGCCAGTTTCTTGAAAAAGTAAGACCATATGACCTCCATTTAACTTCATTTAACTTCTTTTAAGAAACTACCATGCAGTTTGATACAATTTGTGTTTGCCATTTCCAAGGTATAGCCTTCATTTGCCCAACCAGTTAGAAATATTTTACAAAGCAGTCATCATTATCTAGATTCTAATATCTTAGGGATAGCCAAGTGATTTGAAGGTTAGTGGGGACACTGCTTAATTAGCAAGAAGAGCCAGCACCAGACTCCATATGCACTGAGATTATGATCCGTTCAGTGACTTGTTCTTTAGCAAGTTGTGTCATAATTTGACAAGCAGATACATGTACAATTATAAAGTGTGAAATATGTATTCACACCCGCCTCTACAATGTGTCTTGAGACAAATAATAAAAGGAACAGCATTCATCAGTTTCACCACAGATCATTAGTGCACCAGTACATGTATTTTTATGTTATGACTTTCTACACCTAGTGTGTCCATATTACCAGATTCCACTTAGCTGTTTTCTTAGATGACATACGTAAGAGGCCAGCGTCATTTTCTTAGAGTTATGTGTGTTTATCAGTAGGTGGCGCCTTTTATTAAGAATACATCTGCGGAGTTTTCTTTGTGTTTAATTGTTGTATATTAAAGACTTTCTTAAATGTATTAAATTACAACAAGAACAGAAAAATATTTATTTACATTATATGTATTTTAATATTAATGTTGCAGAGCTGTATACCTCATGTAAACACAACAAATAGACAATGCATTACAATACGTATGCCAAAATTTACAGAAGTATTTGCAGGACCTACCAAGCATGCAATTCCTAGTTTTGAGCCGGTCTACTTCCTCGAGAGGTCGTTCAATTTTAAGCTAGGTGTGTGTGTCTCACACACACACACACACACACACACACACACACACACATATTATATATATATATATATATATATATATATATTATATATATATTTCAAATAACCGTTGTACTAAAACTGGGATCGATGACTACTATAAGTCTCAAATTAAATTAATTACAGTATATAATCGTTTTGTGACACACACACACACAAGTATTTTATCAACCCCACCCCAAAAGAAAAAATAACTTGCAGGCACTTGAAAAGTAATCTGGAATCTGATCACGCAGGCTATAGCCACCACTGCAGTCGTTAATTTCCATCTTCAAGCGTGTTCTTCAAACCGAGCGGAGGTACCCGAGCCGCAGCAGTCCCTCAAGTTAAACTGGGAGTTGTTGATTATCTTCCTGAGGAGGGCAGGAGGCTGCTCCTAGTCTGGATCTGAAACTCCCTCTCTCTCTCTCTCTCTCTTGCTTGTTTTCTCTGTGTGTCAGGGTGGATCAATGCGAGAGTCTCCGTTTCATACAAACCATTCTGTCTCTCTTGTCTCGGCAGTGGTTGCGTGCAGTATACTCGGGGACACATTTAAACCTCGTTTAGACCCCCCTCATCTGTCTCACAGCGGGCCATAAGCACAGTATGTGGTAGTGGAAGAGACTGGGGTTCGAGTGGTCGGGCTCGAAATGTCGTTGGAGGTATAGAAGGTAGAAGAATTCGCCCCCCCTTCTCACAACCCCCCCCCCCCTCTTTTCGTTCCCAAGCTTGTTGCTTTGCAAAGCGGCCTAAAAACACAAAATGTCGACCAGAACGCCATTGCCCACTGTGAATGAGCGCGATACTGAAAATGTAAGTATTGTAATTTTTTTTGCTTAATTTTACCACTGAAATTATTTGACTTCAACTATTATGTTGTTAAGCGCTGTGTGCATGTTAAAATGACCGATGTCGACGTTGTATTTACGCAGTGACGATAGTTGCAGAATTACACTGTGTGAGGTGAATCCAAGGAGGAGAATATTGCTGTAGATTTGTTTCACTTTTACAATGTAATTTCTAATTGATTGGAATAGAACGAATAACCCAAAGTACTCGTGTGCATTAACAACATGTTATTGTTATTATTATTATTATTATTATTATTATTATTACGTATCTGGTGTTGCACAGGGGCCACATTTGGGTGTTACCACTGTTCCAGTTCCAATTCTATTCTGTTAATTCTCTACGACTGTACACAACGTTTGTTAATTGTGTGTGCTGGAACCGTGTTTAAACTGCTAGTTTAATTGTGTTTCACCAGTGCTAAAAGATTAGATTTTTCAAGCTGTTTCTTTAGTGAACCACATTGTTTTTTGTGTCCTAGTTGCATTTAGTGACACGAAAATACAATGAAGAGATTGCTGTTCAGTCTTTACAAACATGTACATTGGAAGCTATCTAAGTCGGCGGGATACTATATTATTAATGTAGGACCACATCAATAAAATGAGTGTTAAGCCTAAAACGAATGGGGAAAAACAACTTATTGAATGTGGCCTCTACTTGTAACCCACACATTTGGCAATGTAAATCAGTACAAAATTGTACATATTTAGTAGATTAAAAACGTCATTTTTTTAATCACCTTTTTAATTCAGTAAAATTGCAATTGGATAGTCAGGCTTGCTTTATTTTAGATTATGTACTACAGTGTATTATAAAGCATGGCTCCGAAATGAACAACTACCGCGTCAAATCTCAAGCTTCCCCTGTTAAGTAGAGACATTCATACGGTATTAGTTAGAATCGAAAACCAACTGAATAAATACATTCCGATAAATTGCTGATTGTGTGTGTGAGTCTACACAGCCAGTGGTACAACGTTTGGTGTAAACTTGATGTTTAGAAGCAGGGTGACTGTGCACTACACACATTGTAACAAGTTAAACATTAAAATCTCTCTCTTTATATATATATATATATATATATATATATATATATATATATATATATATATATATATGTGTGTGTGTGTGTGTGTGTATATATATATATATATATATATATATATATATATATATATATATATATATATAAACCTGTATTGCAACTACTGAAATGTATACAATATCAGTGGCGTCACTGGTTTCAGAAGTGGTGGGGAGCAGTTTCTGTAGCTGATGCATGCATATTCTATCTAAAATAATGAAGTGAGGAGGACATGTCCCCGTGTAAATTATGCCTGTGTACAATATCATGCTACAGTAGGGATAGATCTTTTTCTTTCTTTTATTGCAGACTGTTTTATCTTTGTTGCTCAAATCGCTCTCTTCTCATGAAAGTTAAGAGAAAACTTTAAATAGTTTGACCGATTTGCTTTGTCAGACAGTATGTACCAATATGTCAGACATTCATGTAGAACCAATACTGTCTATGTAATTCGCTTGTGTGTGTGTTGTCAGGTAGCTGTATGAATTCCATTGCAATTTCGTCATTATATGTGAATGGACAGGCACTAACTTTTACCTGGAGACAGTAAAACCTTGTAGCCTGTAGATAGACAGTTATTCTTGGACTCCCGTGATCCCTGCTGGAATGAAGCTGCAGGGACCGGATCCTGTCAGACAGACTACTTCCTGAGTTGTCTCCCTGCAGTGTTTCACACACTGTAGGCCGGAATTAATTGTAAAAATGCATCAGGCTTTAGAATTTGTTGTCACCATTTTTTTAAATAAATTTTTTGCTTTGGGGCTTCCAGTCTAATTTCAACGCTCATATGAAACAGTTTGATATCAAGCATTTCTACATCTGTGAAAATTCCTCTCTCTCTCGCTTGTGTATATGCACACAGCATTTTGTACAGTCATTCTTTCTGATAAGAAACCAATGGGATCATATACAGCACCACCTGCTTTATGGCCCAAGTTTCTAAGTGCTATTGTTATTCATCCTAGCATTTTGGTATGGTGAATAGTAAACCGTGCATTTCATCAGTGCCTTTTAAACTAGTTTGTTTGCCAGGTAGTACAAAGTAAGTAGTTAATAATCTGTGTTTTAGTGTACCTTAGTGCATTAATTGTTAGTTTTAACACTAGAACTACCAGTGGTCTTTTTAACCGATCACTCTTTAAATGCATTTTTCTCCACTGATTTAGTAGCTAGGCGGCTATGCTTTTGACTTTTCCTAAAGATATGTATTAAACATCTCAAAGCATCAGTAGATCCAGGGTTGCAGAAACTTATGGCGATATAATATGTAAATAAAAAACGGGTTAACAGAAAACACTTGTGCAAAATAAAACAGACACACACATGTGGGCATTGTAATTCTCTACTGCTTCACAGATTGTTTGTCATAAGCTCCCTCTGCATCTCAAAAGTCATCTCTAAGCTGCTAAAACCACCCCATTTTATAGCCCAGCATTTGCATACATGTGCAACATTTTGCACAACACCGCACCACCCCCGAGTGTGGTGTCCATCACATGTACCAAGCAGGCTGTCACAAACATAATCCTGGAGGAAAACAAACAATGTCAAATGTAAAGTTTTTTGCACCCTTGTGTTCTCTGTGTTCATGTGCGCTCCAAGTATCACAGGCAAGATGGGGGAATGTCTGATTATAGCAGTGCAGCAATAGCCTGTTCTTTATGATAAGCAACACAAGAAATGTCTCAATTAAAGAATACAAAGAAATTATGGGGAAAATGTAAGTGAGGAAATCAGGTAAGCACTATGTTTGGTATGTTAAAATAAAGACACTGTTTTGACTGTAATGTACAGTTGTCTGTTGTCTGACGTTACATCTGTATTTTAAAAAAGTAAAACAAAAAATTAAAAAACTCATCAGGATGCATGGAAATGATTGTGTTTGGTAGTCCTATCTGTACTTCTGTTGTTGAACACAGAACAGTTTCGTAGCGTGTGACGCTGCTGTAGTTTTGTACACTTTTTAATATAGCGGTTAAAAAGACAGTTCCGGTAGTTCTAGTCTTAGTGACAGGTGTCCCAGAAGTTTTTGTCTTCAGTTGGGGTTGTGATGTTATCAGATTGTACTGACCAGTAGTCCCTACGGCAGAGCATGACCGTGCACTACCAATTTACTGTTCACACCTTGTATGCAGAGGCTATTTGTAGCAACGGAAAGTGCCTTATTTGATTTACAGTAATGTTGCTTTCTGCTGGATTTTATCTCTGCACTTGTGTCTTGTGATGTTGGGCACAGGTGGGTTAACTTAATTGGACATCTCTGGTAGTTGAAAGACCTAATGCACAGAGGTAAGACAGAAACAAGTACTACCAACTAGCCGCATACCAACATTTTCATTTGGCCGAGAGCTGCGAGACACATACTGTAAAACATGAAATGTTTGTGAGCAGAAGAGCCCAAGCTGTCCCAAGCTGAGAGAACACCCCTTCTTAAGCAAGCAAAGTGTTCTTATAGATTAAGTGTTCTCTAAGACGGAGTTAGCCACCAGGCACAACATGAATCAATAAATAAATGTGTATTACTTGTCATGAATGGGAAAGACCAAATTGCTCGCCGACTTGTGTCCTGATTCAGGTTTTTTTCAAGAGCTAGAACAATTTCCAACTTTTTACAGAAAGAAATAGCGGCTCATTTCACCATTTGTGTACAAGCCATTTTGTAGCGATGAGGTGCACTCGTGGAAATCAAAGTACAAAACAAGGCAATGATATGACGGCGATTCTGAAAAGATTTAAAAAACCAATCGGTGTGCCACAAGACACTCTCGCGATGACAAGTCGCTTTTGAAAAGACTGAGTAAACCATTTTGATGATGATGAGTTCTCAAGTTACAAAACAGTACTGTATCCGTTGTGAACTAATTGCTATCGGTCCCAAGAAGGTGTTATTTTAAGCAAAGTTCCTGTTCCTTTAGCCAAAGCAGTTACAACGGGAAAAATCAGTTTCACCACAAGGGTGTTCCGTTAAGCGAAGTGTTCTCTTAGGTATTCCTACACGCGGAGACTACTTTACTAGCACTGTGTTAAACATTTTTTTTAAACTCTCGAACATTATAATGGAATCTTGCAATTCCTCTGTGCCGAACAGTAGTTATCTCTTGATGGCAGCAAAATACACAAGAACACGGGAGAACATTGCAGAGCCTTACAACGGTGTTTAACCATTATTTTCGTTGTATATATTATGCACTTTAAATCAAATATATTCAGTTATTATGAATACGAGAACTGCCATGATTTCACCAAAAACACCTCATAAAAGGACATGTGTTTTCAAGGATTCATTTTGACAAGCTCATACATTGAAGATCTGAATGCTCGGTTTTAAAAAAAATTGTTTTATTTGTATGACTGCTGCGTATATCAATACTTTTGAGAGCTTTGTGTTTGACAAAGGCGCTGTATGTATTTTGAAAGGGATTACAGTACCTGAAGACGAGGCATAAGATGTGAATAATTTTAGATCTGCAAATAATAATAATAATTTTAGATCTGCAATATAAAATGTAAGCATGCATTCTCTAATCTAGCGCCAACACCCCAATTTTATAAACTTTTTTTTTTTTTTTTTTTTTTTTTTTTTTTTAAATCTGAATAAATCTGAATAAGGACATTTGGCACGAGCGATATTCCATGCCATAAAAAAACTTGCTCCAGTCCTTAGATCAGCGTCTTTACTGAACACCAAAAGGAACATATGCTGAAACAGGCTAGCATGTCTCTCCTCAAGTCTGATCCAGGAGGCTATTCAGATGAGAATTTGTTGTGATTTGTTTCATAATGACGTTTGAGGTTGCTGGCCTTGTACAGGCTACAGTATGTGATTAAGTGATTTATTGCAGGTGAGACACAGGTTTACCACTGTGTTCAGTGAAAGCAAACTCTTCCCATTCTTGCTTAAAGCCTCATACTTTCGTTTATTACTCGTGGATGGTTTGCTCAATGCCATTGTCTACAGGAAACGAACGAGCACTTAAATTCAAAATTCTGAAATTGACTTTCAGCTGCACACCCGGCTTTCACTGAAGGGGATCGAAATACGCATGCGCCAGAGCGAGGTGTCGAAGATAGGGAAAGGGAGAGAAAAAAGAATACTAAACACGAATGAATACAAAGAACAAAAATAGTAAACTCATGTTTATTTTTACTTTCTCTTTCTTTTCATTTTTGTTTATTATTCTTTCTTCAGTTTTTTCAAACCACAAAAAATGCTTAACCCTGCATTTCATGGGAGCCGCACTTGAACTGCCCAGGAGCCATGGTTTGGCCACCTCTGTACTGTATCATTAGGGATTGCTCCATATTCACAGAGCTATTTATTTGTTTAAAAAAAAACAAGGAAACCATTTGAGTCCTTACCTGGATGATACATGCTTTGGCATTCAAGACAATTTGAGAATTTTAGGTGCTTTCTAAGGCTTTGAAATATATTTTCTTGCCTATTACCTGCACAATCAACATGTGCACTGGATCTTATGTGTTGAAAATGTTTTTATTTATTGATTCATATTTTTTACATTCTTGCAGATATGCAAACAGCTGGATTAACTACAGTACCTAATCACTTCCTGTGCCGTAGGGCAGTTTTACTGCAGTGGTCTTGTGACAAAGAGCACAGGAAGTTAGTGATATGTACCAGAATACACAGCACTTTAAACATTCTAAGTATAAGGGGATCTGTGATCGTGTTAATTAGAGGTGCAATCGGCACCCTAATTTTGTGTTAGATTATTCTATAGACATTTATCAACGATAATCGATGCAGTGATGTCTTGTTTTTCAAAATAAACAAACGTTAGTTATTTTTTTAACAGAAGACCTAATAACTAAAAAAAAGTTGTGTTTAACAGTTAAACAAAAAGGCACGACTTGCATTCAAATTAGAACACTTCCGATTATTAAAAAAAAAAAAAAGAAATACAAAGGGTTTACGTTTAACAACTGAAAAGAACATGCGTGCATCCTCATCAGATTAATATTGTAATAATACAAAATACTATATTTTACCAGTAATTTCTGAACTGTGGTTGTTCAATACTGTTTACATTTTATGTGCAAAAGCAAAGCATTTGAATTGATCTCACAAACCCTAACTAATGTAACTGTCGTACTAAATTCAGCTTATTTTTCTATAATATTGCCACATAATCCAAACACAACATGCTTTGAAACAAAAAGTAATTGGTAGATTTAATGGATAAAAAAGGTGTTGCCTTAATTAAAACACCAAAAACCAGAAACGTGAATACTTGGCCTATTTCTGATCTGTTTTATCCAACACGTAATGTAGGTTTGAAGTGTGTATCCTAGCAACACGCTAATCTACCGTACTAGCACTAGAAGCAAAGCATTCACACTCAAGGTTTTAATGCAAACCGGCAACAGGAGACTTAAAACTGGGTACTAATTTGATAAATCGATTCACCAAAATGTAATTGAAGCTCTGTAAAATTTAATGACAGGTGATCAGTAATCAATGCATCGATTAGTTGTTGCACCCCTAATGTTAGTGCTGTATGAATCCTAAGTGCTTTAAAAAAGTAAGACTTAAGTAGCCAAAACTGCTGTGCAATGGGAGTTGTCTTTAAATTCCAGTGATTGCTATATTCCTGTTCTTTTAAAATGCTGAACTAGTAACTGTTTGGCACAGCTATAGCCTACTTGCAATTCTTGATTATTTACCTTAGTTCTGAGGGTTGGTTACAAGCAATTTGAAAACCATCGCCCTATAACTAAACATAATGCAGCACTGTGTGTGCAAAACTTCAAACTTGTATCTATTTTTAAAATGCCTCTTGTTTAGTTTGTCATCAGAGATTTGAAAGGTGCTTGGAATCCTGTCATTTCATTGGTCATGAGCCGTGCTGTTGTTTGTCAGTTTATTGGAGAAAAAGTTGGATAGTTTAGGAGGTATGATAAGCTTGTCATTTACAGTCACCCGTGTCAGAATGTACTTGCAGGATACAAAGACATCTTAATTTGACAAAACAGGGTATGTAAACGCTTGTGTTTATTTAGAAGTTGCCTAGGCCAATTTATATCATGTTTCCTAGGGCCTGGATTAGGCCTGGCACGACAGCTGGGCTGTGATTGAAGCACACGAAGGCCAAGTGGCTACAGTATGTCCAAGCTTTAATGTCTGTTTGTCATTTTATACCACCATTAAACCTTCACACTGTCTCCATGTCTATCGGAAGATAAACAGTAGACAGGGGTGAGCAACTGCCAGCGTTGTTTTTGCAAGTGGGAGGAGACGTGTTGTGTTGTGGCACCTTTTAGTGGAAACATGCACCCCTTGTATTGTGTTTCACCTCTTTACGACACACACAGTATGAATAGCCCTTGAAGATTTGTTTCATATTTCTAGATTAGTACGTGGATTTTTATAACTTTAGGGGACACCACCACTTCACAGCCATGTGTTGTTGGCATTTGCAGAATTTGTGTCCATTATTTTTTTACATTTGGCACTTTAACTTCTTATGTTCTGTGTCATTAGTGTATTAAGTCACAATACAGGCTCAAGTGTGGGTTTAGTTTTTTCATTTTTGCTTGCTCGAACAAAAAAATGTGTGGTAAGCTCCTTTAGAATTTTTCCAAACTCAGGTCTTGACCCCAATAACTGGTTCCTTCATTACAAATCCTAGATTAGGCCTTGACATATTGACCAATGCTAAATGCCACAATTTAAGAGATTAGCAAAGAGGATAGCCACATCGTTCACTGGCATTGCTGCAATATGTCGGTTTTCCTGTTGGTTTACTGTACAGTATTTCTAGGAAACGGTCACATTCTTAAAATGAATTTAAGGTTGATAAACACACCATTTATCTTGATTTGTTTATGTTCCACAATTCCATTCTACTATCTAGGGTGCAAATTCCACATTACTTTACTGCCATTGGTTATTTAAACACAGGAAATGTAATCTCAAGATTGGTGTAGTGCAATCGTTGACTGAAATGAGTTGTTTGCTTCCTTGCTGCAGCAATAATCTGTAGGACATGGAATCAGGTGTACCATGACACTTAACAAATCATACTCTGCTATCTTATTTTATTTTCAGGACGTCTGTCTTTAAAAATGAGATGATGTCTATCGGATATCCAAACAGAGGAACTTGGGTTTCACTAAGCTGGCAATCTGATGGGTACCATGCTGTAGAATACATATTCAGAACCCTGACCTGCAGTAATGTGAAGCCAGGCCTCTTGAATGTCAACCTACATGAAAATGTGATAGGCAGGAGATTAGGTTCACAAGTGCTGTTCATATGCATTATTTTAAGAAAGGCCATAGGTTAAAGTTAACAGTAGCTGTTAGAAAAACAACAGTGACAGCTGGGCCTACGATAGCTTAAGAGTTTAGAGCTTCCGCTGGGAAAAACAATTACATGCAGTGTATTAGGCATTATTACAGTGAGATTAATTAACGAGACCTTTTACTGTTAGAATACACTCTTGTACTGAATTGGGGTCACCATTTTTAGCTGGCACTGTTTATCTAGAGAGATCTGGTCCCTTCACATTGATGAAGCTTGTTTGATCCTGGAAGGCCTTCTGTCCCTGCACTTTTTTGTTAGCTGAAACATATGTCCTTTCTTGCGGCATTAGGAAACTGTGGGGGAAAAAGAGAGACTAAAGGAAAGCAATTACAATAATAAAAAAGTGCAGAAGTACCTCCTTGATCCTTATCATAGATCTTGGTTCTCCCTAGACTCCATGTCAGTGAAGCACTTTGCTCCACTTGCAGTTTTCTTTACAGCTCCATACCAGGAGTATCTAAAACTAATTAGACCTGATATGAGGCTGTAAGAAAACCCCAAGTGGTGCATAATGCGTCATTGATATGGCACAGATGGAAATAACACACCTACTGCATAGCAGTTTCACCTAGAGATGCAACAGTTATGATTTTCCCAAACCCGAACAGAAACAAACATTTCCATAAAATTCCATGCTGAACCGAAACCAAATTTTTCTGGTTGCATTTCTGGGAGTTCATCACACACATTTCTGCATGTGGACAGTTCCTATTAACATCCCTTTAATAATTTTAATAAGGTAACATATATAACTGGGGCTTCATAACATATATAACTGCTTGTTCAGATGTCTAGGGCTGTTTTCTTTTTAGATTTCTTGATGAAAGGTGATGGTGCTACTGTAGCCTAGCAGGCATATATGAACACCAAAACCCTAAAACTTCTGTTAAAAAAAAAAAAAAAAAAAAAAAAAGCTTGGAGTGTGTCACGTCTGTTAGACCAAAAAAAAAAAAAAAAGAATGATGCTAAACTGACTAAAACAGCCAAAAGCAAAAGTATTGAAAGTAGATATAGGTGGTTCAGTTTATTTATTTTTTATTAAATAGCTTAATTTGGGTTAAGTATTGTAATTAGTTTTGTTTTTCGGAGGCATCTGATGGTATCAATGATAATCTATAAAGAAGTGGTATTAGTTTTACATAGGGGGGGAAACACACTGGTATCCCTGCAGTGCACTCTGGAGTGTTGGTACTTCTAAGTTATGCCAAGGCTTGAAACCACTGTGCTTGCTGCACCACGACCGTCCCACACACTGCACAATTCATTCATCTTCAGCAGAACCTAATGTACAGCAATTTAAAAGTAGTAGCCTGTAATTTGCAGTCATCTTTAAATATGGTGGAAAATGTTATAAAGGCCATTATACAATCGTGGCAATTTTACAAACTGCATGGGACTGTGTGGCGGGTTGTATAATGTTCCAGTGAAATGTTCGTATTTATAAAGTTAGGAAGGGTTTTGTTCTTGGGCTGCTGTGTTGTAGCTCAGTGGGAGACATTGAAGCTTGGCATGTGTAGTAGAACCAGCAGCTGTGTCAGTGATTGACTTTACTGTGTGCTGCAGGAATTAAATTGCTGCTCTCCTGGGGTAGAGTTAGTACTGTATGTTTCTTTGTGTTTTACCAGAACTGTGGCAGTTTAACAAAAAAAAAAAAATTAATCATAATTACTTGTAATCCTAACATCATTGTATTCTGTCTTTAGAATCACCCTTAACATAAAAAAAAAAAAAAAAAAATGGAAGCAGCACAGAAATATTTTGCTTAAACCCTCACTATTCATGAGGTACTTTGGAACTACCAAGGGGTGACTAAGCACCATACCAGAAATATCCTATTCCAGAAATATCCTTCAAATACACTTAGTGTTTTAAAATCTAAATTTTAACATCTTACTATTTTTTTTTTTTTAACATCTTAGTATTTCTAACAGTACCCTACAGGTAACCTGCTGCATTCTGGTCTGATTGGGGCTAGACCAACGTTTCTCCTATGCGGCAACAGTAGCCCCCCTGTCAACTCTTCTCTCTTTATTAACCTTAATCGGCAACGTTATCGCTGTCCAGCTTTCATGCAGCGTAGTTCATGTTGCTTGCATTCTGATTCCTTATACTGTTTATGTTAGCTGCTACTGGCCAGCATTCACATTGGTATAACCACTGCATGTGATTGGTCGAGCTTTCATTCTGATTAGATTCCATTTTGGCATGCGTCCACAAATCTTTTTGCTTTGTCATGGCTCAGTGATTAGTGATTGATCAACGAGAGAAGACTTTTGGTAGAGCGGTGTGAAAACATCAGTATGTAGTAGTATTATTGTCTTCAGTGCGGAGAAACTACAGTATCTGAATATTCGAACGGACATTGCTGCACATGAATTCAAATGCAAAAATCCATGTCTGTGCCAGCAGTGAATTTTATATTTGATAAAAATTAGAAATACGTATCGCAATGCGTTTTGCTTTGCACCGATTTACCACCTTGCCAGAATTTGCACGACAGTTTCTAAAATAAGTGATGTTTGGGAATAACATTAAAAAACATAATCAACAAAGTCACCCCAAAACGCTTCACGCTTTCCAAACACTGGCCCAACTTGCAAGGCAGATGTTAAGTACAGTGATCAACGTTATGTGTTGTTGTGATCTTATTTTCTGTTATGATGAGAGTCATAAACAGAAACCAGAATCAGTAATTTTTTTTTTCTTTTTTTTGCACCTGCAACAGTACACATGTGTATTCCTGCTGACTGACAGGCAGTTGGGATTGGCACACCCCACAGGCGTGCAGGATTTATTTACAACTCACACAACTCTGATGATGCTACCCAGCAATGGCAGCTCATGGAGGACATACTTCCAATCATGCAAAAGTAAAAATAAAAACACTGTACAAAAGTACAAATAAATGGTGCCGTGAGCACAGCGAGCGCTACTCTGCTAATACACTGGAGGTCGCTGTCCTTCGGGAAGTTCACCCAAACCCAACACAGATGTACACATGATTGCTGGTCATTACCGATTCCTTCTTTCAGATATACACACTGTCGTCGCTAGAGTTGGTGGCTTTGTTTCCTGAAACCCAGTTCTTCGGCAGCACAGGAGGCCTGATGGTTTTGTAGCAGCATCACTTTGATCCCTGTGGCTTGGCAGCAGCCCTGAGGTGTATAAATGGGACCTTTTTTATACCTGACGCCCCGCTGGAGCATGCCTGCCTGCTGATTAGGAACCCGCAGCTGGCAATCACAGGCTGCTCTTTCGTGTAACCACGCACAGCAGGTAGGGTTTCCCAGGAGCATCAGGTTCACCATTAAACATTTACATACCAATAATCCCACAATCATTTACACAAACTCAGTACTGTTTATAATAAACCCAATTTTCCTGTGCAGGGCTTCAGTCCCCTTTTCCACATTTATTTGTTTTATTAAACTGTAAATCTAGACTGACTAACAAGAGGCTTGAATTTGGCTATTGAGGCAATTGACCAGATAGCATAATCTGATAGTGCTTTCCTGTACTGACTGCCTGACGCAGCAGCCAGTTGTTTGCATAAACACAAACTTAGACTTCTTAACACTTGTGATCAACCAATTCATGCAAACGCAGACTTTTATTTGCAATATCTAAAACAGATTTTAAGGTAACTTCTAGGAAACATAAGAAAGTTGATTAGTTTTTCCGGATAAAGACAGCAACATGTGTCTACTTGAGTAACAACCTTCTTTTAAATACAGGAACTAGAGAAGTTGCGTGATCGGTGTACAAAAAAAGGAGAGAACAAACGAAGCCACCCCTGCAGTGCAGTTCAGTGAAGGCTTGCATTTGTGCTTGCTCCCTCCCTCTTAAAGCAGACCAATCCCATTTAGCTGCTGTACTGTGCAAGCACCTATATCAGAGTCTGAGATTTGCTTTCCTACTCAATGTGACTGAAACTGGCTTGTACAGTATTTCAGAATGCTAATTAATTAGTCGTGAGGAGCCAGTTTAGACTAAAGTTTGCAGTACAGATATAATTTTTTTCCTAGCATCTATACATGGAGCAATTATAAAGGCTGCATTACATTGTTTCCATTGACACAAGGAAAATATGAGAGCATTTTTGAAGGGCAGTACTGGCACCAGTCTCGTGCGATACAGTGTCTGAAGTGGCGCAATGAAAGTTCACATTCCTCTGTATTGTTCTTGTCGAACACAAGTACATTTAAAAGCACAGTATTTATTAAAGGGCAAAACAAGAGATAATTTCAAGAAGTAGTGAGCTAGCTGTGTTGTTTTAGCTTACAGTTGAAATGGAAATTGAAAATTAGCCATACAAACAGTAGTTCCAGAGATACCAAATATATATATATATATATATATAAAATACATTTTTGATTATCAATTTTTTTATTACTGTTGGCAGCAATCGAAAATATAGTTGTTTTTTCTCCTGGCTCTGTTTGGAACAGTTGGGGGAGCCACGTTTTCATTTACCATGTCGTGTCCCTTCATCATTTAAAATTGAAAAGCACAACCTGCAACAAAGAATTAATACATAAATAATTCTCAACATGCTAGTATTGGCAAAATGTGCAATACCTATGTGTTTAAACGTTTAAAGATCTCCCAGCAAATAATGATAATAAAGTTCTGTAGCTCATCAGCCGCACTGTCTGCTGAGTCAGCATTATCATCCCAAGGTTGCCATCAAAATGGTGCAGCAGACACCAGGGAATAAATTGAGTTAAGGCAGCTGTTTCAAGAGACTGTGATGTACAGTATCCATGTATATAAATGAAGTTCCAGGAATAAAAATGACTTTAAAATGGCCTGCCCCGCTGAGAAATGCATGTGCTACAGGATTTGGATTTTGAGAATAGTTTTATTAAACTATAGAAATATACAATAAAGTAGTCGCTGTAGGTACTGTACAGTACGCATGTGCTCAAATTATACAAAGACTCATTGGATTGAAAACCCAACAAGAGCAGCAGGCTTGGTCAGATTTAATGATAGTAAAAAGGTTGCAAAATGCTGTTGAGCAAACCCAGTATTGTGCATACGCAGGATTACTAGATTTCAGTTATTGGCCAGAGCTTCTGTTAATTTTTTTTTTTTTTTTGCAAACAGAATCGTATCCTTAAAGTCATTAAAAACCAAACACTTGTCCAAAACTTTTGTCTTGACAGTTTTTAATATTAAGTCTTTTAGGTACAGCAGCTGTTACCTGAAATAGACCTACTTGTTGGACTTCTTCAGTATCTCAGAGATGGCCTTGAAATCTACTGTAACAAAGCCTTGATTAGACTGTCCACCCACCTTTCCACTGTCAGTTTTATTCTTGGTAAAGGGTAGACCCCCCCCCCCCCCAAACTTGCCTATTATTGTATATGAAGTTGGCATTATGCAAGCTTGCAAATGTGATTACTGGTGTTTCACAAATGTTTTAAAATAGCTTTTATTGATCACCAATCTTTCCGTTACCATATTAAAGCCATGGATATTTTCTAAATGGAACAGAGATGCTCTTTTTAATTAAATACAGTGTTTCTTTCTCTCAATTTGATATTGTCACAATTTTATATTGTCCTGTTGTTTGGGACAAGTACAGTACATTAAAGGGCCAACCTATAAAAGATTAAGAGTCGCAGTACTGTGCCATCATAATAGCAGAAGCAAGCTGCCAACATTGCCAGAATATACAGCTGAGATAACTCACTATGTTCCAATCTTCTGAATATTATAGTAATGCTCCCCAATTAGATAGTGTTTAGGGCTGGGTAAATTAAAATTCAGCATGAAACATAATCGCACCACTGTCTAATTTGTTTGTGCAAGTGTTTGTTGTAATAATGGTAAAGCTTTTTGTTTTTTTTGTTTCCTCTTTATTCTTTAAAAATAAATGTCTTTAAATTACAAGTCTTCTCCAGACACAATTGTTGCCTTGGGAGCCGGTGGCTCCTTGGACAAATCAAATTGCTGGTGCCACTTCAGGAACAAGCTGGTTGCTATATAGGGATGCCACGTTATGAACTTTTTTCATTATCGTGCTATTAGCCCAGACATTATCGTGATATATTGAGTATCGCTATATACACGTCCAGTTTTGAAGTAATTGCAAAGTTGGAACAATTATATTATTCTTTTTAGTTGTTTCTTTCTAGTTTTATAATCTTAAAATTTGCTTGCACTCGCTTCAAAATGGAACCCTTATTGTTCTTTAGAAAATGAATATCTCTATTAAAACAAACAGCTTTTATGGAAGCATGGCCTGCCTCAAAATAAAAACAAGCAGTTCTGATGATATATTAGGCGTACAAAAATAAGAAACACCTACTTGCGCTTATAAGCATTTGTATTGGATGAAATTGTTATTATTATTATTAGTGTATTTTTTTAAGCCGGGCGATCAAATTTTATTTAAAAGAAAAAAAAAAAAACTATATATCGATACAGGGGTATCGATAATCATATCTTCAAGAAAAATATCACAGTTCACTGTGTGAATCAGTTAATCAGCACACTCCTAATAGTATTAAGATAAAATATTTACTATAGCACAACATTTGTGCATGTTTTGAAAAGTAAAAACAATTCTTATTTCATGCAGTATTCCTCAAGGCGATGTACAGTACCTCCTAGAGCGCTCCACCATCTGCTATGTATATTCCTGGTCACTGGTGGAGGGTTTTGTGATATTTTGCTTATTTTTCAGAATACAAAATGTAGGTTGCTTTGATACTGATGGGTCCTGACCATGTGTTGCACAAACATGTGCCCATAACAGGTCCAATTTAACTGCTTCTAGCTGGTTCTTGCCAAACTCAATTAATTAAAAGTCTTTCCCTTTTTTTCTCTTCAACTAAACAGATCTGACTAATCTTTCACCTGCATGGCTGAACCTGAACACTCTTCTCCTTGTTTATCACCTGGGTGTGGATTAGCTTTCCTGGACTGCTAGTTTTAATCGGAGAGAGAGGAAAGTCCAGTTGTCACAGGAAATAAGTTAGCGTTTGCCTTTTTGAACCTTTCTACGCTTGTGTGAATCTTACAACTTAAAGGCAAGGTTAAACGGTCACCATTTTCTGTCTGAACTTTAATTCAGACCAGACTGTTATTTCGATCCTTCCAATGTGTCTAGTAAATTGTTTTATTCTTAAAAATAAAATATCTTTATTAAAAGCTACATTATATGTGGTAAAAATTGAAAACACATTGCAATATTAATAACATGTTTCTCATTATTTAATAATACGTTAACTTTAGGCTTCGTAGTTTACAAAGATTACATTTAATCGCTGGCTTCTTTATTATAGGTTTTCTTCATGCATGTACTTGCAATATGTTTGAAAATATTAGCGAAAGAGAAATAAATACAATACATGCATTAATTTGCATATGGGTTATGACATAAACAGAAGTAATTTATGAATTGTCGTGGGATTTATTTTTCCGTGCAATTATATTTGTGTTTAAAATGTAATAAGTTTCTAATACGACCTATAATCTATTATTTAATAAGAGATGTTTAATTCCAAGTTTTAAAAGACGTGGCAAACTCACCATAGTTGTCATTTTAAATTTGTAATCGCCGTAGATATTTATTAGATGTTCTTCATACAAATACAGCGAAAGAGAAATAAATACATGTATAATTTGTATGTGTTGACATAATATGCATTGTCTTGGCAATACGTAAATTTGACGCTTAATAAAATACACGTTAATATTTTGTGTATTGAATTTTTTTTTATATATATAGATATAATATATATAGGTTTATATATATATTATATATATATAATATACATATTATATATATATACATACAGTGAATTTTTTTTTTACGACCTCAGGTTGGACCTGCAGCTGCCATTTTTTTTTCTTTTGTTTGATTTATTTAATTCCCCTTCTTCCAAACCTGATATCCTGGTGATTCACACTGGAGGCAATGATTTAGGTAAATTGAAAAGTGTGTAATTAGTTAGAAAAATGAATTTTTTTTTTAACAAATTAGCACCAGCTATTTCCAAATGCAAAAATAATTTTCTCGTGCATCGCCATGCGACGTCTTTGGAAAGATGTAAAGGCATCTCCAAAAACAAAGAAAGCCCCTAACTGGGTGAACAATGTCATTTCGGATTTTGTAAGGGGTTGAGGGGGGATTCAATTCAACATCCTGAAATAATATCTGATCAGGTTGGGCTTTTTAGGGGGGGTGGTGTTCATATGAATGACACTGGTGATGATATATTCCTAAAAAAAAAAAACCTCCAGCATGGATTTAAACCACACCTTCTGTAAATATATCCTTCCCTTCCCATACCCATCCTTACACCTTTGTTTTTAATGTATGTGTTGTTTTGTATTGTATATTTTGAATTGTGTCCATTTATGGTTTTGTTTTAATAAGTGTATTTTTAAAATAGTTTTGTTATTGAGAAATGTATATAGACAAGTATTACAGCATGGTATGCAATAAATAATATATGTATTCATGATATCTACATTTGATTCATGAGATCTAGTGTGAAACATAATTAAAAGAAATTGCATAATGTTAAGAACAAGTTCTCACACAGAGTTTCACATAATAATCTACAAGTAAAAAGTATAACCTGGGATATGACATTTATCTTTCCTGAAATACGAGTGGGGACTTTTATTGTAGAAGTGAGGATCAGAGATTTGCACAGGGCACTACATTAAATTGGAGAGCCATCTGAATTATTAGTACAGTATCTGGTGCTGTGAGTACATCCACCTGAAGTAGGATTACAGATTTTCATATAAATAATTGAACTGCACTTTAGGATGGTATGTATAGGAAGCCATCGTTTTGTACGTTTCTCAAATATATATATATATATATATATATATATATATATATATATATATATATATATATATATATATATATACACACACACACACACCTTAAAACACCATCTTCCACTAAAAACATGTACGTTTTCTATATTAACAGGTTTAGATATCCCACATAGACTTGATTAAAACATCAAAAACTCCATGAAGAAATTTATAATAAATTAAATGTCACCTTTAAAAAAATAAAATAAATAAATAGAAATACTGTCTGCAGTACACTTTGATAAATAAGATAAATATATTTAAACAAAAATTACCGTCTGCAATGCAATACCTGTTTTTGTTTCTGAACAAAATACAAATGGCGTCCTGTAATTTTGGATGACTCACCACAGAGAACCTTGCCTTTAAGTTCTAAGATTGCGCATGGGCAGAAAGGCTCAAAAAGGCAAAGCCTGCTTCTCAGGAACTGTAAGTGGTTACCTACTCTGCTGGGTCTTGATGGGTGAGGGGGGGGGGGCATCTAATGGAGACCGTTATATATGTTTCAAACAACCCTTCTACTTTAGTTACACTTTTGTAAAACCTGATCGTTTAGGTAATGTTAGATGAAGGCAAATTAGACCCCTGCCTAATATTTATTCTAAATCTACTCTGATAAATGTATAAGGGAGAAGGACTTGATTTAGAAGACAAGTTTGATTCACCAACAGTTTTGAAGGAAGGAAGGATGCAAAGCTTGGAATGATGTTATACAGTAGCTGCCTTCAATATTTAATGAAATTGTCTGTTGCCACCAACACCACTTTATTTTCCCAGAGTTACGGAAACTCCTTAGGCAAAATCTAATAATTGCCACGTACACCTTAACCTAAAAACTGTATATTAACTTATAACTGCTGACAACTCCTGGCATATCAGAGTTTCTAGATGGTTTTCTGCATCTGACTGGTGCCTTTTATTTAGGCTTAGTCCGCTGCCATCTGGTAATGGTGCGATTTTTATTAATAAGCAATGGACACGTTCATTAGTACGCGTTGGACACAATTGGTAAACTATTATTTGCAGTGCTAAGTTTGCTATTTTACAACGGATCCATGCAAAAAACAACTGCTGTGACACAAATGTTGAATTAGTTTTTTTCCTGGTATATTTACATGTGTGGAGGAGCAGGGATATGGCAAGTAGCAGACAAGAGGAAGGGGGGCATGGTCTAAAACATTAGAGAACCACCAAATTCGACCAATTGTAATGAGTCACTTTAAGAAGGCATGTTTCAACGACATATACTCAGTTCACCAGTAGTGGCTGAGAGTAGAGCTGGTGCTCGGTGTAGCAATGGTTTTGGATACAACACATGTGTTGTCCATGAAGAGGCGTTTTCCATGTTTTCAGGGATGGACGAAATACTGTATTAAAGGGCATTGTCTGCATTGAGGATGCTTTATTATTTTAACAGTCCTTATATAAATTCCCAGCAAGTGGATATTGAACGGAATACTGAGTTTTGCAAGTTGAATTATTCTTGGGAAAACGCCCTGAAGCAGGGGCGCTGGAACTAGGGGTAGTGGGGATGTGGCAGCATGGCTTCCATCATATACAGGGGTTACAGTTTTACTTAATGGCTTTCAGCTCCCCCACTTGAAAAAATGTTCCAGTGCCACTGCCCTGAAGGTGAACAGGTTGCCTTGCACAATTTTTCACACAACTCTGTGCTGCAGCCCTGAATTTTATTCATTCTTTTATTTCAGCATACGTCGGTCGATGGATACCATGAACCACATGTCCAGCCTTTGAAGTCGAGCAGCCGGCAGAACATTCCCCGCTGCCGTAACTCCATCACCTCCACCACTGATGAGCAGCCACACATCGGGAACTACCGGCTGCTGAAGACCATCGGCAAGGGGAACTTCGCCAAAGTCAAACTGGCCCGACACATACTCACTGGAAGAGAGGTGAGTGAAGTCTAAACTCAGCACGGTGACCTTGTGAGGTTTCAGTTTGAAAGTAGTAATATTTTACTTGTGACAGGTTGAGATAAGTTTCTGAATCCAGTAATACTTATAAGGAAGTCAACGGACTTTCTTTGGAAGATGTTTAAGTTCTGTGCATGCATTTTACACTTGAGTTTTGGATATACAGTTATTGAATACAATGGCTGCTGCTTCTTGGTGCCTAATCACTTTTAAAATATTTTCATATCTTAAACTAACATACAAAAAACATAATTTAGCCTGGACATCACCTGTTCGAGTCCAGGCTATTCCACTACCGACCGTGAACGGGAGCTCCTTGGGGGCAGCGCACAATTGGCCGAGCGCCGCCCGGGGGGCTGTGGCCTTAGGTTGGCCAGGGTGTCCTCGGCTCACTGCGCACCGTGCACCCTGTAAGCTGCCCAGAGCTGCGTTGTCCTTCGCTGTAGCTCTGAGGTGGCTGCATGATAAGTCTGCAGTGTGAAAAAAAGCAGTCGGCTGATGGCACACACTTCGGAGGACAGTGTGTGTTCATCTTCACCGCACCCAAGTCAGCGTGGGGATGGTAGCGGTGAGCTGAGTCTAAAAACAAACACTTCAGCAATCAGCACGAGACAGAAGGATAGCTACATCATCAGATGGAAAACAACGCAAATGGATGGAGATGCAGATGAATCACATTAGTTTACTGCATCTTAGTTGGTGCTTATCTTGGCGAGAGCCGAGTTCAAATCAGCATGAACTTCAACATCTACTCTACTCAAATGTAATGGAAATCATATACATTTTTCTATCTCTCATGGGAAGGCAGTGTTTAAGATAAGAACCTATGCAATAGTCAGCGTAACTGCAAACAGCCAGGTAAGAGCAATTTATGCCCGTGCCCAAATTACTTTGAGAACCACTGCCCTAAACCTTTAACTGAATCCTCACCTTAAAACTATAAAATCAGTTCTGTGAAATGTCCAATATTTAGTTTGATGCAGTAGCAATACAGTAGTTGACTGCACCCTCTTACGGATGTGATAATTTAATATTGTGCAAACCCCCCAAGAGTGCCTTATTGTTCATCCATATGGTGAAATTGTTGTAGTTCAGATGATCCAGTCATTTCCAGGAGGTCGGGTAGGTTGTCAGTAACAACATTGAGTAAATGCAGCCTGCAGCAAATAACTTGATGCTGCTAAACCCTTTACACTAGTCTCACATGCTAGACACTAGGCGTTTCTTAATGTGGAATCAAAACCTGTTTCATCTCGTCTGAACAGAGTTCAATTTGTGATAGAGGGCAGATACTTTTATTTACGGGGTTACAAAAAATAGATTAAGAAGTAGTACTGAAGGGGAAAGTCATTTTGTCCTGTTTTGGTTTTAAGAATCAAATAAAAATTCCTGTCAAGACATTTTAAAAAGCCAGTTAATGGTGAGAAAGATACAAGTCCAATAATACTGCCTAAATATTGGTAATGGATACTCTCCAGTGTCTCCTGACACTATGCCACTATACCTCATTTGTTCTACGTTATGGTTTTCTGAAGTGAAGTTTTCTTTATTACCTTTACCAAAACTCATTTAGGCATATAAGGATAACCAAAACCGCTGTATATTAGCCACTTGTAGTCCTATATTTTTTAAAGTTTATTTATTACACAAAGAAATGTATTAATACATATTGTGTTGTTGCTTAAGTATTGTGACACTGTTGTAATCATCTTAGAAATAATATAATAGTATGTTTTCTGTCTGATATCAATGAAGTGCTCCCCAGAATTAACTTTTAAATTGTAATCTACCACTTGTGCAGTCTTCATTGCAATTTTATATTTCTGTATCTGAACATCAGTTATGAAGTGGGCTTTCATATATCTACATCTCTGTTAGCTATCCTTGAAACAGCAGAATTTGGAATTTCTATTTAGACTGGAGTGTACAGCAAAGTCTGTGGACAATTGTGTTGTGAAATTGCTGAGACTCTTAAGTTATTCACCTCTATAATATCGAAATCAGACCCTGTTAGAAATAATAATAAAAAACTAAAACTGCCAGGCAGTTTTGCAACTTCCAGGCTGAGTACCAGTTGGAAATTTTGGCAAGCTGTAGCATTGCAGCACAAGTGTCAGCAACAGACCAGTTTTATGGAGCAGTTTCAATTCAATATACTGCATTAGTTCATTATCTCACAATGCTTTATAACATTAAACACCATAGTAACCATGACCCATCTACACACTAAGGAGTTCTAAGCTAATTTTACATTTAACTTTGAGAGATCAAAGGTCATGATCAATGTCATTTTTGAATAGTATAGTAGTATATATGGGTTCCTAAATGTGTTGTATAGTAACCATAACCTTATGTGCACTGTAAGGAGTTATAAGCTAGTTTTACATTTGATCTGAGAGGTCAAAGGTCACAGGCAAGGTGATTTTTGGATAAAGCACATATGATTTCATATATGTGTTCCATAGTAACCATTAACCTATCTGCACTTTGTAAGGAGTTATAAGCTAGTTTTATATCTGACCCAAGATTTTGAAAGGTTTTTAAAGAAATGCTGCATGTGGACATATTTGTTTACGCACAAACACAATTTTTGGAAAAGTCAGTTGTATTGACACAGGGATAATGCTTGGAGTTAATCAACTAAACTGTGTTCAACTGAAGCAGTTTTAACTTCTGAACTGTAAATTATACCGGATGCTACCTGCTAAGTTTCATGTTGATTGGTTACACTGCATGCGAGCAGGATCAGTGTAAAGTTGTGGGAGGAATAAAAATAAAAATAAAACAAAGTTACAATAACAGTAGGCTTCCCAAGCCAGCTTTGAAACCTAAATATGATTAGAAACCTCATAACACATTTACAGGAGGCAGCGGCATAAAGTTATCCATATTTTACCATAAAATTAGAGCTAAAAGAAAATGTTCATTGACTGTTTTATAATTATGTAAACTTTCTGTTCTACATGCAAGCCTACTCATTGGATTTAATACATTTCTTAAACTTACATTATTAAAAAATCTTCCTTTTCTTCCAGGTTGCTGTGAAAATAATAGACAAAACACAACTGAACCCCACCAGTCTACAAAAGGTAAGCCTTTTATTTGAATCTTTCTGACAGCAAACAAGGGATCGGATCCCGTGTCTTATTTGAATGCTGCATTTGGGAGGCTGTGTGTTTCTAATGGTTTTCATTTGTGACATTGTCTTTATTTAAATATAAAGCTGTAACAATGCCTCTTACAAAGATCTGATCGGTAATTTGGAAGTACAGTGTACCGTAACCTCACTACTAATGCAAGTCAAGGGTCCAAGAAAATGCTGCCTTTTTACTGCAGGTACAAAGAATATATTTTAACTAGGGGTTTGGATTGATTTTTGCTGTTTGTCAGGTTGTTTTTTTGTATATCAAGTGTGATGTCCAGCACCATATTGCATCCAAGTTCTCAGAAGGCTTTTAAATGTTTTTTTTTTTTTTTTTTTATGACAGTACTTTGCTGCATGTTGGTCTTATTAATAGAGGTGTATTTTTAATCGAGGTTTGATAAATTTGGCCCTAATACATAAATCAACTGACCATAACTGGCCTTTACTGTGAGGTGGTCTTTACTGAGGTGTCATTTAAGCAAGGTTTTACTGTACATGGCAAGTCCTGAAACCAGATTATTTTTGAATTTGCTTCAGCTGCACTCATCAGATTGCTGCCAAATATTCCTACTGCAAATGAAATCAGTGCTAATGAGTTTCTGTGAATTCAATATAAATCAACAGGGTAGTTTCATATTAACCACTGTTCAAACTCCTCCGGGGTAACCTTGCCTTGTAACCAAAAGTAGGCATTTTTGAAAGGAATGGTTTGATTGATTAGATTTTTTTCTTAAACTTTTTGCTGTAGAAACTGAACAACATATATACGTTTACTGGGGGAAATTGCAGTGTGCAGTTTTTTGGGAGTTCTGCTGCATCATATTCCGGTTTCAAAGTAGTTGTAGCTAACAAACTAATTCCATAAATCGAAACCGTGTACAACATTCTCTCTGTGGGTTTAAATTTGTGGTTTTGAAAGAAACAAACATGTATTCAATATAAGACTGTATAACTGGTACTACAGTAAGTTAAATATTTTTTTGCAAGCCTTGCATTCTTGTATTTCCTTGGACATTTCACTTAAAAAAAAAGTAAAATTGCCTCCCTCCCTGTCTGCCCAACACCTGCATGCCAGTAACATTCTTTCACCTAGAAGACACTGCTGAGGTGAAATGGAAATGAAACATTTAGACTTCCTGAATGCAAGACAAGTATGTTTCTTTAACCTAGTGTAGCTCCACAAAAGGTTGTCATTATTTTGTTGATTACAACCACTTTAAAACAGCTCATTGTTGTTCTGTGGCTTTCTTCTTGTGAATACAAAAAACATTTCACCCAACTTACCTTCTTTCTCTCTGCAAAACAGCTTCTGTTTTCTCTACCATGGTAATATACTCAAAAAGGCGTTGTATACTGTTTATTAGATATAAAAATGGGCAACATTCACTTCAAAAAATCGATCAGTTTTAGTGTTTTTTTTTCTACTGTAACTACTCCACTGTAAAGGATCAAGTGAAGCCTACTTGTGTGGAGGGTGGGTGTCTGCAAATCTTGTAGGCCTGCAGCATTTTTCAAGGTCCTGACCAGTTCACATAGTGGTGATCCATACATCAAGTTATAACTTGAACTTGATACACAATCTATTATGTTTTATTTTTATTTTATTCTTGTATTTACCACAGCCAATATATGTGTATAGTATTTGTAAATGCAGTCTTTTTTTGCTCTATTGTCCTGCTGTGATTACCCACCTGTGATAGTTTGATTGTTTGAAGATTACTTGCTGAAGTGCTGAAGCGGAGGCAAACTTGGTATTGACAATGCTGCATGCCTTTTTGCTTGACTGTTTGAAATTAAGCTTTAAGTTTTGCAAGTCACTTGAACAAAGTGATCGTTTTTCTGTTAACTTGCCTGTGTGCAATTTAGTTTTACTGTCCTCAGTTTTAAAAAATGAATAAATACATAAATAAATAAAGTTGAAAGTTCAGAAGTGCTTATTAGGTAGTACTTGTTACTTGTAATTTAAAAGGTTATCAATATCTACTGCAGTGCAACATTTGCCTCAATTGTATTTGTAGCTTAGATTAGGCTATAAAGCCATTATTATATGTTTGCCTATGACAATCTGTTTGATGGTACAGCATTAAATAAAAAAAAAAAAAAAAAAAAAAAGTTTTGTAGTTTGATTCACTATTGCATGTTTTCATGAATACTGAAAACTTAGTTTAAGAAGAGCTAACCAGCATTAGTCCCTTTCACACTGGCATGCTCTACCCGAGTCAGGACCCGGTGTCATGCAGGTCAGGTACGCGATTTCACACTGCTTTTGATAAAGCAGGGTTGACCTGGATGACAGATGCAAGTGCACAATGTGCGAATCAATGCCCCGGAAGCAGCTTGTTACTGACGCTGGGTCAAAGTGTGTCGACCCACTCCAGAGGTGGGTCACTGGGACCCGGATATGACCCGGGTACATGGTTTCACACTATGCAGGCTTGTGACCTGGGTAGCCAGAACCAAAGTCCCAACCCGGGTACGTGTGCCAGTGTAAAAGTGACTATAGCCTTGCAAACTAATGACCACAGTATGTGTTTCTGTTCTCTGCTGTTTTACAGTTGTCCTTTTGAATTTTTGAATGTGACCTTTTTAAGATTACTAAATGACTGGGATTGACAAACCACAAAGTACTTTTCATTCAACACATTTCTCACTTTTTTGGGGGGGTCAGGATCTCTGGCATTAACATTTTCTAGTCACTAGGGCATCAGAGGGAAGCAAACGGCCCATTCCCAATTGAGAGAGTGTAACTAATCTTCATCACTGTGCGGCAAAGTGGCTGCTGATTGTGAACAGGTGACGGGTGATGCAGTGCAGAATAATCACAGACAGGCAATTGTAATCCAGTTGGAAACACGGTTTATTTATATTCCCGATCTGATGACCAAACAATAAGCCTCCGGCAATACACACCTATGTGTAAAGCACGGAGGAAAAACACAACTGGTTCTGCACAACCAAATAATAATAAGGCTTCTTTTATCCGCCCCACAATAATACAGAACACGGTCACCGGTGTTAGCTGTCTGGTGATTTATACAAAACATAGACAGTTACTAACAGACAAAACAAGCACAGAACACACATGAATACTTGCTCCTATTTACAAGGGACAATGACCCGGTCCTTCCAGTTCTTTTTATCTTAAACCAAGCGAAAGAAAAGATTAGCGTTTCTCTGGGCCCTTTATGCTATCTTGCATGACCCCTTGGTAAACGATTACAGCTGTGTCTATTGCTTGGAGCTGCTACCTCGTTTACCTTCCAGGTCAATATATTCCTGCAACAGAGTCTCGCTTCCATCTGGGCTGACCGACCTCGGAAATGAACTGCCAGGCCAGCCCGTCCAGAGACCTCCTTTTGCTATTTAGCACCCTCACAGGTCGAGAGGGAGATTTACAACTAGAACTCATTGTATTTCTGTCAAACACTGGCACATAACGTGCATTGATATGCAGTGTTTCTTTACAAGAAATAGTACTACAAGGACATTTTGCTAAGTTGGAGCTTGCATTGATTCTTTTCCACGACTGGGACTGCTTGAAAGCCAATCGGATGTTGATATTCTTACAGTGCTGTCCCCTAGTAAAACAAATCACCCTGAACGCACAGTCACTGCTGTATTTGAGCTCCTGCTGAATATTCGGCTTTGCTGTTGTACAATAATGTAAATATTCTAATACTTGTTGCTCCAAAAACTTGGGGTTTGAGCTGTTATTAAAGTAGCCTGGATCCCATATGCATAGGCTGTTTGATGCTTGTTAGTAGATTTTTTTTTTCAAAACGTAACTTATTTATTAGTTTGGCTGAGGGCACTTCACTGGTGGTGAGTAATCAGTCTGATCTATTTCTATAATGAAGGCAATTTCAGACACTTGTTTCCTTCCTGTAGTATGAAATCCGTGATACTCTTATTCCAAGACACTGCCATTCTAGTATTGCAGTTCTTTTATTGCACTGCAATCCCGTCCTTGTATTGCTGTTCATTTTGTTTTTGAAGTGCTTTTATTTATTTTTATTTTTTTAATTTTTACCCTGCCATCTGCTGTTCTCATGGAGAGACTTAAGAACAGACAGCCAGCCAGCAAAAATTAGACTTGTGCTATGGAAACTAGAAGCGTATCATCATATTATAGACACATTTTTAGCTGATGTCCATTTTTTTTCTCTTTTTTTTAATACATTTTTCTCTCTCCTAATGCGCATATATATTAGCTCAAAGAGCCAGCTGCCCAGTGTTTCAATATGTTGTATTTATATAGTACACCCTCGCTATAACAGCCTTCACTATAACAAACCTTCGGCTATAACGAACCTGGCCCCAGGCCCCCAGATAAAAAAAAAAAATAGGTAGGTGGGGATGTGTATCACATTGGTCAAACTGCTATATATATATATATATATAAAAAAATATGACACACACAATTAAGTTATCTGAAAATACTCTGCAATGTGCTTATCCAGTGAAAGCACTGGAGAGGCTAAACACAGAAATTTGTTCTTCTGAAATCCCAAATTTTGTAACTATAGTATACTTAATAACAGCACTGATACTAAGTGTAATATTATGTTTTGTGGGGCCTTTGTATATCCTTCTAAATAGTAAGGTTTAGTCCTGGGATAAATATCTGAATATTTCTTGACATGAGTTCAAAGGCAAAAATCCATGTTCATGCCCGCCGGAAATTACATAATTTAAAAACAAGTAAAACAAAGTGTTTTGTCTTGCACCTATTTAACACCTCGACAGAATTTGTGTGACAGTTTCTAAAATGGCAAGTGAAAAAGGAGCTGTTTGATATGTAGGATTAATATACCGTATTGAGAAAAACAAAACAGAAGCTCAAAACAGCTGCCCCCTGACCCTCTATTTTAAATAATGTAGACAGCAAAAAGAAAATCGGCCAGATTAGGATGCAAATGTGTAGTGAGGCCTACATAAACTGCAGAGGCTGCTGCAGATTTGGGAAGCGAATCAGAATACAAATGCATGTACGTCACTCGGAAATGTGTCACACTTTTCAACACTGGCCCTACTTGCTGGAAATGTTGTGTAGTTCTTTTTTTTTTTATTTCTATGATTTTCTGTATGTGGAATATAATAAAGCAGAAACAAACCTGTAAGTTTATTTTTTTTCTATTGTACAGCAATGCCTGTTGCACATTTTTTGTTTTATTTGAGGTGTTTAAGTTAAATTTCACAGTTTTTGTTTGCTTGTTCATCTACAGAAAGGCGCAAGTAAATCAAGAGTGATGTTATTACTTTATGAAAATGTGCTTATGGCCACTTTTTATTGTGAAGAAATGGCAATGACAAGAAATAAAAAATAAATAAATAAATACATTTAAAAAATGCAAGCTCTACTGTTTTTGCCTGAAATACACACAAGAAAAAATAAGTTTTGATTTAAGCTCTAGGACATGTTTTGTAGTTAATGAGGTGAAGTAAGGATTTCACCGCCTAGTCTTACTTCTGGAATATTTCTTTCTTTTAATACAGTATTACATACATATAGGGGAATACTGAATTTTATCAGAATATCCGAATACTTAACTGAATTTTGAACAGATATCCGAATGTGAAAATATCGTGTTCGCCCAGCGAGTTTTATTTTGTTACTCTTGTGTATTACAGCAACAGATGTGCTTTCTGTGTTTTCTAACCAACAAGCTGTAATCTTGGTACAGTGACGTTTGTGTACAGTTTAGGTTCATCCAGATTCAGAAACGCGTGACAGAGAAAACACTTGCCACCTGCCCCCTTTGTGGACAGTCACACTTCAAAGTGCACAGTTCAAAATCAATTTCAATATAGACTGTTCAGGAATGATTATTTAAGACACCTGGGAAGATTAAGCGTTTATTAAGTGACGTGGAGGTAATTAACTGTCCGTTAATTACCTGCAGTGGCTGGCTGGCCTGAAGCTGCCAATCTGTGTGCTTGGATTGTTGGTGTGTGCTTAGGGTAACAAGTGTGGCTCATTTTTTCACAAAACAGAAGGGGATTTTGAAATGCAAAACAAAGAATTCCTGCTACAGATGTTATATTTAAACTTTATGGACGTCCCGAAAAGTAATTTCTAATAGCTGGGGGTTTAAGTGGCTGTTTTATGGTTTTTAAAAATAGAGAGCTATGATAGATTTGTTATTCACAAATCAAAAGCCATTTTGCGGTAATAAGGAAGGAGCTATGCTCACATTTTGGCTGCTACTCCTCAAAGGAACGGCACAATAAATGAAATCTGCATTGTTTTAAAAAGTTATACCTTGAATTTGTAATCTGTTAAAGTGCAGTAAATACAATTTGACCTATCTTACTGTGGTGCTGCTGTTTCTGGGATTTGAAAAATATGTATTAAGAGGTTGCTTAGTGTTTTAATGCAAATTTGTTCATCCAAAAAGAGTTTGCTACTTTTTATCCTTTTTGAATACATGGACACAAAATGGCTGTGTGGTCTAGTGGTTAAAGAAACAGGCATGTAACCAGGAGGTCTCTGGTTCAAATCCCAGCTCAGCCACTGACTCAGTGTGTGACCCTAAGCAAGTCACTTAACCTCCTTGTCTGTCTTTCGGGTGAGACGTTGTTGTAAACTCTGCAGCTGATGCATAGTTCACACACCTTAGTCTCGTATCTTGTAAAGCTCTTTGTGATGGTGGTCCACTATAAAAGGAGCTATATAAAAATAGTGTGACAATGTTCTGAAATCATTGAGTACCTGCACCTTTTAATTCCTTCATGCGTGATATAAAGGGTGCATGTTGCTGCTGGAGCAATATCAAAAAAAAAAAAAAGTCAGGCACCCTCCACCTCCCCTCCCACCAAGAAGGTGTGAGAGATTGGATGCCACCCTATAGAAAAAGCACCTTTTTTGTTAAGATTCTTGATTTGTCCCTGCAGATATTTAGCTGAACTTGCATGCTCTTCCCTTCAGTGGTTTTTACCTGACAAGATGATTTATGACAACAGCTCGGCCCATAAGCTGTATTCAGGAATGGGAATTGTATGGGTCTGTTGCTATACTTTATGAGGATCTGCCATCCCTGAACTAATCTTTATGAATCGACACAAACCCCAGCTGCCTGCGATTTTGGCAGCTTCTTTTTGCTCTCCCTGTTCACCATCACGGTGATCTGAGGATTTCGGCAACATATTTCGGTCTCTATGCTTTGCAGCAGTCCCGAGGTGAACACACAGGACCTCTTTATACCTGACGCTGTGCTGGAACACACCTACCTGCTGATTATCACACAGGAATAACACACAGCAGGCAGACTATCCCAGGAGTGTCAGCGTTGAATTTACACAATACTATTTACAATGTATACACAAAACCCCCCTCTTCATGTGCAGGGCTCCAGCCCTGCTACACCAACTATAATATAGATTATATATATATATATATATATATATATATATATATATATATATATATATATATATATATATATATACACACACACACACACACACACACACGTTGTTTATTTTCATGTAATTGATCACACTTGTGATATATACAGTAAGCTGGCATTGCAGCAGCACCAACTGCAGCAGACTTACGCAAAACAAAGCTTTATTTAACAGGCACCATTCCAAGCACGTTATCAGTCACATTTTACTACTACTAAAAATATTAATAATAATAATACTAGTAACATAAACTTACTCTTGTCAAGTGACCTCAGAAATTGGTTGTGCCTCGAGTCGCTTGCAGTTTGCATTCAAGTTTTTATTTATTTTTTGGTCGTCTGGGCATTTAATATAAAAATCTCTAACAGCAGATGGGTTTGGAGACATTTCTTTCAATACAGCTTATTACAGCATTTTGCAAGAGCAGTCTGCATAGCTGGCTGTGTGAACAGTTCAATAAGAGCCACTTTAATGGAGTAGTCTTCAGATGATTGAAACGGCTAGTTGAATTGATTTGCAGATTTGAACACCCTTGTTTCGCAGAATTATCTGCAAATGAGTAATGCAGGTACCATAGGAAAACTAGAAATTGTGCCTTTTTCATTCTTTTTGTAGTAATTTCTAGTTCTTGTCCTCTTGCGATGCTGTTCGTCTGTCTAGACTAACACACACAATTTATTCTGTTACTACACAGCTTGGTTAACGCTGTACCTTTTTATTCTATCCGTCCATCTAAAATTGGACAATGAATCACACATTGTGTTTATCATATATGCACCTTCAGATGCATTCTTACCATGTGGGATGTTACATTCACTTTTTTTTTGCATCCACAGTACACATTGAGTATTTTCTTGGGATGTTTTCCTTGGTTCCCCTGAAACCTTTCTGATCGTTTTCCAGGCCACTGTGGCACCAGCGGGCAACAGTTGTGGCTGGGGTACATAAGCCTCCACCCAGATGTCAGGCAGCATTCGTGCTGTGGCTGTTTGTCTGATTTCCAGTGATGACAGCAGATGATGTGGACCACTTTCTATGTTGTACCAGATTTCTACACCCAAACCGACATTGATCATTCAAATTTAACCTCTTGACTGGTTTCATTGTGTCCTCTGGTTTTAGGCGTTTCCTGGTGCCTGTGTAACTGCACATCATCTTCTTGGGATCCCTTGAGTCTTTATGGGTTGCACTGTATTTGAAAGCAAAGCCTTAACTCTAATTGCTAGCATGGTTTAGAGGAAATGGCCCGCCGATGTTGAAAAGGAAGAGGTTTATCCTTTTAAAAAAGCAAAACCCCTTTTCATCTTCCTATGTGATCTCTGGCATTGAGGATTGGTAAAATCAGTGTCAGTTAAAGGGTTAACCTTTTATTGTTTTCAGGGAACTCACTATTATTTAATATTCTGTGAACCACTGCCCAAAACACCTAATCTAAGATGTCAGAAAGCAACAATGTATGGGACTTGTTATAGTAAAATAACATTAACAACAAAAGCCAAGGTTGCTGGAAAGCAACAATTTGAAATAAAGGATTAAAAGTTTTATTATTATTATTATTATTATTATTATTATTATTATTATTAGTTAATTTCCAATACAATCGTTGTTTTTAAACTTTTGTGGTTAATTCATCTCAAACACCCTACGGTGCAGTCATAAATTAATTCTAAAATATTCCTGGGGGATTTTCATATGTCTGCGTGTGATAATAATTCCCAGTATATTTCTTGAAAGCCTTTCTCTTAAATACTGTGTTTTGTTTCTTCTTGTAGCCTGCTGATGAATATTTTTTTGCTTAGAACCAACCTATGTTGCCTACATACTGAATGCATCAAACACAAAGGAGGAGTTTTCTTTTTAAAGACATTAAGCCATCAAGTTAAATAGATAATTTAGATAATAATTTTCCTTAAATAATGACATGGATAACAGTTAACATCACATTTTAAAATGTAGTATAGATTCAAACAGATGTGGTGTAATGCAGTCTTGCTTAGCTTGTGTGGCATTCTGTTTACAAGAGGGGGTGTTCAGTATTCGGCCCAAAAACTTGGATTCGGTGCATCCCTAGTTTAAAATATAACTTAATAGAATGTTTAACAGAAATACTTTGAGTGCTTATTAAACCGAAGAAACCTTTCAGGGAATCACAGTAAGAAATTAATTTTGATATATACTTGGATACATGTCAATTACCATATGGTTACATTCAGTTTTGCGTTTGTGTCAAACCATTTTTAAAACTATAGATAATTCCCTTCTAAATGACACCCTCTATATTAGGATGATTTTGAAATTTAGACTGCAAGGTTGCCTAGTTTGTGGAACTGCCTACAGTATATGTGTAGCTGGATATATTTTACTGGGGTACCATTACTCAGAAGTATGCACCAGCGACCCCTGTGGTTGACCTGCGGGTCTGCAGTGGAGCCGTTCAGATCTGTGTTGTCCTCCGGCACTATAGGTCTGGTGGCTTCACTGTGGATCCGCAGTGTGATAAACGATGGCTTGGCAAGAACACGTTTCGGGGGATGCGTGCGCCAGCCTCCGTTTCCAGAGTCACCGGGGGGGTTGCAGTAATGAACCAGGATTAATAACACAATTGGCATGTGGGACACATTCCCTGAATATGATGATAATACCTGAATGTGTATTAATGATATAGCTGGACTAATTAATGAAACTGCTGTGTCTTAGGAAAAAGAGCAAACTGCTGTTTTAAGAAAAAGGGCCCCTTGGTTCCTGGCAAGAATACTGAACTGAAGATGACTAGGGTTAGGAGGGGGGCAATTGGACAGGGTGGGGCTGAAAGGACAGTGAAGAGACTGCAGAACTGCAGACACAAGCGGTTTGGTGAAAGGAAGACAAAGTATAAATGTCAGCAAGTCCTAACTGCAACAAGAAGCTGCTGGCCGAAAGGAAGCAGACCAAGGACAAATCTCAAAGATTTGTGAGTTAAAAAGGCAAGATACACAAATGAGCTCATGAAAGTGGCTACTCAGCAGAGTGAAAAGACTCTGAATATCCAAACAAAACCTGAACATTTTGCGCTCCACATCGAATGCTAAACAAGGTGCTGTCACTCTAATCAAAGCTGCAACTCTGGGCCTAAAAACAGAACCAAGACGGGAACTCTGCCTGAAAACAGACCCAAGACGAGAAAGCAATCTGCAAGCGAGTCAACTACCACAAGCAACGAGACTGAGGCCTGGATGCAGGACTGCCGTGAAAATTAGAGACTTATCAGACAAACCAGTCTAGGTCTGCTGTATACTTAAAACCACAGTATCCAAAAGAAACTGCCCTGCTACCTGCGTAGCTAAAAGATTCAGTGAAGAGGACAGAGTGGACGGGCGCTGTTGTGGATCCTATACCGAGGACTGAAGACTTTCTTGTAGCTGTTTGTTGATTCTATCGAGAATTAAAAGCTTTGTTGCCAAGTTTGATCCAACGTGGGATTGAAGACTTTGTTGTGAGAGGAGAGCTTTTTGTACTGGACACTTCAACAGACTGAATTTCCAAAACAGTGGACCAAAAGTCTAAGCTTCAAGGAACCGTTGAGTATAATTTCAGTTGCTTTTTCCTTTCATGGAACTAAATTAATTGTAACACATTCACATAGAATTTAACTATTCATTATTTAGTTTGCACACTGCTCATGAATTTACTTTTCGTGAAACTTAATCTAGTAACTAGAAGTAATCTACCTCTGTTGTATGAAGAATTTCTTTAAAAGTAAACTTGCCATACACTTAATCTATATACCATTAATAAGCTGAATGTGATATATTCTAAGATTGTCTGCATCATCTCTGTCGAGGCTGTGTTTGTATGTGTGAGGGAGCGACTCGCTATGTCACAGCTTGCTTGTGCTGCAGTTTGTGTGTGAGGAGACAGGTGGTGTCATATTTCAGTTGCCTGCTAGCCAGCATGAATGTAGTGAGAGCTTTGGAATTGTGTTTGTGCTGAGAGACTAAGATTTACTTTCTAACTTTTCTGCTTTCTGTTTAATATTTGTGTATTAAATTAAATATTGTTAGTAAGAGAACTAACCAACCCAGATAAACTTTCAGTTATCAATTGCTAAATTATTCCTACAGGCGATTCCAAATTGGTGAGAACTGGGATAAAAATCATGGGCAACGACAAAATTAAATTAAAAAAATAAATATTTAAAAAAAAAAAAAGTACACATTTTCTTCGGGCTTCATCGTGTAGCTCTGAATTATTTAAAACCACAAAGCCTGCAGTGTGTTGTGGTGTTTATTTGTACCCACTTTGTCTCATGGATGTTTGCTCTCTGTTTGCAAAAAGAGGATTATATAGCACGGGTATTATCTTTTTACAAGCAGCGACACGGAGCCAAAGCGCTGAGTGTGCAGGGCTGTTAGACAGGGGTTACATTTAGTGAACTTCACATCTTTTTGTAGTATGAACTGGTATCTTGATGCCTGACTACAGTATCTTAGGGGATTCTCGATGTCATTTAAAAAAAAAAAAAAAAAAAAAAGGTGTTACTACTGACTTCAGGGAAACAGATGACAGCACATAAGGTGGTCTCTGCTGTAGTGCTGGATTAAATCGCAGGAGCACCTAGAGAAATGAGACATGGTAGGAATCCAGGATATGACGTCTGCTACTCTTCTTGTCAGGTCAGCTTTGGTCCTCCTTCATATCTATACCCTCAAGTCAAATCCAAGCTGTTACAAAATGAGGCCTCTGCTCTCTCTCCTGATTTAAAGCCTTGGTTGGTTGAAGCTGGTGCAGAATGGCTGTATCAAAGGTCAAAACATTTCCCTACTGTTGCACTTAGTTTTGGAGGTGAATTCAACTTGCACATGGTTCTGAAGCTGTCATCTTTTAAATAGGGGCTGTCATATTCTGTACGGTGTTTGAAGGGTAAGTTTCCCCTTTTTCGGTTGGTTAGATCAGAGCTGCCTGCAACTGGTAGTTAAGTGTAGAAATCGAAAAAAGCACGACTGCTTTTCAAATAAAGGACACGGATGAGCACACAGGTTTTGAACAGTCTAATGTGGTGCTTAATTTATCATGGTGTTTGCAAAGTAGTAAAATGTTATAACTGACAGTATACTATACACAGGCCAGAATTATGAATGCCTTTACTGTAACAATCAACTGTGCAGTTTAGAGATTATGAGACTATTCCCATGACTCTGCTAAGTACCTTTGTGATTCTCATATCTTCTTACACTGCTTACTGCTATTTGTCTGTGATTTCCTGTGTGCCACAAATGTGCAGATTGTGAAATATAGTTTAAAAAAGGTTTGGACAGCGGCACCCATGTCCAGTGCAACAATAATGCATGCTCTACTAGCACAGTTAATTCTGTAGCACATTATGTAAAAATATCATATGGGGATATTTGGGGAAGGCTCTGGGGAAAAATATTGTTCCTATAGCATTCAACATTTAGATTGAATGCCATTGGAACAATAGGTTTACCACAAGAAAATCATTTTCATGCATTCTTAGCAGGTGAGCTGTGAAACGTAACTGCCCCAATATAAATGTTCCTTTGCATTGTGCACCTAACCCTTCCACTTTTTGAAATGGCAGCAACAGAAAAAGACTGCAACTCAGAATTAGTGATATTTTGGACTTGTGCTGCAGATTTGAAGCCTGTTGGATTTTGTTGGTTGCTTCATCAGAGAGTTCCAAGCTGCTGTAGGTAGGTTGTCAGTGTCAGTTGATTTAGTACGCTGGCAATCCATGATCTGTTGCACCAACATAATGTAAATACAGTGCTCTTTGGGGTGAAAATGGTTTATTCCCAGGCAGGTGGCTATATTGGAGACATTTGTTCACACATTCTTAAGCCAGGGTCTGCATGTGGAGCTGTACATCCATATGGCACGTTATATTTTTGCATACAGGGAACAAAAATCAATTTGTGATGAAACTTGACAAAGTGACGCATGAAAGACAAATCCTAAAGTTGCAATCCGTTGGAATACAAGGAAGTGCATGCAAGTGGATACATGCCTTGTTACAAATAGGAAGCAGAGAGTCATTGTAAGAGGGGAAACCTCTACAGTAGCTGGGGCCACATATTCAGTGGAGTGATGCAGGGCTTCATGCTTGAACCGCTCCCGTTTCTTCGTTCAGGGGATAATTAGCAAATGTTTCAAATTTGCAGCTGATACAAAGCAGTCACCTAGCATTCCCAGGGTTTGGAGGAATGAGGTTTGAAGATAGCCTAGAACAAAGATGAATAGGGGGGACATGATTGATTGTGGGTTGACATAATTAACCCTAACCCTAACCAGTACCATGTGCAGCACAGAAACCAGGATCAGAGCATACAGTTGGAAATTTAGTATGCATAGACTTAGGGGTGAGTGTATGGAATGGGTTACCTAGTCCAGTTGAGGCAGAATCACTTGGATCCTTTAAGACCCAACTTGACCAAGTTTTGAGATCAACTGTGAACCGGAGCTAAGATGAGCCGAATGGCCTCCTCTTGTTCGTAATTAATTTATGTCCTGTCTGTGTGCATGCATGCATACATATATAATATGTTTTTTTACTGCAGTGTTTTACTTTCAGTACATTTTGGCATGTACAGGGCAACTGCCTGAAGGCGATGGTTATTTACTTTTCGATTATACTAACTGCGTATTTAGAGCCGGAAAGCTCTAAACAAGATTATTGAAACTTTCCTACCTAAACAGGTTGTAAGAGGGGACTTTTAGGTGTCCCTGTGGCAAGGTTATAAAACCATGCTCTCGCAGCCTTTCGTTACAAACCACTTTCTGCCATTTTAAGCAGTAAGTTGTAATAAATGCTGTAAGTGTGAGCATCTCAGAGGAGGTAGGCGATTTTGGCTGCCTGTTAAAAAGGGTATGTGAGAAACGTCTGAGGTTTGCACTCTACATAAATGTTTAATTGCTGCTGTACATTACCCACAGTGATAATGTTCATTCGGGTTTTGAAAAGGAACATTGCTTACATAGGACATGATGAGAATCTATTAGTATGTTAAGGGGTTAATGAATAAATTCAATGTCTTGTTTCATGAAACTTGTTGTACTTAAGTTTACCTTAAGTAGTTCTAGGTTTTGTGATGTGGGGGTTTTAAAGCATCTTGAAGCAACAGCCCCCAGTGGGAATGCATACTCTGGTATCCTTTTTATTATCATATATATATATATATTGTTGGTTGTATTAAAGTCTGTTGAAAGCAATAATAATAAGATATATTTCTTACAGCCGGCTTCTTACAAAAAAGACTCACTGGCAGGAGGGGGAGAGGGAAGCATCAAGCAGTCATAAATCTGTCTGAGTAGCAGGTGCTATCAATTAAACACCAAGTTCTTGTCCAAGGTACTGTTCATGTGAGGTCTATGAAGAAGTTGTGCTTCATTGTAAAAGTCTATTGATAGGTCACCTCTTCACTGCAGGCAGTGTAGTTATTTATGGACCAGGTTTGCACAGGAATTCATGTTTTAAAGTTTGTTTGAACCTTTTTCCCATCTCTAAGGTATTATGTTCCCCTCCCCTGGTGTAGCAGAGTAAAATCTGAAAGGACAGCTACAGTAAGAGGTTACTGGGTTTGATGATTTTTGGGAAAGGAGCAATAGCTGGATCAAACATGGTAATTGTGTGTACAGGAAATTAGCCCCTTCTGAGCTTCAGTTAGGATTGTTTTTTTTTTTAAAGTATCTATATATATATATAAAAAAATAACATTCAGTGCTTTGGGATCTGCTGCAGATCTATAGAGCATAATTGTATTAATCAAATTAATTTTCCACCAAAGTAGAGAACACTAATAATATTTTAAAGCGAAGTTTAAGAATGTGTAATACAATAATGTCCTTGTAGCGAGTACTGTGCCTGCATGGTTGAACTAGGCACAATTTAAGCCTACTTTTTCCTCTGATACAAAAACATCAAACTTGAAGAACAGATTTGTCAGACTGTGTAAAGGCCCATTTTTGAGGTTGACGCACACTTATCAGATTTTGAGTTTAATATTTGTTACCATACTTGCTCTTTTAGCTGAGTTTTATATAGGATTTCATTAAATTATATTAACACAAAGTGGTTAAATAATAGTTATGGTTTAAGCTTGAAGCCACTAAAGAAGGGAACTCCTTACAAAAAAGTCAGAAAAGGCCGTACCATCCGTAACTCTGCTGCATTGAGGTTAGTCTTTTAGCATAGATACTGATGCAATGGGCAAGGTAGCATTCAGTGAAAATGACTGAGGTAAGAAAATACATTAAAACCTCAGCAACAATACCTTTTTAACAAGGAAAAATTCCACTAAACAGTCCTAAGGGGGGCAGGAAAAAAAAAACTGTTTAAAATTACATTTTCACTGCTCCTCTGATCATCAACTGTTGAACATTGTTAATAATGTTTTATCAGGGGTGGTTTTAAAATTAATTTTGCTACCTAATTAGATTCAGTACTATTCCCATTTACACTTCTACCTGGCAACAAGGCTACAGGGGAGAACTGCATTATCTCCTGAGAATTGCTCATTCAGTTGTGATGAAACTTGGCATTCTTTAGTGCCAGGGTATCCAAATATTTGTGATTATTATCTTATTTTGCATGAGTTTTGTCCTTTAATTAGCTGGGATAATGAAGGCTAAATGTTATTAAACTTTGCATGGGCACTTTGTTACAAAAAATTGTAACAATATATCCCATGGCAACAAATCCAGCCAGTGTTCAGAGACTGCTACCCCAGCTCAGAGTATCATACCTGTAGATATTAGTTTTACAGGACTGCTGAAAAATTACATTCTAATCCATATTGTACACAGGGGAAATTTTGAATATTTGTACCCCCCTTTTATCTTTTTAAAATACTAATCCTGTTGATAAACCATTTAAAGAGACAATGTCACAAAGTGTTTATGTTCCAAAATTACACCACTCTATCTCATAACTTTGAGATATTAATGGTTGAAAATCATTGGTTTTCAATGGTTGAGTTTAACATGCAAACCAAGTTGAAACTGTAACTTTTGCGGAGCTGTCATGCCGCTATAATTTCAACAGGTTATTGTGTTGGGAAATTTCAGGGATAACCTTAAAAGCACATATACTTTTATATAGGTAGCTAATTTAATATCCAGTTCAGAGCCAAATCCAAATTCAGACAGGTGTAGAGTTTTGTTAAGTTAAATCGGAGGATTTCAGTACTGCTTTCTGCAGTGTCAGCTTCTGTATGTAAGACTCTATAGCTAATTCCCAGGCTCAGTGTGAGTGAGTCTGTCTTAACCCTTCTCTTCCCCACCCCCCCTCCCCCTGTTTCCTGTGTAGGTGAGAGCATACAGGATTTCACCAACTCCTCGGGCTCTGTGAAAGCGAGTCCTTCACTCTAATGTCCCTACCCTGCTCCCCCTCCCTTTCCTCCCCCTGCACTGTATCCCTCCCTACCACGCCCCTTCCTTTTATTATACTCCTCATCCAACTTCTCCTTGCCCCTGGCATCTTGAGCTACTCTGATCACCATTTCCCCTCAGTCCCTACTCTAGACTCCTCCATGCCTTTCAGCACCTCCCTTACATTTCACATCCATCTCCTTCCAATCTCTCCCTGCTGCAAAGTAATTAACCTGCGTCGCTCCACTCCTACCAACCTGACTTACCTTGGCCTTTACAGTAAAACCTCCCCTCCCTCGTCATCACCTGATCTCCCCAATCCCTAACCCTCCCTACCTTCACTCCTCAATGAAATTAGGCCTCTGGAACGTACGTTCAGTCTGTAACCAGGCCGCAGCCACCTTTAGATGCTTTCCTCTCACTCCACCTTGATGTCCTTGCTCTCACAGATTCATAGATCACACCACATAACACAGCCACTCACGCTGCCCTCACCTCCTCAGTCACCTCTTGTTCAGGGTTGTGGTAATATTTATTAAATTTACTTTAACTAGCAACATTGTATTTATGTTAAATGGATTTGGCCATTTTTTAAAAACGGAATTTGATGTTACCAAGAATGGAACAGTTAGCAGCCCTAAAGATGGTTACAATTGAAGGCAGTGCAGATGAGTGTTTTATGCAGTAGTATAAAGCAATTTTATGCAGGCCACCAGTTAAGCATGCAGTCTGTATCTATGATAACAACTGACAGGGCTGCATAGGATCAGAGGATGAATCAAAATCACAGGCAGAGCCACAATAGAAGTTTAAAGTAAATTGTAAATTTGTTTAGATACTTGTGTTGGAATATTGTTTCAAAATTGTATAATGCAACAAAAATATATTAAAAGGGTTACTGTGTGGCTGAAGTTTTCTCTCTGATAATTTACCCTTTCTCAGTCAAAATAGCAAGCTTCTCAATATCTAAAAAGCTTAGTGGGAATGCTGGATGTGGTTAACTTAGAAGAGATTCAGAAGGGAAGATGGATCAAGTAATCGTTATGCCTGGTTACTTGTTAGGAAGGGAATAGGACTGCATAGTAAAAATAGAAATCACTTCTGGAGTGCGTAAAGGACATAAAGATAGTGCCATCACTGAGAAATTGCCACTGTACTGTAGCTGCTGATCCTGCCTGTGCCTGCTAGCTTTAGCGCTCTGAATTAGTCAGGATCACATGGGGGAAGTTTAATGTAAAGGTGTGTTGTTGTTTTTTTTTTTTTTTTTTTTTTTTTTCCATTTATATATAACTGTCCGATGCCATTTGATATGCTTATACTTGTTCTGGGTGGTTTTGCTGCAGTTTTCCCAATAATTCGTTTTTTCCTGTTTCTCCCTCTGTTCTTTTAGTTTCACATGACCTTGCTTTCTAAACAGGTAGGTGACGCGCCGCCTTTTTTTCTAAAACCCACCCCTTCATTTCATCTTTGTGTGTGTGTGTGTGTGTGATTTATACTGATTGGCAGAAGTAACACACTAGACTGTCAGACCTATCATGTTTTTTTCCTACAGTAATTTATTCATTGTATAGTAGCACCCCCCCCCCCCCCCCCCCCCCACAGGTTTCACAGAATCTGTTACTACACATTGTGATTCATATGCTATAGCAGCACATCTGTGCCTCATGAGGTGTTTGAACATCCGTATCAGCTCTGCTTGGTTTTAAGAGCATCTTTTAAGTCCGCGTTAAAGTTAATGTCCTAAAGAATGCCTAACGTGCTCAACAAGGTTTAAATTGGGAGAACACGTTTATGCTCGCAGCTGTAAAAAAAAAAAAACCCTGTCCATTCCACAAGTAGCATGTAGATATTAAAATGGGTCAATGCCTTAATATTCAAAACTGTGGAAAGGTCATATTCAACATATCACCTTGCAGTTAAGGATTTATGAATGACCTGGAAATGTGTGCAGGTGCAGTACTGTAGATAGAGACAGATATGCTGACTCTGGGCTGGGGACACTAGGACAGTCAAGTTTTTACTGTGGAGTGAATGCTGATAAACTTGAGCCATTTGAACTCATGATCCCCTTTATCCTTTAAAATAAATTGGTGTTTCTTTCCCTGTGTGTTTTAGTGAAAAACAAAGTATTACCTTCAGGCTGAACTCCATTTAGTTTAGTGTACTCAATACACACTAGAGCACTAGTTCTGAAACTGAGGGCTGGGGACCTCTGTTAGGCCATGAGATATGACACCAAAGCAATATTCACCCAGGCCAGGGAATCAAAAACAGGATTTCACTAGGGCCCGAGAGCCAAGAAAGTATGAAAACCCTGGACTAGACATTCCTTTAACACATTTCTAGCATTATCTGCTGGTTTCCAGAAAACCTGATTTATTTATTTATTTATTTACATGTTTTTGTATTCAAGATACTGAGCACAGTCTTGTATACCAATCAGCATTTCTAAAATGTGCACAATCCTCATTTTTGTAGTAGTGATTAGTACTGTACCTACCAGACCATTTGTTTATTAAAACTTTCACCACTGCATATCTAAACAGAGGTTGAAGAAAGATAACTCCATTCATAAATTCAGAGCGCTATTGCAGTGAAGAAAAGCTATCTCAGAACAGCTGCGGCTGCCATAAAGTCACTTGAAGTATATGGACACATACTGTGACTTAGTCATTTTAAAGTTATTGAATTCTGGTACTGGCACAGAACAAGCCAAGGGAACAAAATGATGCAATAAAACTTCACATGTGTCCATGTGGGGCACAGTTGATTCCCATATGTGCATGGTTGATTTAACTGAAAAATTCTAAACCTGTGTGTTTGAGGCCTCTGCTTCATTCATTCATTCAATCATTCATCTGTCAATCATTTATATCACTCAGTGATGTTCACATTCATAATTAATTCATCAGGTTATCTGGGTCTCACCTGAAACCCCTATTGGCATTTTTATTGTGCCATTGTGTTCCCCATTGTTTTTTTCTGTGTTTCAGCCACTATGCAAACGGGCCACTCTACATTTGTGGTTTCCTTTCAAGTACGAAATGTAAGCATTACCGAATGGGTATGTACCTCCAAAAGACCAGAATCCTGAAAATTCTGGACTTGACGGAGAGTCTTGTTCAGATAAGTGTAATTGTTGCTTATATCTGTATATATTTCACATGTATGTGTTTTTACACACTTTGTATATGATAGTTAACTAATCGCTGTAGTTTTTCTATTTACGTATGCATTTGTGTGCACTACGCTAGTTACATCCCGCTGCTTCCTTTTTCCTTCCCAGGGATCCAGCAATACAAGTCGGCTGACTTTGTGTTCTTCCCTCAGGCTGCAAAGCTCCATCTGGAACTTACTTAATTTCAAATTTTTTGCTTTTTTAGAACTGTACAAGACGTTTTATATTGTTTATGTAATTAAGTACTTCAGCTGGGCTTGGCAGCACTGTGCAGGACCGAGATACTCGCTTCGGTTGTTGCTTGCAATTTCAACATCAGTATCTTGATGCCATTTTGGTGACGACTTTTAGCATGCAGGCTTCCCTCAGTCTCGTGTTGGTTTTGCCAGTGGCTTTTACAAGTTACCACCCGTGGTGTCTGCGAACCAGTGGGCCTGTACCCATTCCGAACGGTACCGAGGTCCCCGACTTGCTTCTGCACCCGACCCGCTGCCCTCTCAGTACCGTACCTGTACTGACCCGGTGCCAAAGTCATCAAATCGGCACCGAGCCGACATGGTACCGACCCTGTTCCGACTTCATGCTGTACCTGCACTGACCTGGTGCTAAAGTCATCATACTGGTACTGAACCGACCTGGTGCCATCCCGACACCAACTCGGTGCTAAAATTACCAGTACTGAACCGGTTCCGAACCATGATCTGGTGTTAAGTACACCAAACTGACACAGTTCCGACCTGGTACCGAACCCATGCTAAAGTCACCGAACCAGTCCCTGCCCAGTCGATGTAAAAGCAGATTGAGGCAACAGCTGTACAACCCCAAACTGTACACTGCATTGCTTGCTACTTGCATTATTCCTATGGAAGACAAGCACAGCATGTGCGCTTCCTGCCTGGGTTAAGAGCATTGCAATCAGGCACTAGTTAACCACAGCTTCTGCACATTTTGTGCCCCTTTCTCCAAACGCATGCTTGAGAGGAGATTGTCCTGCAGATCTAAGGAGCATTCTGCATCCCTTACTCCTGCTCAGGACTCTTCCCCTATCACTGCTCGCAGAGAGGTTGCTGCATCCTCGCCCCATGGCTCTGTGGCAAGAGAGAGTGGACGACGCACCCAGGACTGTAGCCCAGGCAGGAAACCATCTTCACGGTGTTCCACATCCTCGAGCTCTGTCTCTCCCTCCCCTCCCCCGCGGAGGAGGAAGAAGAGTCCCCGTTCCAGATGAACGGCAGGCTAGGAGCAGATGGAAAAAACCTGGGCAGCTGTTTCCCACCGGGGAACTGTTCTTGCTGAATTGCTGCGGTAACACTCTGACCCTCAGGCCTCACCTTCCCTCTTGGGGCCGGCTGAGAGCACAGATTGGACACAGCAGGACATACTGTCCATCGCTGCCTCTGAGGAGGAGGGTGAACATGAACTGGCCTTCCCGTCTGAGGGCATGGAGGAACAGCACGTCCCCAGCGGTAAAGCATTGCCTGCTGGCCGAGCTCATACCGCTAATAAAAAGGGCCAATGCAACCTTGCAAGTTCCCTGGCCTACAGCAACGGAAGCAAAGCAATGAATTTCTGATGATGAGCCTACTGCTTCTCCCATATCTCCCCGTCCACCAGTTCACTCGGATGAAATCCAGTCTTTCTGGGACCATCAGGTAACAGCTCCTGCTGTTTCCCGTATGATGGACCCCCTATATAGGGTGGATGATACAGAAGAACTGGGCCTGGCCCATTCTCTGCCAGTTGAGGCTTCTATTGCTGCCTTGGTCCAGGCACCTAGCTGCGTCTGACGAGATGCTACAGCCTTTGGCACATAAACCAGCAGCAACCTGGTGAAAAACCGGCACAGCCAGCTGCGCCCGCTGCCAGAGGTAATGCACGAGACCTGCCCATGACTGCTTGCCACGGGGGCAATAATAGGTCTCGCCACCCTGTGCAAAGACAGAAGGCACAGCGAAACAGCAGCTCTAGGAGTTTGCTACCACAGGCCCAGGGCCCCTTCTCAGGGAGCCATCTGGACTATTGGCTCCAGTACACCACAGACATCTGGGTGCTTACTACCATTCAGACCAGCTATTCGCTACAATTCAATCACGGTCTCTCGTGTATTATGTTGACAGAACAAGAAAGTTGGCGGCAGTCTGAAAAATTTTTGTCTGCATTGGGACCAAGTCCCATAGTCAAGCCCTGCCTAAGCAGTGGCTGTCCAAATCTCACGACCCATCCAGTGAGGGACCTTGCTACCTCGTGGGCTTTGTTCCAGGGTTATTCTGTCGGACATATGCAGTGTGGCGGTATGGGCTACTCCCAATACCTTTACTAGGTTCTACAGGCTAAATGTCGTGGATCCTCAAAACCCTGATTTTGTAACTACAGTGTTAAGGGCAGCTTCCCAGTCGGCACTTACAACACAGGCATAGAAGTGTAAATGTAAAAGTAAATGGCCAAAATGGTTTAATAGATCAATTAAAAAAAATATTCAGCGAAAAAAGGCACTTTACAGAGCATTAAAAAAGGACCAAAAAGAAAGTACACAGAAAGAGTACACGGAACTGCAAACGCAAGTCAAAAAGGAAGTTAGAAAGGCCAAGAGAGAAATATAAATGAACATTGCTAAGGGGGCTAAAACCAATTCAAAATGTTTTTCCAATGTTACAACAGCAAGAGAACATTCAAAGAGAAGGTTAAATGTTTAAGAGATACAAATGGCAAAATTGTAGATGAAGAAAAAAAATAGCAAATATATTAAATGATTACTTTTCACAAGTTTTTACAAAGAAGATACGGACAACATGCCCCACATGTCATCCAGTTTTAAATAACTTTAGCATAACCGAGGCAGAAGTGTTAAAGGGACTAGGAGCTCTTAAAATAAACAAATCCTCTGGGCCGGATGAGATCCTCCCAACAGTACTCAAAGAAATGAAAGAAGTTATTTACAAACCGCTAACCAAGATCATGCAGCAGTCTCTTAAAACAGGGGTGGTACCGACAGACTGGAAAATTGCAAACGTAATACCGATCCACAAAAAGGGAAACAAAACTGAACCAGGTAACTACAGACCAGTAAGCCTGACTTCTATTATATGCAAACTTATGGAAACTATAATAAGATCCAAAATGGAGAATTACCTATATGGTAACAGGGTCCCGGGAGACAGTCAACATGGTTTTAGGAAGGGGAGATCGTGTCTAACTAACTTGCTTGATTTTTTTTGAGGATGCAACATCGATAATGGATAATCGCAAAGCATATGACATGGTTTATTTAGATTTCCAGAAAGCTTTTGACAAAGTCCCGCACAAAAGATTAATTCTCAAACTGAACGCAGTTGGGATTCAAGGAAATGCATGTACATGGATTAGGGAGTGGTTAACATGTAGAAAACAGAAAGTACTGATTAGAGGAAAAACCTCAGAATGGAGTGTGGTAACCAGTGGTGTACCACAGGGATCAGTATTAGATCCTCTGCTATTCCTAATCTACATTAATGATTTAGATTCTGGTATAGTAAGCAAACTTGATAAATTTGCAGACGACACAAAAATAGGAGGAGTGGCAAACACTGTTGCAGCAGCAAAGGTCATTCAAAATGATCTAGACAAGATTCAGAACTGGGCAGACACATGGCAAATGACATTTAAAAGAGAAAAGTGTAAGGTACTGCACACAGGAAATAAAAATGTACATTATAAATATCATATGGGAGATACTGAAATTGGAGAAGGAATCTATGAAAAAGACCTAGGAGTTTTTGCTGACTCAGAAATGTCTTCATCTAGACAATGTGGGGAAGCTATAAAAAAGGCTAACAAGATGCTCGGATACATTGTGAAAAGTGTTGAATTTAAATCAAGGGAAGTAATGTTAAAACTGTACAGTGCACTAGTAAGACCTCACCATGAATATTGTGTTCAGTTCTGGTCACCTCGCTATAAAATAGATATTGCTGCTCTAGAAAGAGTGCAAAGAAGAGCGACCAGAATTATTCCGGGCTTAAAAGGTGTGTCATATGCAGACAGGCTAAAAGAATTGAATCTGTTCAGTCTTGAACAAAGAAGACTACGCGGCGACCTAATTCAAGCATTCAAAATTCTAAAAGGTATTGACAATGTCGACCCAAGGGACTTTTTTGACCTGAAAAAAGAAACAAGGTTTAGGGGTCACAAATGGAGATTAGACAAAGGGGCATTCAGAACAGAAAATAGGAGGCACTTTTTTACACAGAGAATTGTGAGGGTCTGGAATCAACTCCCCAGTAATGTTGTTGAAGCTGACACCCTGGGATCCTTCAAGAAGCTGCTTGATGAGATTCTGGGATCAATAAGCTACTAACAACCAAACGAGCAAGATGGGCCGAATGGCCTCCTCTCATTTGTAAACTTTCTTATGTTCTAAGTGATACTCTCCCTCAATTTTTTCACTCTAGCTACTTGTTACCGGGGATCCAAATATTAACGCAACAGTTGGCTTTCGGCTTAGCCTTGCAGCATTCTGGTCGTTCCACAACATTGCCCGTGCGACAGCTTTGCTACGCTCACCCATTCAGTAACAGTTACATTTCGTACTTGAAAAGGAACGTTCAATTATTATCATAACCATGGTTCCCTCAAATTGAAATATAACCATTAACCTTCAAGGTCACAGCGTCCATGACTGCAGCAGGCTTGAAGGAAAAATGATGCTGGGATCTGTGTGCAGTCCTTTTATACCCTCTGGGGCGGGGCCACGACTGCATCACAGGCTCAAAGAGCAGCTTTGGTATGCAATATTCAGGATTCGTGTCTTTAGGAGGTAAATACCCATTCAGAAATGGTTACATTTCTATTTCAGGGAACCAGGGTTATGATAATAACCTAACGTTGTAGAGCTTTCTACCTCATCTCACCCGACAGGGGACAGAATTTATGGCACACAACACACATGGCCTTGCCTTAAGGTTGTTTGTCCATTACATTTATGGTTGTTATTGGAGACAATACCAAAAACGTTCCTTTTTTAATGATTTGAATACAGCTTTTCCCAGTGAGCATTGACATGGTTTTGGCATTATGGCTTAATCCTTGTACAATTGCAAATAGTCAAGCCCACATAATATCAGTCCTGTTAATGACCCTCTCTGTTTTATTGTAATGTCTATTATTTATTGGGAGTCAATTGGTTATCACTTTGGTTATTGTCACATTCTTGTAATACTCACATTTAACAGAGTTGCAACTGATTTCCATTCAACCTAATATCACTTTGGGAAGTAAAAGCCTAAAATGTTTTGAAATGTTCCAGATGTAAAGTACAGCAGCACAGTGTAGCATACAGAACAACGTGTTTGCTTACAGCTTTCTGTTTTGTGTTGTACATGTGCAGTGTGATGAACCGTATATTGAAGGGAAATATTATAGTGAACCAGACAGTAATCGGTGCAGTACCTGCAGATTACATTTTTTTTAACTGGTTTCTTAATGTAGGTCAGCATGTACCCTTTTACTGTCTGACTGTCTGGGAGTTCCTGGCAAATGTGGATTAGTCTGGTTCTGAGCAATACAACCTTTTTTTGTTATTGCCTGAGAATGCAATTTAACATTCCAGCCATGTGACCTGGTGTTGATGTGTTATCAATATGTACCCATGCCAGGCACAGAGACTCAGAGCAGACACAGCGTGATAGGCTTCAGGGACACACCACATAGTAGGCACAGTTCCTTTAAAGCAAATTGCAATTGCAGACCCACTGCGGTTCAAACTGGTTCAAACACATGGAGGTGTATCGTTGCTGCAGGCTGTCCAGTGTCTGTTTATTAATAGCTCTGTAGAAAAACATTAAAGGCAGCCGTTTTCGTGGTTCGAAAGCATGGGTTTAAGGTGCTGTTTTGAATGAGCAAGTGGGATGACTGATTTGTTAAATTTCGGGCTTTCTATGTTGGCAGCTGTAGTAGGCAGTTGGGCCTTTACTAAAGACACATATCTATCTCAATACAGGAATTAGCCGTTTTTGGGAGGTTACAGCACTAATTAATCTGCCATGTTATGCTATATATGGGCGACGCACCGTTACCTAGGATAGGCAGTTGTCTCCAGGTACTAATTTACCAAAAAAAATAAAAAAAACACAATTTGAAATGGGTTGGAGAGGTTGGATTCAAACCAATCACCAGTTCATTCCGTTTGTCTTTTTCCTCAGTTAAGGGAAAAAGATCCGGCAAGTGTGTACAGTTTATTTTAAGTAAGCTAGTTCACATTCTACTTTGTCATTCTATAGCTGCTATTTCACATTTAATAGGAACTTCTTAAAATATTTTAACCTAAAGAAACAAACAAAAAAATAATACTGTTTGTTGACAATGCTCCTGTAATCTGTCATATTTGATATAGGAAACGCACAGGCTGAAAACTGAGCTTCCTTCAGGGAACTACAAATGTGAACATGCTGTGCAAATTTAATTACGATTAATCACCTCCTTATAATTACTGCACCAGATTGTTTACCTTATTATCACACTGTACTGTAGTAGCATTGTAACTGGCTTGTTAAATACCGAATTAGTAAATTATCAGCAGTTGAGGATGAAATCATTTGTGGCCAAACCTCCCCCAGTAATGGAGCAGACAGCTGGCTGCCCATTGGATAGTGGTGATACAGTAAATAGGTCACTGCTACATCTGAAATTCAGATGCATGACCATTTTTTCCATTTATTTTCTCAAATTTCCCAGATAACTGTTCAAAGGCATTTTATCTAGAAACCCCTTAAAGCAACACAAAGATTTGTGTTTGTAATAATAATTGAATAAAAACTGTATGGGCAGTAATAAATAATCTCTTCAACTGGTAGCATGGGTAGACATGCCTGTCTACAGGTTTGTTATACTCCACGGAGGATGAGTATGCACAGTGAAGGGGATCGTGCAGTAACACTTAGATATATTGTTTTTGTATGGGTTTTCCTCAGAACCTGTTCTTGAGGGTGTCTGAATTGAGCTCATTGTGACCTACTTTTCTTGAGCTCTCATCTCTGAGTAACTGAGCTATGGACAGTTATTGAGAAGCTGAGATTGATTATATTGATTAGAAGTTATTCCGTCTATGATCAAAGCCACAGTGACCTCTTTTTTTTTTTGCACTTGCTTAATCATAGTACAGTTCATCTGACATTTATAAATGAAGTGTGGGGTAAAATGCCAGATTTATGTATTTATTTGTTTGTTTGTTGCTGTTTTGGTGCAGTGTTATACGTTAAGATCCTCCAGTCTCTCAGAATCACTGTTTGAAGCCAGTAGCCAGACCAGTGGAATACGTTACCGTACCAGGAACTCATTTAACACGTAATGTACACAAGCATTGTTTCATTGTTTTGTTGAAATGATGCTGCCTGTCCACAGGAAGTAATTGCAAACAAGACAGTACTTTTTAGCATTCTGCCCTGTCTTTTATATAACCATCCCTCTAAGGGGATGTATATGTTTAGGTTAATCCATCAGCACCCCTGTCTCTGCAGCACCTGTTCTAATGAGTCGTTGGAAATAGACATCCTTATATTCATGAAACACTGTGACCTAAAATGGTGACTGTTCTGCCTTTCATCAAATAAGATTCCTCTGCTGTCAAAAGCAAAGACTAGCAGCATTCTTTACAGCAATTGCTTTAGTCAGGGTTGGCTTTGTAGGCTACCACGTACAGACTATTGTATACTTGGTTATTACAACCATTTATAGGTTCTGCACAGAGTAGTGTATGAAATATCTGATACTGGGTTCATTACTGGAATTTTAACACTTTCCACATTGTGCCATTTACAGCAGTTAGGGTTTAATAATATTAATACTTTGCAATTGATACACATCAAAGGAACCATTCCTTCAAAAATAGAAATGCTCTAATTGTGGTATTGTAATTTCTAGCACCCGGTTCCAATCCAAGTGCCAATGCCGTTGAGCAAACTCCAGGCGCTTACATTTGTTGGTTGCTCTCAATAAAGGCTTTTTTTTGGCAACCCTTCCAAATAGGCTGTTGGCATGGAGGTGGCATCTAATTGTAGGTTTGGAGACTTGATGACCCCAAGATGCAACCAAGTTCTGTAATTCTCCAACTGTGGCCCTTGGATTTTTCCTTTTGCCCAGGCAGATTTACCACTGTTCCACTGGTTTTGAACTTATTAATTATTGCCCCAATAGTGGTAAGTGGTATATTTAGGTTTTTAGCTATTTTTTTGTACCCATTGCCAGATTTATGAAGGTCAACAACCATTTGTCTCTCTTCATTTGTGAGTTCTTTGCCTTTCCCCATGGTGATGGATGACAAATGGATTTTACATGCTTGTTACCTCATTTTTATACCCCAGTGAAACAGGAAGCCATGGAAGGCCACAATACAGTTCCTTAAGACTGAGATGTACTTATAAAAGTAGAATGTTAATGCAGATTTAATTTTGTTTGATTTTATTTATAAGAATCTTTAGGGGTGCCAAGAATTTTGACACCTATCTTTTTGAGAAAAAAAAAAAAATGTATTGCGTGTTAAAAATAAGCATTTTCTCTGAGCAATTGTATTAGTATAACAGAATATGGTTTTCCCATGTTTTTGAACATAAAATATAGCTCAATACCTGTGTTTATTTTATACCGCCTTTTTTGCTCATTTTTATCAAGGGTGCCAATAATTTTGGAGGTGCCTGTGAGTGTGTGTAATTTGAGGATTTAAAGAAAACTGGGGCAAATATTCTTCTCAAGAACTAAATTGGAAAGGTGTATGTCAGTGGTAATTCTGTGGTCCATTAATAATAACCGTGCGGCTTGCAATATGGAATACTTAATCAGCAGTTATTGCACAGATAGTTTCTTACCAAAAAGATCAAATAAGTAGTCCTTTATTTAAAAATAAATAAGCAAATAAAATATTGTGGAGCTCATTAAATAAGTGTGCTTCCTCTTTTTGAATGAAATATTTCCTTGGCAGAGTTTGCAAAACAATTCCATACACTTTGCTTGGATGCCATTGTTATGTATTCACAAGACAACCAAACACACGTGTCTCTTGCAACTGCTGTGCAAATCCAATTTACAGTAGCTATTGCGACAGTCCATAATGTAGTCGCGGTGCTGTACTACTGCATTAGTTTTAAAACTGAATATGGCCAATATGTAGTAAAGAATTCCACAGCATAACGCACCTTTAACATTAATAACTGTATTTAAATGGATATTATCAGGCTTCCAAGCTGGCTTGGGAAGCCTATTGTTGTTTTTTTTACGTGGTGTAACCAATCAACGTGTAATTGGCAGATATCATCCCATGAAGATTACAGTTCAGATGCAAAAAAAAAAAATTGCGCTCCTGCATCAACCAAGATGGCGGCCTGACACATTTTTTTTGAAGAACATTTCAAAATCTTCTTTTTGGGAAGCGATGAACCGATTGATCTGAAACTTTGCATATGTCATCAACCAAACCTGCTTCAAGTTTGCGAAGCAGAAGGTGCTGCAATAAATTTTACTATCAAAATGGCTGCCACCAAATTCACCATAAAGTGCCCAAAAATCAAAACTACTTCTGTTTGCAAACCATTTAACCAACTTTGGTAGGCATCATCCTGGGGACAGTGAAATTCAAACATGGCAAGATGGTGTTCTTTTGTAAAACAACACCTAGGTTTCGTTCCTAAATTTAAAACCGCTTCAGTCGAACAGTTTAGTTCTTCACTCCAGAATTGACAAGCATCATCCCTGTGTCAATACAGTTGACTTTTTCAAAAATGTGTTTGTGGTAAATCAATATGGTCACCTGACTCATTTCTTTAAAAGCCTTTAAAAACCCTCAGTCAATGTAAAACTAGCTCATAACTCCTTACAAAGTGCAGATAGGTTAATGGTTACTATGGAACATATATAGGATACCATGTACTCTATACAAAAGTGACATTGCCTGTGACTTTTCACCTTTTAAAATGTAAAACTAGCTTATAACTCCTTGCAGAGTCTATTTCAGTTAATGGTTACTATATAACACAGATATGTACCCATATATGCTTTATCCAAAAATCACCTTGCCTGTGACCTTTTGACCTCTCTCGGATCAAATGTAAAACTAGCTTCTAACGCCTTACAGTGCTCGTAAGGTTATGGTTAATTAAGGAACCCATATATGCTCTATTAAAAAATGACCTTCATTGTGACCTTTGACCTCTCATTAAGGTTAAATGTAAACTGAGCTTATAACTTCTTAGTGTGTAGATGGGTCATGGTTACTATGGTGTTTAATGTTATAAAGCATTGTGAGATAATAAACTAATGCAGTATATTGAATTGAAACTGCTCCATACAGTGTGTTTCCATTTTTTACACATTTATCAATCACCTTATTATTGACGTTTCGTTCTGCAAGAGAAAAGCGTTGGACATTACATTGTATAAATACAGGGTCAGTCCATGTCAGATCAATCACCTTCGAAACCAAAGCAAAGGTTCATTGATGTTGATATACTTTCACTTGTATGTATCTGTTATTGTTGACTCATTTCATAGTTTAGTCAGTGAGACAGGTTAACATTTTGTTTTAAATAATAAACATAAACGGTTTAAATTACTTTTTCTTGTATTACGTTTCATTTAATATTATTATTACTGACAATTATTTTTATAATATTTTGTTTCAGGTTGCCATTCTTTCTTGTATTACGTAATATTTAATGAGTTAATAAACTTCTAGCCTATTATTATTATTAATTATTATTATTTTCTGTTCTGCAGCATTGTCAACCCTAGATAGTTAGGAATTCAAAAGAGCTTATGAGAAGATTTCAGGCAGTTGAGAGCAAGAGAGTGCTTTGTCAGATTGTGTGTGTGTGTTTCTTCTTTATTTAAAAATGGATATTGAGTCGATAGTCGAATAGACTTCTAAAAGTGATAACCGTTCATCATTAGCAACAGTGTTATTTCCCCAATGTGTTATAAATATTGTTTGATACACTATACTTAAATGGCAATGATACCTCGTGTGTGTGTGTGTGTGTGTGTTGAACAGTCATTCGTCTTACCAAGTGGTAGTTAAAAATCTGGTGAATGAACTGAGTTAAGGCAAAGGGAACCAATATTTATGAATTAACTCCATTGACTTTTATAGAGGTGGAGTCATAAATGTGCATACAGGTAAAAAGTATATACATACAAGTGAAAGTATATCAACACTATTGCCATGTAGGTATAGTGTATCAAACAATATTTATAACACTTAATACATTGGCAAATAACATTGTTGCAAATAGAAGGTATGTAAGCTTTTGACAACAACTGTGTGTGTGTGTATGTATGTATGTCTGTATATGTGTGCGTGTGCGTGTGTGTGTATATATATATATATATATATATATATAATATATATATATATATATATATATATATATATATATATATAATATAATATATATATATATATATATATGTCATATATCATATATATATTATAATCTATATATATATATATATTATCTATATATATATATATATATATATATATATATATATAATATCTAACATATCTTATTATATTTATTGTATGAGAATATATAATGTATAATCTCATACAGTAAAATAATATTAATCCCAGAATATTAAAACTGTACTACTATATTACTGAACACAACATCACAGATAGCTGGAGTGTGTTTTAAATTGCTGTACTTCTTTTTCTGCAATAACTGAGTACTGTTGGTAAAGGTTCGTTTATTTTAATGTTAACCACAGCTTTAACAGGTCCTTCATTTTTTTGTGTTGAAGTCCTTCTGGTACTTTGCTTGTCTGTGCATGATTTAAATCAGGATATAGCCTACAGATATTTCAATTCCAGTACAAAGCTTAAAAAAAGGAGCAGCAGCTTTTCTAGTGTCTGCATGTTCCAGTTTGAAGTATGAAATCCAAGAACCAACAGAAGAAAGAGGGGGTCTGGTGATAATGCTCCCTAAGAGCTCGGATTTGGTATCAAGTCCTTTGTTAGCAGTCCTTTTTAATGAAATAGTTTGTGTGCCAAACTATTCATGAAAAGTTTTAAACTGCTATTTGCATTCCATTGCCAAACTACTGCAAGGTGAAGAAACAATTTTGCTTCATCTCAATAACAAAGTAATCGAAGTGTCCTGCCTAATTTGTGAACATCAGAGCGTCAGGTGAAGTTTTAAACATATCTAAGTCCCAAATTAAACTTTAGCAGAAAAGTAATTGCCACACACTGCAGAAATGTGGCAAGCGATCAGTGTTTAATTGAATTGTCTCACTTTCAGGCAGCTTTTTAATTTGTGTGTGAGATAGCCAGATGTGCCAGCATGTGGCTTATTCATTCATTAAAAGCCTATTTGATACTGTAGCTGGAACTTGAAGTAAATGTTGCAGTGAGTGAGAGGGATTCAGTTTAGACAGGTGCAGCTAAAAGGCTATTACATAACTGGCAGCTAGCATGTGCAGTACAGACTGACATGTCCTCTTTTGCACAATTCAATTATTTTTTTTTTTTCTTCTAGTAGGTAGTAATGCTTTTAATCTTTTAAATACTCTATTTTTGCTATTCATAACCTATTCTAGTTTTTCTGATGCCACACTTTCCCTTTTAAGCCAACTGAACAATAATGTTTCCCCACAGATGCTACAGTACAGTATGCTTTTCTTGTTTGGTTACAGCTTGCAAGAGTACTGTATGAGGAATAATTTATAGCGCCACCTTACATGAGAGATGTAGTGTTGCATAACAGCAAAGCGCCATTGAACAAAGCAGTACTCCGAAGGTTGATTTAATACTGCAGGTTGCCAAAAGTTTAAATCCAGGGTGTTACTGTTATGCTTTATGGATCATGTAGCTTTGGAACTCCCACGTGCTCTATAAGAAATGATGTTTTGTCTTTTGGTTCAGGAGAGGTTGTTTTTCAGCAGTATCCGCTTGTAGTCTGCTTTCCTGTTTATTCTTTCTTACAACGCTTTTCAAGGCTTATACTAGGCTAGACCGGGGACTATCAGTTCAGTTGTAGTTCAGAGTGAAATGTATCTGATTTTGTACAGGGCGTTGTACACAGAACAGAATGTAAACTGTAGTGTTTATTGCAGTAGACTAAAGGGACCTGCTTCTTTTTTCAGTATTTAGCAGGATTTCTATTAAAGGGAGAGGGGGTGGAAGGGCAGCCTAACATACTGTGCTGTAGAAAAGAATGCACGACTATATGTAGGAACAAAGCGCTTCTTGGAATAATCATCTGATTCTGCATCGCGGAGGCAGTGATGTAAAAGACTTGCGTTATGTTTACAACCTGGATGAGCTTAATGACATGAGCTTGCCACTTGGGATTTCATCAGCTCTGGCTTATCGTATTTGTCTGTTAAAATATTCACCCTTTGTGCCTCAAAGCGCAACAACACAAGAGACTCTACCTTCAAATGTCATGAGATGGTGAAGGGGGTTGTCACAGTCACAGATGATGTTAACATACAAAACAATAGCTTCCCCTTTTATAAGGCTGATTGTCTTCAACAGTACCAGTGCAGTGCAAGTGCTATTCACAATAGGGACTCTGCAAATTTTCCTTTATTGTGTTATCCTCCTGTATTATGACTTGTCATTTAGGAGGAATATCATTCTGTGGCAATATCTGGTACTATACTGAACACCAAGTATATTTATTATCCTTTTACTGGGTATGCATAGGAGAAGCCTGTCTATTCAAAAGTAAGAAATACGGGGCTTACACTGCACGATTTTTGTTGATCGCCGACGATGATCTGGGACAAATTTGAGGTTGTCGGGGACAAAAGGGTCGCTAAGTGTGAGAGGGTCTACGATGCCCTGTTAATGGCTTCTGCGATCTCCCGACGCTCTTAAGACATCCTGACAAATTTCTAACATGTCAGAAAACTTTAGTTCCCGACTAAGCAATTTGTGAAGTGTGTGAGGGGCCACGGGCCGATTTCTTGACGAGTGCTGCCAGCAGCCAATAGGACAAGCTAGCAACAATAGCTACGAAGAGAAAGGTTGTGCCCCTCAAGGTGTGGAGTCTCAAAATTGAGGAAAGGATGGTGGCGATGTGGCAGGAACACTCGTGTCTCTTTGACATAAGTGACATTTCCTATCATGATCGCTCATTGAAGGAACAAAGACGGAGGGAAATTGCTTTAGAACTTCAGGTACCTGGTAAGTAAATAATTGTTATAACTTGTTAACGCTGAAGCAGATACTGTGTGTGGTAGTGTGTGTGCTCTCCTGGCAATCAATTTCTACAGTCACACGTATTCGATATCCCTTTCAAACCCCTTCTGTATGCTTGTATTGCTAATTTAATCACAATACGAGGAGGAGGGGTGTGCGTCTGTGTGTGTGAGAAATAGAGAGAATGTAGATGACGTTGTTGCATATTTAAACCTATGACAAACTTGTAGCCTACTATTAAAGTTGTATTCTAGTCTGTTCAAAAGCGCAACACTCGCTTGTAGTACAACATATTCATTAGTATAAAAGTCTTCAAATTATTCATCAATCTCCCATTATTTTGAGTGCACCTTGACTCGAGTTGGTTCAGAGCACAGACGTAAAGGAAATCAATATTTACAAATGGATCCAATAGATCTTCTCCGTGCTTTCTTCTTTCTTTCTGTGCATAACAATGCACAGACAACAGCGACTGCTTCCTCTCTTGAGTCCACGATTCTCCCGAATGATGTCTACGGTTCTGCAATGAAAATAGGCGCAGTCTGCGACAAGATATCTTGTGTAGCTTGCAGTCCCCGATCTACAGTGAGAAATTGTAGCTCAATCGATAAGTGTGAGTGGCGCTGCGTCTCCCGATTTGTAGAAATTGTGCATTGTAAGCCCAGCTTTAGTCGCACTTTTTTTTTTTTTTTAAAGTTTTGAAAAGATCTGGAGAACCGCTTGTCCGTTTTGTGATAAAAACTTGAGGCATTCTGTAGAGCAAGTTATTGAGATAATCTCCTTTATACAGTATCTGTTTAGAAGGGGAATGTCTTTTGCTGCATTTTGCTTCTTTTCATCTGTAGCTTTGGACAAATCCTGCGAAAGAAAGGCATATCCGTAAGTAGGAGTATGTCTTAATTGCAGATGCGTTTTTTCACAGAAAGTTTCCACTTTCTGCACACATACAAGACTTAATTTATTTACGTAAATAAATGTACATAAATAATTTATCTCCAAGAATGTGTGTCTGACAGAGCACCTTCAAGTTATTTCATAATGAATGTTAGTTGACCACAGTCTGAGAGATCAAAAGCAGTAACTACACACAGTCAGATAATTAATTAATGATTTTATCAACCTGGAGAGAGAGTTCCTTTTAAGCATTTGCTACATTTGTCCATTTTAAAAATAATCTCTCTCCTCTGTGAATTAGGTTTTGGGCTTATACATTACTGGAGAGATGCCTGCTTTCTTTCTCTCCTGATTCTTTGCTTGTGTATTGTGGATCTTTATCACGATCACTCAAAGGGGGACAGTAAAGGAATACCCTTCTAAAATGTCAAGCATTGAGAGAGTTTTTTTTCAAAGCCTGTCACCCTTATGTTTTTTCTCCACTAGTTTGTGTTGCCCACTGTATAACAGTTTATCCAAGCAATCAGCAAATATGAGTTTTATAATGGTAAGGTGTACAGTATCGAAGGATGGGAATTTTGTATTTCAAATTTTTGTATTTTAAAAATAAATACATTTTTACAAAAGTGAACACTACAACAGCTGTACAAAATGAGTAAATGACAGCGTAATACAGGTGGGTCTAGTTAGTGTTCGAGTAGTACATATATTGTACATATATATATATATATATATATATATATATATATATATATATATATATATATATATATATATATATATATAATGTATATGTATGTATCCCCAGCAGAATACTGGAATTTGAGGAAAAACATTTTCTCCTGTCTCTTCAAGAGTCACTTAATGCACTCACTCACACACACAGTAGAATACTGTGTATTGTGTTTAAAATCTTTGTACCAGCTTGACAACAGATGGTAACTAAGAAGTAAAATGTGTCCTCAGTACTATAATGCCACTCATTATCTTGGCACTTGACTGATGACAAGTAACATAAAGGAATTAAGGCTCTGCATCAATCAGGATCCTAGGCTATTCTCAATGCAGGTTTTAATTATGTTCTGGTCTAACTTTATTTGATACCAAGCTTCCATCATACCAGTGCAGAAATGCTTGCACATACATTTCTACCCTCATTAAATACTGGTTTAGTAAAGTTTTCATTTTGTGTTCTTTTGTTTTATAACTCTGGGCAGTTTTAAATGTTTATTTTTATTGACAATTAAATCATTTTAGATGGTTTTATTTTATTGGTAAAATGCTTGAGTAATGCAAAAAAAAAAACCCAAAACATTCCGGTCGACAGGAATTTCAAGCAAAGTCTCTCGGTGCCAATAAAAACAGTTTTCGAAAACTTCGAAAAGCCTTCATCTCGTTTTGTAAATGAAAGAACTTGACGCTTTAGCTGGTGGCGTTGCTTGGTTCTGGAGAGAGTGGAAAAACCGGCAACAATGTAACGCTTTATTGATGAATCATGATACTTCATTTACAAAATATATTGTATTGTAATAGAAACGAGTATTTGTGACGAAGGCACTTCATATTGTAGGTACTTCAATGATGAATAAATGGGATTACAATATGCTCTCCCTTTCCCTCTGAAGTTTTCTCTGCAAAATAGTTAATTGTCAGTGATCTTTTTATCTTATTAAATGTCCCACGAGGACCGTCACGGTATTGTGACCCGCTGAAACAGTACTGTAACCTTGAGCAGGAGTTGAAACTGCTGCGCAATATCTTTTCAGAGACTTGCACCATGAAAAGTTCTAGTGATTTTTATTTTTAGCTTTAAATGTTTTCTCTCCCTCTTTCAACAGCTCTTCCGAGAAGTAAGGATAATGAAGATCTTGAATCACCCGAATATAGGTAGGGTTGAACCGTGTTCCGTCGCTAATGTTGTTAGTCTCATGCCTGATCTGTAATATCACTTTCAAGTTCCCCAGTGCCAGCGGCTTGAGCTTATTGAAGCCCTTGTGAAGGAAACTCTTCAGTACTGTCTTCCTCATGTGCCCTGACAGCTTATTAGCACATAATAAGGGCCTGGCTGCATAGGCATAGATTGTGCTGAGAGATAGCAGGTTGTGCATTGAATGTGATAGTAAAAAAAAAAAACTTACAATATTCCCTTTTCCTGGGAGACAGCTGAGTGACGGATGAAAAAAAAACAGATTACTCCCTTTCTTCATTGTTCATTTGTTTAACAAAACGTGGTCATATTGCAGGACCAAACTTTTTATTTTTTTATTTTTTTATTCCCCTCCCAGATTTGTGTTACCAGCAGTACAGCCCCACCCCTTTTTATTTTAGAGTGACACTAGCAGATTGATTGCTGTTTTATTTTATTTTTTTTCTTTTAAGTATAGTTTTTATGCTGGTGTTTACAGTAATGTATGCATTTTTGGGGAAGGGGGTATGAGTCCAGCAATTTTCTATAAGGTTATTGTGGAATATTTAGTGATTTAAACAAGCAGTTTGGGAGATCCTTCTTTTTTCCCCCATTATCAGCACTAGAAGGTAATGGCAGTTATGTCAAAAGAAAGATGTTTTAGCAATAATCTTCCTGCTGCTTGTTAACACATGACAGATACATCACATTTGTCAAGACTTCTAGAGCTGCTGCAATAATATGCCAAAAGATATATGTAAAGTAAAAGGTTTTGCAGTTTTTGGCACAGAAGGGGCTAGTACAGTACTTGCGCTACTGTAAACTAGACATTTGGTGTTTTAACAGTAGCTTCAGATCTGGCTGACGTCGCATGTGAAATAATTTGTTTATGTTTTTAAAATTATTGTGCATTGCAAAATGACTAATAATTGTACACAGTGTGACACCTTTTGCTGTTCAGAACTGGATTGAGATGCAATTGCAGAGTTTTCCAGGGAAAGTCGTGTTACGTCCATGTAAAGTTTTGTGGAATCAATAGAGCTCAAAGGAAGTGTCTCTTTTAGCAGCTAATACTGGTGTGTGACTTGGCATGAACCTCATTGCAATTTTATGAGCTGTAACAGAAGAAATGTTCACTTAAAAGAGCCCAGGGGGTTTCCAGTTAAAAACTACTTTTTATTTTATTTTATTTTTTTCTCCCCACAGTTAAATTATTTGAAGTAATTGAAACAGAGAAGACACTTTATTTAATAATGGAATACGCCAGTGGGGGTGAGTTTTTAAAATAAGCAACAAAAAAAAAAAATGTTCCGGTATATTCTACACATTAAAGTGTCTCCCCTAGATATGTTGCTGTCCAACATATATGTCACAATCATACAGTGTAACAGTAAAATAATGAAGCCCTTCTATAGTAAAGTATTGAGCATACTCTATGAAACTTACTGTCAGCATGATCTGTGAATTATAGAATTGTGAAATAGCTTGGGAGTAATGCATGGTGACAGACAACATACTGCCTTAGCTACCATGTTCAGTGTAAAATACCATTTATGAAGAGTATTGAGGTTTACATTTGTAGTTTGGGTACTGTACATGATTTATGTACATATTAAACAAATGATTGTGAAAAATGGCATAAGTACTCTGGAAGAAGAGGTTAGAATAAAGTAATGATTCTATCTACACAGGTACCCCAATAGAATTGTTTCCCTTGTCAGTTAAAATGTAGTTTATTATGTACTATAGAGGGATCAAACAAGGCTATATACTGCAATAAGGGTGTGAACTGTTAAATGGCGTTTGCTGCAGTAAAAGGTTTGTTGTACTTGCTTGATGTTAAACCTTAATGCTAAATACTGTGTTTTTGATGCAGGAGAGGTGTTTGACTACTTAGTTGCACATGGCAGGATGAAAGAGAAGGAGGCGAGGGCAAAGTTTCGGCAGGTAGGTACTGTTCCGTCCCCCCCCCCCCCCCCCCCCCCCCCCCCCAATGCTATAAAAAGTACATGCAGCATCAATGATGGGCAATGATCGCAGAACTTAAATGTGCTTAAAAGCAACGGATGGCAAACTGTAGATTCATCTGAACCATTTAACCTGTGGTCATCAGATTACCAGTATATTGTGTTTTGTGGCAGCTGTCCTATAGACAAGGGATTATACTTGTATTTTTATTTCTGGGGATTCTTTCTCTACACTATTCAAACCTCGTACTGTACCTACGACCAGACTTGTTTTAGAACTAGCCCAAGCTATTCATGTAATGTACAGATATTCAGTGCTGGCAGCAGATATATGATATTATCTGTCATTGAGAACCTGACTCTGCATACCAATTGCAGAGTTGTAAAGCAACATCCATCAGCAGTAGGTGTCATTTGTGACCTGTGCTTTACAGTAATGCTGCAGATAAAACAAACCAATTAAATGAAATGAAACTTGCATACTGTAACTTGTGGTTGTGTGGCGAACAATGTCATGTTGACATACAGTGCTGAGAAAGTTTGTGAACCCCAATGATAACAAAAAAAAATAAAAAATGTTTTTGTTGCTGGGTAGTAAGTGTTATTTCCTAATTGCTTATGCCTCAAAAGTTTAGAACATGGCTATTATTCCCCACAAACTTTGCTTTTGTGACCAGGACATTGATATTTCAAAATATCACTATTTCCAATGGGAAAATGGGCAAATGTGTGTCTTTTCGTTCACATAAAGTCAGAAAAAAACAACATATGAATCCAAATTAACATGTATTTATACTAAAGTAATACAAAGATGACTACAAAAGATTTAGAAGTGAGTAGTTTTTCGAGATTTACAATTATACTGTATTTACTGTTCATGACTCAACTATCAGAAAATAACTGAACAAGAATGGTGTTCATGGAAGGATAGCCAGGAGGAAACCATTGCTCTCTAAAAAGAACATTGCTGCCCATCAAGTTTGCCAAAGATCTCATAGATGATCCACAATACTTCTGGAACAATGTTCTCTGAACAAAGGAGTCAAAGGTAGAACTTTTTGACCTCAATGAGAAACATTTGGTTTGACGAAAACCAAACACTGCGCTCGAACAGAAGAACTTCATCCCAACCATCAATCATAGTGGTGGGAGTGTGATGGTCTGGGGCTGCTTTGCTGCCTGGACGGCTTGCCATCATTGACACAACCATGAATTCTGCATTGTATCAGAATATTCTAGAGGAGAATGTCAGGCCATCCGTCCGTGAGATGAAAGCTGACAATGATCCTAAACATACAAGCAGATCTACAAAAGAATGGCTGCAGAAGAAGAAATTCCGCATTTCAAAATGGCCTTGTTAAAGTCCGGACCTAAACCCTATCGAAATGTGGCAGGACCTGAAGCGAGCTGTCCATGCAAGGAAGCCCTCAAATGTCATAGAGTTGAAGCAGTTCTGTAAGGAGGAATGGGCCAAAATTCCTCAAAATCGATGTGAGAGACTGACCAACAGTTACAGGAAAAGCTAAGTTGAAGGGGGTGCCACCAGTTACTGAATCTAAAGGTTCACATACTTTTTCACACATGGATATTGAATGTTGAATCATTTGTGGTTAAATACGTGTTGAAAAAGTATCATGTTTTTGTGTAATTTTGTTTAATCAGGTTATCTTTATCTATTATTAGGACAGATTTAAGATAATAACATTTTAGGTTTGAAATATGTGAAAATCCTAAGGGTTCACAAACTTTCTCGGCACTGTAGTAACATTCTCGTTACTACTGTATTGTCTACTGTATTGTCATGTTATGCATTTTATTGCAGTACAGGCTATGTAATGGTTTTTCATTCTGTGGAACTAATTCTGCAGGTCATAGCGTTCTGTTTTCATTAACTGACAAAATGTAATCGGACACCTATTGGTAATCAATAAGTGAAATTCTGGGAATTATCAGCAAAGTACGCACAGCTAAAAACTTTACCCTCAAATAAATACTGCCCACTAACTGCTGACCTCTGGTGGCTAAAGTTGTTGTTGTTGTTTCAGACCAAAAAAGAATGGATTTCATGTACATCTAATTCAAATTTTTTGTACAAATGCTATTTCATTGTGTTGAACAGTGGTGACGTCATTTGTGTATCAACCCGGTTCTCTAGAATCCTTGTAAATGTTTTAAAGTGATGTCCGGGTTGCATTTGAACCCTCCTCCCCGTGTCAGTGTGGCTTGTTAGACAGGATTCGGAGCCCGGTAAACACTACAATTGCTTGTCTTACTTAAACCTGATCTGCTTGACTCAATCGCTGATTCATTTAATTTGCATGAAGGGTAATATGATTTGTTTTTAAAAGTAAGCAGAACTTGCTTTTGGATCCGTCATTAAATCCCTTTTATTTGCTAATAAATTTCACCTTTCATCGTGTGAAGCTGGAGATCTGTGCAATTAAAAAAGCAAACAGTGTTGTGCAGCAGCCGTTGCTCTCATTACATAGCACCAGGTTTTAATGCAGTTTGGTACAGCAGGGGGATTTTTATTATAATTATTATTCCTGTTTGCTGTTGCTTACTAATTTTGTATATTTTTTTAATTTTTTTTTTTTTTTTTAGCATTTATGTGGAGTTTGGATAGTACTGGTTTGTTTGTTCAGCCTCAAAAGTCACATATTGCGCTGCAATTTACCACAGGAAATGAGTTTCTGCAGTTGCGAATGAGTTTCGTAGAGGGGACAATTATCTATTCAGCAAAGTTTAGTAACACCTCATTTCAGGTGAGAAGGGCAATAAACACACAACCGCAAGACTCATCATTCCTAGAAAATGGATTACAATTGAGGGTACCATTGCTCTTTATTTAAAGAGCTGACAATTATCTGTTAGTTAATTGAGAACACTACTGTATATAAATGTACAGTACTATTAGGTCAGTTTTTGATTACTTACATTTTTGATTACTTACAAGTTTTGTTCTGTAGGTATTTCTAAGAAACCTCCACAAACCTTAACAATGTTGTATTTCAGATTGTCTCTGCGGTGCAATATTGCCATCAGAAGCGCATTGTACACAGGGATCTGAAGGTGAGCAGGCAGAAAAAAATGCAGTTTAATTTTTATTCCTCCAACCTGTGTGTTTCTCCTGTGTGTCTTCAGGAGAGCAGGGTTTTACTATTTCTGCATTTACAGTAGGTTTAATATTTATGAATGATATGCAAGGGACATGCCATTTGCAAAATATGTGAATCAAATGTAAGGTAATTAATGGTAAGGTAAGTTTGTGTTTGTAAAGTTTTTAGAAAGTGCTAAGGTTCAAATGAATTAATTTTGTATAGTTCTTAAGTTTAGTTTTTGTTTAAATATATGTTGTGATTGAGCAAACTGCATTTTATTATTTCCCATGCATGCCAGTCTCCTAGAGTGAAAGTGGAATTTTTTATTTTCTTGAAATCACAAAAAACATTTGGTCCACAATTACTGTGGACTTTCTTTGAATTCAATTTCTTTCATGTCTCCTAAGTTTTCAATGCCCTTCACTTTTTCTAGGCAGAAAACCTGTTGCTGGATGCCGATATGAATATAAAAATTGCAGACTTTGGTTTTAGTAATGAATTTACTATCGGTAACAAATTAGACACATTTTGTGGGAGCCCGCCCTACGCTGCCCCAGAACTATTCCAAGGAAAGAAATATGATGGACCAGAGGTGGACGTGTGGAGTCTGGGGGTCATTCTGTATACACTAGTTAGCGGATCGTTGCCTTTTGATGGTCAAAACCTAAAGGTGAGTCGCTGAAAGCCCTCTGCTGTTCATGTTACAAAAAGGCAGCTTTCTAGTCTATGTCATATATGTAGAATAGTATGGCAGCCCTTACATTCTCATTACATGCTCCTTAGGCAAAGTGCAATCTGGACAAATGGTGACATACTCATTAGGTAGCACAGTCAGGCTCATTTTACACAGTTGCTAAACAGTGCTGATAGCACAAAAGCTATGAAGCTGGACCTTTTTAAAGCTTTAACCCTCAGTGTAAGTAGTGTCTTTGATGATGGGTTCAGAGTAATCATGCTTGTTCTGATGCTCTTCCCAGGGGTGCTATTCACACAATATGGAGATACTGGAGTCATTATGTCTGCAGTAAGAACCGTTTAGTCTTTAATCATTACGTTAGTGAGAGGGCAGCTTGGGGCTCTGCAGTATAGAACGGAGCCTTGTGCTGACTCTGCAGATTTATCTCAAGTATCCTATTTAATGGAGGGAACAGCGCAGAGCCAGCAAGTCTCAGACTGGCAGAAAGCCCTATCTGAAATGCTCAAAAGAGGATCAGCATCAATTAGCTTTGGCAAGTGAATATCCCTATGTAGAGATATCCCAGTTCACACAGGGTGGTGTATAATACAGCTGTGGTTTTGCATCACCCTATAGAATTAACTAATTTTGCTTCATAAAGTCAAATGGAATCTGCTGAATAATGTTGTGTTCACATATTGAATTACATACCGCTTTGTAGTTTTCCCATATACTTAACAAAGACTGGCAAAAATAAAAAAATGTGGCATTTCAAAATCCAACATGAAATACTGTACTACTATTATGGCTTCTGGTAGACTCTACCGATGTCATTTTGTAGTTTCTTTGATTACATGATGTTAAATAAAAGATCTAAATTTATGTTCATGTAGTTTTCTTTTTTTAATTTGTCTCAATCCTAAAATCTAGGTAATGCTAACCTTTTGGCCGTAGCTGTAGTTCATTGTCAGTTTATGTGAAAATCCATCTTGAGGAGACGGTGCCTTGTGATTAGCACGATGAGCAGAAAGCCAAAGGACCGCAGTTAAGCCACGGTGTGTACTTATGCACACAATGCTAATCTCTTTTCCTATGTGAGCAGGCAGAGAACTGGGTGTCTAGCAGCATTTTTTTTCTAGTTCCTTTTTGGGTTTGTTTTTGGGGCCTTTCTCCCTTCCGTCTTCACTGTCATTCACTTGTTTGGCTATTTGATAAAATATAGCAGTCAGTCAATAAAAATAAAAACTAAACATCTGGTTGCGTTTGGATGTTTGAGAGCCATTGAAAGCCATCTTGTCAGGCTGCTACAATTAGCAAAACTTGAAAATCTATTGATACAGTAAATGTTTTATTCTTCGTAGGAACTGAGGGAAAGGGTGTTGCGAGGGAAGTACCGTATTCCTTTCTACATGTCCACAGACTGTGAAAACTTGCTGAAAAAACTCCTAGTACTAAACCCAGTGAAACGAGGCAGTTTGGAAGTAAGTGAATTAATTCAACAATCAGGAAGTACTGCTGTGAAGGTGTGGTGAAAAAAAAAATAACCTTGATTGACATAAAATGTTAGAGAAGTCAACTTTATAATTCAATAAGAAGATACAATAGAAATAATAAAGGTATGTCTGATTTAACTTCTTTGTATAGCTGTCTCTACTGTCATGGTACGTGACTGTGAATTGGAATGCAGATGTGTTGCATTTCATTTCTAATTTCCAGTAATATCATAAACTATACACACAAATTGAATTTTAAATTATAGGCTGCCAACGCTTCATATTTCACTTTAGCACAGACTATTTTAAATAATTTCAAATAACAAAGTTCTTGCTTTTAGAATAATCTAGTTTGGCTTGTGTGGGAGTTTGTTAATATTGCATAATTTCACCTAAATGAACATGTTTTTTTCTTTCTTAGCAAATCATGAAGGACCGATGGATGAATGTTGGTTATGAAGAGGAGGAGATAAAACCCTATCTTGAACCAGAGCCAGATTTCAGTGACACTAAGAGGATAGGTCAGACACTGTTAATGTTATATGTACTGCAGTGGTATCCATCAACATGTCATCACTTTAAATTGTTCAGTCATTCAGAACAAGATTTCCAAGCTGTTGCATTATCACTTTCTATTTTAAAAATGTACAGTAATTATTAGTAAACTAAACTACCGTTAAAAACGAGACTGTATTGCTTGTTACAGAAGTACTAACAGGAAAATACATTTTTTTTAAACTGTGCTGCACATTTAGTCTGTAAGCTGTATATCTGTACAGTGCATGCTGTATAATTTAATGAAATGCCTGAGTGCAGTTTAGGGAGTAGCTGTCAAACTACTGGAATTGTAATATACACTAGTGAATATAGCCAGGAAGAACTGTAGGTGAAAAAATGAAGGGCACGTGATACTTAAGGCTTGAAAGCAGCTATTGTGTTGAGTCATCGGCCAGTGCCAAGAACATATTTAAAGGAAGTTTATCACAGTTCAGATTACCCCTGTAATGTAATTTTACAATTGTCTGTCTTATTTAAGTGCACTACTTTCCTCTAGAGTAACAGCCAAACACCTCTTACTTGGAGACTTCTCAGATTGCTTCAACTATTCCCAGTTTGCAAACCAGCAGATACAAACCCCTTGCACAGTAACATTGCCTTTGATTCTTAACTATAGTTGGTTTATGAGGAGAGCACTTTCTATTGGACCCTAATATGTGCTAGCTACATATCAAGAGGTAATGTTGCTGTAGATGTGTAATGTAGAGTCAATTAAATGTGTATATGGTATACTGAGCTTTTCAGTTTTGATGTAATTATTTTTTCCATTTTTTCTAATGGATATAGATTTGATGGTGACTATGGGGTTCTTAAGAGATGAAATTACAGAGTCTTTAATTGGCCAGAAATATGATGAAGTCATGGCCACTTACCTTCTACTAGGCAGAAAACCTCCTGAGGCAAGTTCATTACTGCATGTTATGTACCTTATCTAATGCACTTCATACAGAAAATATACAAATATATTAAATATGTACCACTGGGACAAAATCATTCATATACTAACCACGTAACCATGCTAAAATACTCTGCTTGTAAGAAACAAGCAATCTGCTTATAAGAATAATTTCTGGGCAAACTGACTGCATGTAATATGATTCTGTATCGAATGCAGTGACGTATACAACCAATGAAGCTGTTTTTGAATTTGATCACGTCTTGTGTGATTAGGCACGTATACAGCGTGTATACAGTATCCCTGGTCTGCAGCGACTAAAGCAAGCCATGTAGTTTGTGTGTCAACATGGCAGGAAATGAAAGACACACGACTGCATTGCACAGGTATTTTTTGTGTTCTCTGTTAGTGAAATTGTGTTTTAATGAAGTTAAAAGTAGTTTTTAGTGAAAAACTGAGATTTGCATTGCAACTGAAAAAAAGCAAGCCACAGATGCTTAAATGCAGCAGTAGTCCTGACTAAAATACTGTACTGCAGGGTAGTTAAACTAGGCACCCTCACAAGATGATCGCTTCTCAAGTATACCGCAGTAAAACATTTTTGCTAATTGTAATCATATTGGTCAAGCGCTTATAAGAATCAAATCATCCGGGACAAATGCAATTCTTATAAACGGAGTGCAGTGTATATAAAATGTATTATTGATTCCAAACAGGAAGACTCCTGCAGGCTCAGATTGAGGCTGATAAACTCAAAAGGATTCAGTCACAGCAGATGCAACTCGGGGGAGTGATTTTTTTTTTGTTAATGCACATTGTTAAAGGCGCACACCCACACCCACTTAAACAGTTCCATACAACAGTGCAACAGATAGCAGTGGTAGAATCTGCAGGAATAGTGAAAGAAGCTCAGTAAAATTCTTTGACAAACCTCTCGACTAGAAGTCTTTCACAATTTTAATAATCTGCAATCATTGGTTAAAGTTGGTTAAAGTTTAAGCTGCTGAATTGCGGTGTTTCCTAACCTAACTTGTTTAGCTTACTTTTATTTCCCAGTGACTCTGTTACTGTATTCAGTTTAAGCCTGTTCCCCACCCCAGTTGAGCTGTGCCGAATTAGTTGGGTCTTGCAACTCATTGAAATGTCTTAAGTGTGTGCTGCATCGAACAAAAAACAATATACTTCGACAGAGCTACCTTGTATGGTTCTCAGCTGGGGCTTTTTTTCCCCCTCACACAACACTGATGATGCTAAAATTATTACCAAGGGTGCAACATCTCTCCTTAGTTTACATGCTGTGAAAAATGTGTTCCCAGGTTTCCTTTGCAGTTGACCGGTTGAAAATAGGCTACATTTTATTTCTATTTTTAAATCAATTATTTGAAACACTTTAGGCACAATTATAAAGGGGTCACACTGATTTGACAAAACTATGAAAAAACTTGGCAGTAGGAGCAGTAAAGTAATTGTCTTGTGTATTTAAAATTGACAGAATTTGTACTTCTAAATTGTGGTCTTGGACTTGTACCTCCAGAGGACTGTGAGGCTATAAAATGGCAGTTCCTCCTTCTCTTGAGCCACACAAATGAGAAGTCGGAGATTTAATGATTTGTTTTCTATTATTCTTCTGCACTGTAGTTTGAAGGAAGCGAGTCAGTGCCCAACAGCAACCTGTGTCAAAGGTCACGGCCTAGCAGTGACCTCAACAACAGCTCCATGCAGTCCCCAGCGCACTCAAAGGTCCAGCGCAGCATTTCAGCCAATCAGAAGCAACGACGGTTTAGTGATCATGGTGGGGATGACATTCAACCAAGTAAAGTAACAAGCATAATTTCAACACTTGAGTGTGCAGTGTCCTAGTGAGCCCTGCTGGCCCAGCTTACTCTGCATCCATGTTGTGGTGGTTTGATGTCTCCCTGTGATGTGCAGGCTCTTCGACAGCAGTAGTTCTGTGCATGTGAATGGAGTTGCTTATTTGCAGAGCTCTTTACTGTAAAAGAAGAGCTGTCTGCGTGCAAGGCCAGATGTAATGAGTTTCAATCTCTGCTTATTTAATAGCGTTACTTTCAGATGCTGTGGTATTTTTATTAGCTGGTAGCAACCCTCCCACCCTCCCCCGTCTTTATTTTAATAGAATATTACAGAATTCTTTCTTTCTTTGAATGTCACTTTTCCATTTTTAAAGATTTAGGTTTAGTGAAAGTTTTCTACATCAATAACTTGGTTTAGATAAGTAGTACTTCTATTATTTACCAAGAAGATTATGTTGTATAAGCAAAGTCCTTGCCCAGTACAGTATATGCATATGATAACTGGACAAGGTGTTCTAGGCATATTTTAAAGAAGTGTTGCAAAAAAACTGAGCAAGTAAAGGGTTGTAAGGCAAGTGTAAGGATTTGGAATAGGATTTCATATGAGTCAAGGTGTGCTGTTACAGTGTGCATTATAAAATTGGATATAGTTCAAGTTTACTTCCACATACATCAGCATTTCTTTATTGTACTTCACCCCCTTTCATTTTAAAAGTAATTGCCAATGTTAACAATTTATTTTTGCATTAAGTATTGAAAAAATGGTGCTATGATCACAAATGTATTTAAACAGCTGCTCTTTTTCATTGCAGCTGCTCCAGCCATTCCTCCGTCCGTGTCGTACACTAAACGAGCTCAAGCAAACAGCGTGGAGAGTGACCAGAAAGAAGAATGGGACACTTCCCGTAAGCTCGGTACCACTGCAAGCTCCAAAGGCGATATGCCTGCAAGTCCACTGGTCGGTCCGGACCGGAAGAAGTCTACCACCACCACTGCTGTAAGTGAAAGCTGTCTTTAATAAAGGGGTGAAATTATTTAAGTTATATTATCTTAATATAGTATGGTATTTTAATTGTAATGTAGATGTAAGATCTACAAAAAAAATTCAAATTTTGCGCTTTTGCTTGATGCATCACAGAGAGCTCAAAGTGGTTGGAAGGGCAATAAACCAGACTGCCCTCATACCTAATAAGGGCAGGGTTAGGCACAAGGCATGATAGAGCAGGACGGCTTCCAGGGATCTCTCTATTTCAGCACCTTTCTCAAGCTCTATGTTCCGTTGCAAAGGTCAGCCCACGACCTGGTGGCTTTGACATGCATGGGAGGCACTTCAGCTGCAGATCGGCCTTATTGCCCGTGGGTTTTGAGAGGAAGGAGGGGTTGTCCACAGTGCAAGACTAATTTCAGTCTTTATTTCAATCCTTCAATAAAACGTAGAACAATGTGCTTCCTGGAGGAGGGATGACCAGAAGAAACACTTACGTGTGTGAGCGCTCCAGCACCGACAGGTACTCTGCTGTACCCAATGGAAAAGACAGCAGGTAGTACAGACAAGAACTCCAACATCTTTCTCGGTGGTGCCTAGCATTTTTATGCCATCAAGCTTAAACATTACTTGAGGTTTAGGACAGTTCTCAGATTGGTTGGAGGGGGAACAAAAGATATAAGACAAGAACTTAAAATAAAATACAGTTGGTGGATCACGGCTGTAGTTAAACACAGAGTTGCACCAAGCCAGCTTCTCTGTTTGCAGGAAAATTTTAACAGTACCAGCACAGAGAAACACTATACAATTAAACTTACATAAGTCAGCCTTTAGGTATTTTATAATCACCAATAGCAAGCTCTTTCATGTTACAATGTAATGTAATAAAACTATCATATTTGTATTTGACTTGCATGTGGCCATCTTTGGATAGCATTAGCCTACTCAAATTAAAATTGTGTATCTCCACCCAACTGGTAATGCAAAGTGATCTAAAGTGTTAAAAGTTTTCTTATAAAACATAATTTTTTTTTTTTTTTTTTTGCTTCTGCTGGTGTCTAAAAGCCTAACTGAAATGTCAGCTTCTGCAAGCAGTACTGGCGCTACAGCATCTGTTGTGCCCGCTACCCGGCCGCGCCATGTCAAGTCCATGTCTGCCTCCGGGCACCCCATCAAAGTCATGCTGCCTCCCATTGAGGATGGCACTGAGGCCTACAGACCAAGGTAAGGACCATGTGTGAGTAACAGCTATAATAGTCCATCATTTGGAGGCAACATAGGAAATAGAAGTGTCTGATTTTGGCTATTCCTGTGTTTTTTTGTTTATTTTTTTTGACTGCATAACTTTCTTTAATTAATAAGTTGTGAAGAAATAAACAATGGATCCCCAAAAGAAAAAAAAAAAAAAATCCTAATTAAATCCATTTTGATTCCATGTTGTAACACAATAAAATGTGGAAAAGTCCAAGGGGGGTGAATA